>NC_138093.1:3825000-4212500 GCF_964212035.1 Myotis nattereri
GTGTGTGTGTGTGTAACACCTAATTGGGTTATTGCAGAAAATAACAGATTGGAAGCAATATTGCCAGAAAGCAATGCCAAAGCAATTAGGAACAGGAGGATTCTACTCCTTTTTCCAGACCCAGGGTTTGGAGAGGCATATGAAGAGGGATGAAAGAAATGGGTAATTAGTGGCTTCCTCTGAGAATGTGGGATACTAATTTCCATAATGAAACCCCAAGACTGAAAGTGCTGACAGCAACTTGCATGTAGCCAGATCAGTTTTATATTTTTGATATTCAGAAAAGGAACCTGCTTTATGAGCCAAGTTACTGTGCACAGAACGTTAGTGTTAATTTTAAGGGCGTTAAAATAGTATTTATGCCATTCCTTCCCCTACGACAGTGGTTCTCAACCTTCCTAATGCCACGACCCTTTAATACAGTTCCTCATGTTGTGGTGACCCCCAACCATGAAATTATTTTCGTTGCTACTTCATAACTGTAATTTTGCTACTGTTATGAATTGTAATGTAAATATATGATATGCAGGATGTATTTTCATTGTTAGAAATTAAACATAATTAAAGCATAGTGATTAATCACAAAAAATAATATGTAATTATATATTCAATATGTGTTTTCCGATGGTCTTAGGCGACCCCTGTGAAAGGGTCGTTGAGAACCGCTGTCCTAAGACATTTTTTATGATTGCCAACAATTCTAAGTTATATCATCTGCTGCTCATTTTATTAACTTGTTTGAAATTGGAAATGTGATAAAAATATGCCAATACTCTGTCACTGAAAGTATTATTGAGTACGTGAGCTATTAAACTTTTCTGAATTTGAGGAATTTAGAATTTTTAAAATTTGGTTGCTATTCCATATATAATCCTCCTAATTCCTTTGTATGACAATTATTTTTGAGTCAAGGGGGTTTATGTTTATAATAATAAATATTTAAACCTTTTTTTGTGCTTTTTAAAAATATCAAAATTACGGAGTGTGTATGCTAATCAAATTTGTATAACATTTCATATATTTCAGAAATATATGAAATATAATGTCTACCATAAAATAAATATTTTTCTAACTGCATATATTGCCAGATAACCAACAGGGATTGCCCACTATGTTGGAACAAAAATAGTCCAGAGCTACACTTTCGAAGGCAAGCACCTGCTGTAAAATAACCATCTGTGATGAACGGTAATTTAATTATGGAGTCATTCCTTTTGTGTACACTGGAAGGATCTCACAGGTCTTCCCCAGTTGGTAGACAATCAACTTCTGGCATTTTGTTAAGGAAACTTGCATATTCTCTTAATAACACCTGCTCACTCTGTCTCACTGCAGATTTTATAAAGAGCTTCTGGGATTTTACAGTGGCATTGATAGGCAAACACATTATTAAACCTGGACTCAAAAGCTCCAATAATTAATTATCTGCCTTAGAAAGCCGGCATCCTCAGCTTCAGAATAAGTTGGTGTTGACCTGTTAAAAACTCCTCTGGTAACTTCAGATATTTAATGGGGATAATTCAGATGACCAAACATTTGTGACCCATTTTAATAGTTGATAAAGAGCATCTTCATCATGTCATCCAAGACTGTTTAGAAAACTGTTTTCTCCCTTTCATCAACTATTTATCGAATTGAAAAATTAGATTGTGATAGTCAAAGGTGTCATATATTTTATCTTTGCATTGATGATTAATCGCTCTTTTTAATTAAATATTTTTTTTAAAATATCATATTCTCATATTACAATGATTACTGGCTCAATATGTTCCATCTTCACAATCACCATGGGGTGGAACCAACTCTCCCCTGATTCACACCACACACTTTTGTGATAAAGCTACTTAACATCTAGAAATAGAAGGGAATTCCCTTAGCCTGAGAAAGAAGATCTGGGAGCTACCCACAGCTATCATGACATTTAATGAAGAAAGACCAAACACTTCCTGCTGAAGCCAGGAACAAGAAAAGATACCCACTCTTGCCACGTCTACTTAGCACTGTACTGAAGGTTCTGGCCATGACAATGGCTAAGGTAAGAAAAACATTAAAATGCCTCCAGACTGTAAAGGAAGAAGTGAAATTATTTTATTTGCAGGTGACATGATCCTAGATGTAGAAAAATCCAAAGACAGACAGACACACACATACACACACATACATCTATAATAATAATGGGATTAAACAATGTGGAGCATATAAGATATATTTACAAGAATAAACTTCGTTTCTACATAGTAGCAATGAACAATCTGAAAATCAAATAAGAAACAATTCCACTCACCATAAGAACAAAACAATGAAATACCTAGGAATACGTTTAACAAAAGAAATGCAAGACTTGTACAACAACAATCTCAAAACATACTGGGAGAATTAAGGGTCTAAACAAATGGAAAGACATCTCATGTTTCAAGACTTAACAGGGTCCCTGTGGAATTCCTGCTGGTGTTTTGCAGAAATTGGAAAACAGATCCTAAAGTTTACATAGAAATTCAGTGGCTAGCCAAAATTATCGTTAAAAAAAAAAGAACTTGGAAGATTCACACTTCCCAACAGATACCACAAAGCTACAGTAAGCAAGACAGTGTTGTATTGGAAAATGATAGGCAGATAGTTCATGAAATAGAATTAGGAGTCAAGACATACACCCAACATTTGTGATCAACTCAATTTAGCAACTGAAGGGATAAATCACTTGAGTTGCTTCCAGCTTTTGTCTATTGTGAATCATGCTGTTATGAACATGGGTGGACAAACATGTTGAGAGCCTACTGTCATTTTTTGTGTGTATATACTGAAGTGGAATTTTTGTATCATCTAGTACTACTATGCTTAATTTTTTGAGGGACCACCATCCTGTTTTCCATGTCCTAATTCAGTCAAGAAGCTATAACAAATTACCATATACCGGGTAGTTTACATAAGAAACATGAATTTCTCACAGTTTTGGAGGTTCAGACCAAGATCAAGGTGCTGGCCAATTTGGTGTTTGATGATGGCTCACTCCTGGTTCATAGATGGTAATCTTTTCCCTGTGTCCTCATGTGACAGGAAGGACAAGGGAGCTCTCTGAGTCTTTTATGAGGCACTTGTCACATTCATGAGGGCTCCACTCAACACTCACTGACCAAATTCTATGTTAAAAATGATTTTCCAGTGTAACAGTAGTGGCAACGGCTACTCAAAACACATATCACCACCAATTCCCGGCCAGCATGGCTCAATGGTTGAGCTTTGACCTATGAACCAGAAAATCATGGTCCGCTTCCTGGTCAGGGCACATACCCCGATTTCGGATTTCGGGCTCAATCCCCAGTAGGGGGCATGCAGGAGGCAGTTGATCAATGATTCTCTCTCATCACTGATGTTTTCTATTTCTCTCTCCCACTTCCTTCTCTCTAGAATCAATAAAAATATATTTAAAAAAACAAACATGAATCTATAAAAGCCCAAGAACTGAATTGTTTCCAGTGGCCTAGTGGACCTTTCTGGAAAGAACACACTGGACATTGCACACTGCTTTAAAACTCTCTTTCCAGTTGGGTTCACACTGAGACGTGTGCACTGCCCATTCAATCTGCATGCATTTCCAAGCTAAATTTCAGATGGTTTCCCCACATTTCTGGTCAACGGAAGCCAAGGTCAGGTGTTGAATGGCATGAGGCGTGACGATCAAGCCTATGGCATCCTCTCTCTCTGCCTCCAACTACAGCTCTCAGAGCTAACTCCACTCTCTGTGTTCCCACTCCAAAGTGGGATGCCCACCGTGGTTTCTGCTTCTTGGATAACCATGGCCTCTGACCTCTGGGGACATTGCCTCGTTATTTTCTTTCCCGGACAGGCACAACAGACGTTTCCTGCCCTCCCATCTAGGTGGGGAGGAGAATTATTATTCACCTTGGGCTTCCCAAACAACTAATTGCTCTCACTAAATTCCGTTTTAAATTCCTCGATTGATTTTTGTGTCCCTGGTAACTCAGACTGAAATTCGTTGGACAGTGCTGCTCTCAAACAATCTTCTTGAATTACAGATAAATGTTGCTACAGTAGACCCAGTGCCCAGAGTCTCGTCAAAGCTTTATTTATATCCACACTCTGTTGAACTGGCTGAACTCAGCACGCCGGGGGGCCAGTCACCACTTTGTCGGTGAGACACGGTTGGAGGGGTAGCTTTTTGATTCCACTTTTCAGATTCACAGGAGGCAGCTAAGGCACCACATTCTCACACTCGCTATTTCCAGGGGTGATGCCTGATTTTGTAAGCACTTCTGCTGTTTCATAAAAATAGAAAATAAAACACCAAAACAGCAACAACAGAAGACAAACTAAAGCAGACTGTTTCCAGTACTGAACCCTAATTGGTAAAACTGGAGGTTTAAAAATATAACATTAAGCCTGGCTGGCATGGCTCAGTGATTGAGTGCCAACCTATGAACCAGGAGGTCAAGGTTCAATTCCCTGTCCAGGCACATGCCTGGATCGCAGGCTAGATCCCCAGTGTGGCAGCCAATCAGTGATTCTCATCACTGATGTTTCTACCTCTCTCTACCTCCCCTTTCCTACTGAAATCAATATAAGTATATTAAAAAATAAAAATATAAAATTAAGCTTAGGTGAAGATATTACATTTTCAAACATTTTATATTTTTATATGATCTGCTTGAACTATAATTTATAAGAGAACCAGTGTTCAGACTTTATAAAATTCATGGAAAACATTTTCTTTACAAGATTAAATATTCTTTCCTTTTGGTAAAAAGTGTGTTTTAGCTACTGATAGCCCTTCAAGAGTTTCATAAAGCTTGGATTGATTAAACAAATAAAAACTAAACCCATACTTGAAAGGCAATTTCAAGCGGTTATGTTGTCATGAATTTAAAATTATATTGCTAAAACAATTCTTCTCAAGGGTATCCAATAACTTGAAGTATCTCACAACATGAAAGGTTTAAAGTCAAAGTAATTTTTTCTACTGGTAAGCTTTTTTTACCTGTTGTGTGAGATCCTGGGATTAAAATGTTAATACACATTATTATATTCTCATTTGTGGTTTAATCCAGCAAACATTTCTTTTCATCACAGTAGTGTTACCAGTGGCACTGTGTGATCTGGATAACAGCCGTCCTGTTGATCTGAATTAATAATTTCTCTTAATGCTAATTAGGACTCAATCCCAGCATATTGCAAACACCACACGGTATATATTACTAACCAGAAAATACTGAAGGACAAGGTTACAATGTGTAAGAAATAAAAAGGAGACAAGGCAGTTTTGCAGGAGATGGATTTAATTCATATGATTATATATATAAGTGTGTGTATACATACACTATCGATGTATATATGGGCATATCCCTGTATCTCTCTACATGTATCTCTACAGAGAGAGAGAGAGAGAGAGAGAGAGAGAGAGAGAGAGAGAGACATTATCCATGTATCAATATAGAGAGATATCAACATATGTGAATATCAGGTAGATATAAATACAGGTATAGAGATAAATATAGCTATCTGGGAAGACAGTCCCTTTGAAATGTGTTTTTCTCTAAATTTAATAATGCAAAGCATATATTCGCTCCCCTGCAATAAGTCAGTTGGCATTTTCACAGAAATTGGTAAATTTTAATTACTCCGGCAATGAAGAGGATCTTAGAAGTGACTTATAATGAGCTGGCGTCCTATGTGTTTGATGTCACCCCGGAGCTTGAAGGCACCTGCCATATGCTGTCTTTAATAATTCCACAGTTGCCTTCTCTAGGCGATGTAAGCACTGATGAAGTTATACTGGTTTGTGCAATACACTCAACTGTAACTAAAATACGCTTGGAAAATGCCTGTTTTTCCTTCCTCATTTCATTTGAAGATACACTTCACCTCCCTCAAAAAAAAAAAAAAAAGATCAAAACGATTGTCAAAGAAAATCATACTAACATGGGGATCAGAAAACGGGGCTATTACGCAGCCTTTATACCCCCCTGGTTTGTGATTTGAGAAATAACATCTAACCTGTTCACACTGCGTCTACCATTAGCTCTTTTTAGAGCACCTATTAGGCATGTTTTATAACTAGGCTCTATTTTAAATTCTTACATAAAAAGATACATAAGACTTGGTGGGTACTGTGAGGAGCATTAAAATTTAGAGTGTCTATGTCAGGGAGTACATAATATCATAACCAATTAAATCTATTAAATGCCTGCAATAAAGGTAGATTTCAGTCTCATAAAGTATTATTGCTTAATAATATATTATTTTATTGGCTTAATAATATTCTTCTCTACTTTATGTTACCATTGTCTTTACGTATTAAATATATAAAAACTCTGTCTCCAGTACATGGTGAAAGTTTTGTTTTCCAGTTTAATTTATAGTGTTTTTAGTTTATCAAAAGATGATTTTAGAATGTTTTCATTTCTATCAAAAAAATGCATTAATATTTCTAAGAATTTTGCCTTTCATATCATTCTTACAAAGCTGTCATCCAAGAATAATTAATGTATTTTAATATTTCCATCAATATATTTTCAAGTTTTATTTTTTTATATTAAAAGTTTTAATACAACAATGGGCTGGTGTGCCTCAGTGGCTGAGTGTCATCCTATGCACTAAGGGGTCACTGGTTTGATTCTAGGTCAGGGCACATACTGGATTCGAGGGCTAGACACCCAGTAGGGGCCATGCAGTAGGTAACCTATGGATATTTCTCTCTCATCGATGTTTCTCTCCCTTTCTCCCTCTCCGTTCCTCTTTCTTCAAATCAATAAAACATATTTTTAAAAAGTTTTAATAAAGCAAGAATGAATACCAGTGCCTACTTTTCAACTGGACATATGTACTCTTACAAACACTGGTTAAAATGGTTGCCAGCTTTCTCACAGAAAAAAAACAGCACAGTCATTCATACAGTAGAAACACATGTAGGTAGGGCTCTTTATTGAACTGCCTGTTCTATTTCAGTGTCTCACATAATTATTGCTGGCCATATTTTTTTTTAATTCATTGTTTCCTAAATTAGTTTTGGATTTAATAAGCCTTACAGGTATAACTGGCAACTACATATTGTCACATCTGAGGTGCGCAATGAAAATCAACAATACTTCTCCCTGACTAAGGTGTGGCTGATCTTGAAATAGTCACTGTTACATTCTTCCTTCAAGGTTCACATCTTCTTAAGATAAACAGCGGTAAGTGAAATATATTCATATCCCTAAGCTAGGGATAGACCTGATGAGTCACTGCACCTCTGTTACTCAGTGGGGGACATGGCAACAAAGATGAAAGTACAACAAAGGAAACTGTGACTGTTTTACTTCCCTGGGCCAATAACCACAAATGTCAAATTCAATGTCCTTGAAGAAATCACGGAACCAACCCACATTTCCTTTATTTTTTTTTTTTGAGTTTTTAAAAATTTTTTGATTGATTTCAGAGAGGAAGGGAGAGGGAGATAGAAACATAAATGATGAAAGGGAGTCATTGATCTGCTGCCTCCTGCACACCCTACACTGGGGGTCGAGCCCGCAACACGGGCACAGGATGCTCAACCACTGAGCCATGGCGGTTAGGTCTATATTTCCTTTAATGACCTTTTGTCACTGTTTTAGAACTCTTCATAACTTCTTTCTTTGAATTCTGGTTCTGTTAATGAATTTGGGGGGGCAATGGAGTATGGAAGAGAGCAGGGGAGAAAGGCACAATACACATGTCATTGCGAGCTGCACTGTTGGCCCATTGCATTGAATTGTGGGGCCCCTCCATGCATGGAGTTCAACAAGACCCACAGCAAGTGCAAGGTCAGCTTATTTCTGGGGCTGAGCAAGTAGGGTGCTGACGGCCCGGAGAGGCCAAGCTTTCTGTTTGACCCAGAACTACCCTTGGAGCACAAAGGAGGCAATGGTGTTTTAAGAAATCACACAACCAAGGAATCCACCTTATCCTCTATCCTCTCTCAGGAGTGCTAACTGCTGCATTCACTTCTGCTGACATGGTGACGGAGAAAGGAAAAGACAGCAACTCGGATTATTTTCATTTCAGTCCTTCCTGACTCCTCAATGAGCTGAGGGTAGAGAGTATTGGCACAATGTGTCCATATCAAGAAGTGAAATAAGTAATAGTTGAGCCTGGCTGGTGTGGCTCAATGGTTGAGTGTTGAACTATAAACAAGGGTGAAATAAGTAGTAGTTGAGCCTGGCTGGTGTAGCTGAGTGGTTGAGTGTTGAACTATGAACTAGGAGGTCATGGTTTGATTCTGGGTCAGGGCGCATGCCCAGGTTGCAGGCTTGATCCCCCCCATGTGGGATCAATCAATGGTTCTGTTTCATCATTGATGTTTCTCTCTCTATCCCTCTCTGAAATCAATAAAAAAAATTTAAAAACAAAAAGAAGTAGTTGAATTAGTTTTGTGAAGTGCTTCTACTGTTTGGTAAGAATGAATTGTGTAGGCACACACTAGGTCTAAAATATGACTTGTGTAATTACGTTACACCTCACACACATTAAATACTCTTGCATTAGCAGTTAAAACTAGTATTGATAAAAATAAAGGTGCAAGATAAAATCATGTTAATAATTAAGATTTTCACGTTCTTTACTTAGAACGACATTAATTAGCAAATACAACAACACTGCTGAGTTGAGAGAGACAGACAGGAAAGGAAAAGGAAACACTGTGTAGCACCTTTAATAGTTCATGTTCCCTTCTCTGGGAGCACACCCTCGCCCCTGCTGCCTGCCTATTTTCCTTTCATCCTTGGCCCTGCAAATGATGGGTCTGGCCCTGGATGGGGACATAGTCACATGGCAAAATAATGCAATGAAGTCTAGGAAATACAGACTATTTGGGCATTCTTGTGCCCCAGAAACCCTGGAGATCAGAATAGTTAAGAAATGGCGCTCAAAAGCGTTTGGTAAATTCATTCTCAAGAGTCATATTGCTTGGCTGGCACGGCTCAGTGGTTGAACATTAACCCATGAACCAGGAGATCATAGATCCATTCCAGGTCAGGCACATGCCCAGGTTGCAGGCTTGATCCCCAGTGTGGGGCATGCAGCTGATCAATGATTCTCTCTCATCACTGATGTCTCTCTTTCTCTCTCTCTTTTTTGTTAATGGAACCGAAGTTTATTGAGAGAAGCCGAGAAGCCAGTCCTGGGAAAGGTGCAGCTGGGGTTCCAGGAGCAGGCCAGTGTCCAGAGCCTCCTTTCCATGTGAGAGTTGGGAGTAGCTCAGCATCCAAGCAAATTAAAGTCTATTAGTCTATGTGCAGCGTCCCACATGGCCATATGCCACGTAGGCGGGGATGTCCCCACCAGAGGAACTTCAGGAACTTGCTTTGTGCCAGGGAGAAGACGACTGATGTTTCTCTCTCTCCCCCTCTCCTTTCCTCTCTGAAATCAATATATGTATATGTGTGTGTGTGTGTGTATACATATATATGTATATATATATACGTGTGTGTATATATATATGACAGTCATATATATATATATATACACATATATATACACATATACATATATGTGTGTATGTATATGTATATATATATGGCAAATTGTCATAAGTTCTTCACAGACGTCCTCCTTTAATTTTCTCTGCAAACCTAGAACAGACAATTTTCTCCTTGGACGGATGGAGCAGTGAGTCCTCAATTCCTGGAGGGTCTTCACAATGGTACCACGCTGATACATATCCTGTTTCTTCTCACCTATGAAGGGGAAGATGAAGGAGGCTACTGGACACCCACAGGGGCGAGAGACGCGTGGGGGGTGATCTGACTGCCACACACTCTACATCCTGAGCGCCGTTTCAGGGATGGGCTGGATGATGGAGAACCTGGGGGCTGCATCCCTCACACTAAATGCTGAGGACTTCCCCTGGTCCCCATCCACATGCTTCATCCCGACATGTGGGCATGTGTCGGGGTCATCATCCTAAATCAAGGGCCTTCTTTTATCTTTTATCTGTTTTCTTAAAAAAAAAAAATCAGCTTTCACATATACAAACAATCCCATAAATTCAGCGTGGTTTTTTTTTTTTTTTTTTACTCTCAGGTGCTATTTCCTAGGTGTCTCCATGTTTAAACAATCAAATTTGGCCCCAATGGAAAAGAAAAAACGAAATAAAAATAAATAAATAAAAAGGCAAACAAAATATCTGAAGAAATGAATGTCTTACATGAGTGTTCATAGATACACACATGTATCAAGGGCAAACATTTCACATGGACTGAAGAAGGCAGACTTTTTACCTTCTCGCGTGATTTAGATTATTCTCTTCGCCTGATATCACCAGAGACATTCCAATTCCCAAAGCTCTGACACCTGTGCTCTTTGCAAACCTTTGCCCAATGTTTTTATTAACTCAATTTAATGGAACCTTTTTGATGGTGACCTTAAGAATTTAATAACTCCTCAATACAAGGGCAATGCCACCTGCAGGCTCCACGGGGATTAGACTGCGGTGGTTCAATATGTCTGCGGTACACATTAAAGATAAGAAGGAGGTGGGTGGACGCAGCACACAAATCCGTCCCTTCCCTGTAACCCACAAGGACTGCCACTGTGCATGATGGTCACTCCCAGACACAGGTACAAAATCTCTGTGGTTGCTAAGGCGACAGGCAGCTCACTTGCGGCTCCTTAATAATATTAATCTAACGCTGATCATGTCAGATAGGCCTGCGATCTCCAAGGCCTGAGGTGTCTCTCTTCCTGACAGACACGCTGCGCATCTCGGAGATACGATCAATATGTTATTAGTCAACAACCTGACGCGAGGCCATGAATTAATCCCTTTCTGTCAACCCAGCAGTTTCTAGTCCTCTGTAACCTCATCCTGTCCGTACAGACGGGACCCGGCTTAATCCAATTAAGGTGAAATTAACTTTTTTCCCCCTCCTGGTCCTCTCCATCTATGTTAATTCCAATCTCCCAGGACAGCTGCTCCAAGCAAATAATTTTATGCTTGACCTTTTATGTGAAGATGAACGTGGGAGAGATCCATGCCTAGGAAGTCAATGAGCTGTCTCTGCATTGGCACCCCTCCCCTTAGCTCCGGGAGTGGCAGGAAAAATTCCACTGAGCAGGGAGGCGGGCTCAGTGACAGTGATGTATTCATTTGGGGAGCAGAAAGGACTGTCACTGTAGCGCTGAGTTTAGCGTATGTGAGACACTGGTCCTTCTGAAAAGTGAATGAAGAAGTGGGGCCAGGAGCTGGGCACTGCTGTCCATGTGACAATCAAAGGAGGTGGACAGTCTGCACTATGCAAAGCTAATCAGTTATGTTCCCGGGACTGAGGTGATACGGTGACATTACCCGCTAAGAGGAGGACACTGATTGGGAAGGTTAGTCCTCTGAGTGGAGGCTTTAGAGCAAAGCTTTCTCTCCATGGGCCCCCTGCCAGGATTAGCAAGGAGAGCAGAGCGGCTTTATTCTCTGGTTGCTCAGTTTCGGGCCTCTGTGGCTGGCATGTTTTAAAGATCGCAGGTCTGGTAATCTCCAGGCCAACACCAAACGGAGTTGGTGCCCTGGGCAAAGTCGTTCCCATTTTCTATCTCTCCCTTCCTCTTCTAGTCTCCCCACCCTCTCCCCTTGGCCTGCGCTGCTCTCCACCCACCCTCCTTCTAGGCATTTGGGGAAACCTTGCTTGCCTCTCCAAATCCTTCTGAGGAGGAGGAGATAAATGGCATGTCATTTCCATTTAGAGAAATCGAGTGTGAATTTAGAGAAATCGAGTGTCTCCCTGCGGCTCTGAGAGAATAGAAGTCTTTGACCCTGCTCCAGAGCAGTGAAATATTGATAAGGAAGCAATGGAAATATTTCTACTTCAGCAAACTCCGGATATTGGTTTTGTTTACAAGTGACTGCGGCTAGGGAGAGCCAGAAGCAGCAACGATTCTACAAACTGAGAGCAGGAAAATGGGCAGCTAAGACTGAGGAAATCCTAACTTCACATTTTTATCAGCTGCAGTATCCCACTGTGTACATAACCCACACGGTATTATGCAGTGTTTTTGATAAAATAGCAAACACCTGCCTATGTTTTCATCAGAGATATTTTGTCTTTTGTGTTGTTTTTTTTTTTTATTATTATGCATTGGGATGTCCAAATATTGGACATTTCTCATCAGTTCTGGAATATTCTGTAACTTTTCCTGTAAAGATTTCGTCCCCCATCCTCTTGTTCTTTCTCCTGAAATTCCATGTGGATGTGTCTAGTATTTGCACTCTTGAGAGTTCATTGATTTCAATTTTTTCTTCTACCTCCTTTTTGCCTCTAGACACTGATGTGTGTGTGTGTGTGTGTGTGTGTGTGTGTGTGCGCGCGCGTGCGCGCTTTTAAACTCATCTTGGATAATATTCATGGTACTTTGTTTCTTACATGTTGTCTTTAAAGTAACAGCTATATTATGTTTCTTTAAAAGTAAACATTCGCTTCTCGTATTGTGCCGGATAACCTGCAGTATGGTATTTGTGTGTTTGCTTTCTATTGTTTCCGCTGCCCAACATCCATTGTTCTTTGTGTCCTTGTGGACTTTGGAATTTTACAGCTCATGGGGCTGTGGGCTTTATATTTTGATTCTGGGGTTAAGAAATGATTCACGTCTTAGGAATTATTTCTGTTCCTCCAGAAATAAATGTTTGCTTCACCCAGTTTAGAACACACATTCCAGTGAGGGTCATAAAGTGACCCTCCTCCAGGCGCCCCGGCTGAGAGAGACTGTTTTGGCTGTTTCCTTCTGATGTGAGATATATTCCTCCTTCATCCATACAAGGGGAATGCACCATTTGGGTTCTAGGAAAATGCACAATGTTCCCATTAAATTCCCCTCCACGCTTGCCTCGCCCAGGACATTGCCTTCTTTCCCTAGATTCCCTTAGAGCCCGCAAAAATTATAATTTGTGTCAACAAAGGATTCATCTCCGGGAATCTGTTGGAAACCCGTGCTTATTTCCAGAGGTGCTTGGAACTGTGGGTGACTCCTGGCCAAACGTGAATAAATTGTGCTACCTGATGACCAGTGTAGCCCTGTGCTAGGATTTGAGACAGACCAGGAGGCAATGTGCACCGGCTTATAAACGTTTATAGAGAATGAACAGATTCCTGGTTTGTCCCTGGGTTCTGCTTTGCAGACTGGGTTTGGCTCCATTCACAGAGGCATAGAAAAGTCCCTCCCCCTTCAAGCAGGTGGAGGTGCCCTGTGATGGAGCAGCCACACCCCTTCCCAGTGATCAGCTTAACAATGGGAAGACAGTGCGAGGTGGGCAGCTAAGGACGGTCCCCGGGGGCCATAGGTGTGAGCTGGGCCTGTCCCATGCCTGCCTGGCTGGCTCTCCCTCTCCCGCTGTCTGTATCTCACTCTGAGAATATCCCCCAGAGCCCTGGGAGTCCCTTCAGCCCCGAACCCTGGGTGAAGGCCGCACAAGCCACTGGCGGACCCCTCTGGGCACAGCTGCCTTCGGGTAAGGCAGCCTCCCGCTCAGTCCCAAGTCTCCTGCCCCCTCTGTTTATAGCTACTTAGAGTTTATTTTCTTGCAAGATCAGCTTTTCACTTAAAAATATTTTTAAAGTATTTTATTGAGCTGTTTTAGGTGCTTCTAGTGGGAAGGTCACTTTGGATGTCTGCTATGTCCTACTGCCTATGGTGAAAGTGCGTGAACATTAATAGAGAAAGAGAAAAACTGCAACTAATGGAGATAGCTTTATTTTCTCATCAGAATATTAAGAATCGGTTTAACTGACATTATGGTCAAAGGTTCATCTTGCACGCCACCACTACTATCACGGCCATGCACCCACATGCACACACACACGCACACATACACATGTACACACGCACATATATACCCACAAACGCATGTGCGCAGACACATATGCACATATGTACACGAACACATACACATGTGCACACATGAATACATACATACACATAAACACACTACTTAGCATTATGTACATGTGTATGTGACTTATGTACAGTATAAAGTAATAGTCCTTAAATGTTGGAGAATCTCCAAAATTTCTAAAATATTCTCAACTTTGTTACTGTTGCCAGTCCACCATGAAAAATGCTTTACTTTGGCCTTAGATATTATCCCATACAATATGACACATTCTCACAAAGAGATGAAGCGAATGCGTAATTTTCATCCTAAAGTGAGTGAACCAACATACACCATCTTTCCTCCTTTTACTGTTCATGGGTTGCGATGAGAAAGGCAGAGAGGAGCAACGCTTGCTGCCTTGGTGAGCAGGGAGAGGGCCTGGGAGCAGAGCTGGGCGCAAGCTCAGAGAGGGGAAAGCAGGGGAGCCAGGGGACCACAGGGACCCATCGCACGTGTTTAGCTCTGGCCTGTGAATAAGCGTCATAGTTGGACCGAACGCCAGGCTGTCTATTTGCTGAAGAAGAAGGGAGCCGGCCTTCCCTTTAATTGGCACCTGCCCCGTCCGAGTGGTGGGTGGCCCAGCTCAGGAGCGCTCTGCCGCTGAGCAGCTGCGGCGAACCAGCCTCCTTCAAACAGAGGCCGAGCTGCATTGCTGAGCTTAGGAAGTTTTCGTTGGTTTCATTTGTAGAAAAGCTAGAAGTAAACCTTTCACCTGAAAAAAGATGAAAGGCGTTCGCCTAGAGAAATCATCCAGGGATCCAAACAAGGAGACAGCTGGAGTCGGACTATTTAAAAATCTGGTCTGCTGCTTCGGGTAACTTAAAAGAAGGATGAAAACGTGTGTGCAGGGCCCAGAGAGGGTGGCATCGGGCACACGGCTGGGACTGCCAGCCGCCACGTGTGCCCTTCTAGTTGGCAAAGAGGTGATTTCTTCCTTAAGAAGCACACTGCTGTGAACTTACACAATAAATAAAATAATTATACTTATCAGTATGAGGATGCTTCAAGAGCACTATTAAAATAGGAGGTGCCTTACTGGATGTCTGTTAAAATAGGTCTGCCCCAAATATTTTAGGGTTGAGACAAAACCAGATAATATTTTCATTTATAACAGAAAATAATGAACACTTTATATTTCCAGTTTAAGTTTAGTGAATGAGCAAGGAATGTTGTCCATCAGTGGAGAAGCACAGCTCACAGCTATTTCTAGACTACTCTTATAATCTCATTAAATCCAACTTAGTAGCCGTAACAAAGGTAGGAACTCGGCTAGGGTGTTGACATTAAGGCAAAACAATTTTTGCAGCCTTTATTCAATAGATGTATATGAATCGACATGAAGCTCTCTTTCATAAAATAAGGATTAGATATTTCTCTTATGTTACTGTTAGGTTTGTTTTTTAAAACAAACTGAAGAATGTCCCCAGAAATTCTGTTTTCAAATGTCACCCTCAAAGGTAAGAGTAAATCTCTTTGTCAGCAAAGATTGATCCCTTTCCTGCGTGTGTGCTGTATGTCCATACTTCCTGCAAGTCACAGAGAAAGCCATGGGCACGCTGCTAGCAAATGCTACAACACACCAGAAACTCTATTCTTTCTGCACTAAACATAGAGGGGAAGGTTCAAATTTAAAGAGACAAGGAACTGCAACGATGTGTGTGAGAGCATAAACAGGGTGGGGCGAAAGGATGTTTACAGCTGTTAGCATGGAAAATAACAGAGTAAGTACTAAGTACCAAGAATAAACTGTGTTCTGTGTACTCACATTTGTAAGCCTCCTTTGCCCACCCTGTCTGCATAAAGTAGCATAAGACCCTACCTCCACTTCTGCCCAAAACAGTTTACAACTATAGCGAGCAGTGAGAAGGAGTCAGCCACGGGGCAAGGTGTCTTAGCTTTAATCAATCACTCTCTTTAGTTTATGACATTTGTTCAGATGATTTTAAAATGTGAACCTCAAAATTTTACCCATGTACTTCCCAACGTGTCTCCAGATGGGCTAAAATACTACTTCTGACCTACTAATAAGAAAAACGTTTATGATGGATACGCATAAAGCTTTAACGTATCCAACTTAAAGTTGTACTTTTAGTTTGTCCACATGTTCGACAACGCCATTCCTTTCCAAGCACCTGCACCTGTTTCTGCTGCCCCCACACCAACAGGCTCCGAGGCACTGGAGGTTAGGTGGGAGCTGCGGCCTTGACCTATGACACAGGAACCTGTGGCCTGTGCCGTGTGCCAGTCCCCCTGCATCAAGAAGTCACCATGAGGTCCAAGAACAGCATATTGTACAATCCAGGTCATCAAATCCTCTACATCTTCCATCCCACATGTAGGGTGCCAAATCCTTTTCATAGCATCTTCAGTTGGTGTGGTAATTAACAGGGGGATGAAGGAAAGACGTGCATGCTGGGAAGTGTATGATAGGAGATACACCGTGTACCAATCAGACCCTTTTGTCTGACACACACATGGGTTTCGGAATTAGCCATTAGTATGACAACTATTGCCACAGATTGCACTGTTCTGAGCAAATTCCCTGTCCCTTTACAGCAGCAGAACTGAAGTGTGAAACTGACAAACCTATTTTTCAAATGAATTTGCAGAGCCTTCAGCCGAAAGTAAGTCAGAGGTAGGAGGAGTATGGTTCACACAAGAGAGAAATAGATTTTCTGCTTTGACTGCTTACAAGAACTGGAGATGATCTATGAACTGATAACAACAGTATCTCTTACTTTCAAGGAAAATGTCTTGATGTTTCATTTACTGGGTTATCGGAATACACAGACTATTTGAATAGTATTCAAGAATCCACTTGTAAAAATACTGGTAATATTTCCTCCACCCTACCTACATTCAAATAATTCATGATGCAATGCTGAGGTTTGGAGCTACAATTTTAGTTTTAATGACAGCCATCATTTCATCCTTCCTTCTTAACATATCCATTTCTCCTCTAGGACTTCCCATTTTTATTTTTCTGATTTTCATCTGTCTTCATGCTTATTGTGTTGCATATGCACTTAGTTCTTTGTAATGATAACATTCATAACATCCTTTTTTTTCTCATGGTCTTGGATACAGAATAAATCTAAGCCTCTCAACAAAGACAAGGATTTTTAAAATCGGGCCCTGCTACTTCATGGAACATGAATGACTTGGTGATCTGAGGCATAGCAAAATGCTTCAAAATATATTGAAAGCGCTGCTTTGTGAAACTTGGATAACCATGATTAATGATTTTTAGGAAATTAGGATAAGACACCTTTACACAGAACACGTGACCTTCTCATATAACCCTGCTCTTAAATATCTTAGTTCTTGGGTATTTAGTTCTCTGGGCACATAATTACATTCTACATAAAACAATTATTAAAATTAATAGCAACAGGAAAAGTTTGTTTTTCCCATATTCACCTACTTTTACAAATCCAAGTGCTGTGCGCTCACATGAAATTCAAATCGTCGTTTTTCACACACTTCCAACATCACCTAACCTGACGCTGTCCGAGTGATACTTTTGCACTCACCAGCCTCATACATGTTCAAAATGAGGTGCCATCTCTTCCCCATCACAAGTAGCCCTCTCTAAAGCACTCTTGCTTCTTAAAGCGCGGTCTTCATATTTTAGTATCGGTCGCCCTCAGTCTTTACAGATCTTGATAGTGTATACCAGTGGTCGGCAAACTCATTAGTCAACAGAGCCAAATAGCAACAGTACAACGATTGAAATTTCTTTTGAGAGCCAAATTTTTTAAACTTAAACTATATAGGTAGGTACATTGTGATTAACTTCATTAGGGCACACCTAAGCTGGCCTTTGCTAAAAACGTCCTCAATCTGATTGAGGTACGTTCGCTGAGGTCGACCCCTTCCAACTCTCCCATCCACACTCGCCTTGTATACTTGTTTCGTCTATCTCCTTTCGTTCATCCTCTCTATATGTCCAAACCATCTATCTCTACATACCTTTCTCAATCCTCCACACTACATCTTCTTTCACTCCACAATGTTCCCCAAAATTAACTTAATAAAGTTTCAATCGCACTGTATGTGCACCCGCATGTGGTATTTTGTGGAAGAGCCACACTCAAGGGGCCAAAGAGCCACATGTGGCTTGCGAGCCGCGGTTTGCTGACCACTGGTGTATACTGATGAAATACCTCCCCTTTTGGAGCCCACTTAGAAAGGAGCAGAGTGTTAAAGGAGTGATGTAATTGATTTCAGCACCGTTTCCACCTTGTCATGTCAGCAACCTAACTTGCCTCGGCCCAGCATCTTCATCATTATTTTCAAAGATAATGTGTTGACTTTCCCACCCCAGAGCATTCTTGGCTTCCCTCCATTTTTTTTAAATGGTGTTAATTTTTTTTTCCTATATCCTCTTGGGTAAAATTCCATAGTTAATATGCAGAACATCTCAGTTTTGTAATCACTACTTCTGAAAGGTTGCTGTTACCAGTGCTCCCTAAGGACCCTACAGATCCTGAGTCAGGAGGCACTGCCATGCCAATCTAATTATTCCTGGCCCTCAGCCTTGCATCAATGACAGAATTGTGTATCTACTACGTATCCATGCAACCCATGAGTTTACAACAAGTTTCCTTTGTTTAAGTTATGAAAATGGCACACACACACACAATTATACACATATGTACATTTGTGTATGCTTTGACTACACACATGCTAATCTACGATACTTAAAACATTTATACTATATTAAGTCTATGACCGTGTCCGGCTACCCACATTGCTGAGATACTGCTGTGTTTCATTAGGCAGCCCTTCTGGGGGACCTATCCTTGTATGTTTCCTCTGAAGAGCTACAAGCCTCATGGCTCTGTAATCAGTACAAGACACTTCATATTATTAAAAGTGCTATCACAGGGAAGCACAACTTGCCCAGCATCCTTTGTGTCCTATTTAAGTCATTAATTAGTTTCCTTTTTAAAGGAACATTACAACAGGAGGGGAAAGGTAGGCACTCACTGATAGGGGGAATTTCTAAACTCTTAGGACTTTAGAGTTTCTTCTGCTTATACAAAAGTCCACGAGTGTTATAAAAGCATAGCTACCATACAAAAGTGCTTCACAAAGACTATGTGGGGTTTAAAGACTATGAAATAATGATAAAAAATGCAGACATTTTAAGTGGTTAATAATTTAACCCAAAATTTATGTAGGTTACATCTGAAAGGAAGAAACATAATAAAAAGAGTGTTCCTATGTCTGGATAAATTTGTAACATTCTCTGTCTCAAAAGACCTGAATTCCATACCGTGGATTATTTAATATGCTATTTATCCCTATTTGTGCTATAATGCGTCATGGTGTCTTACTGTGTTTCGTAGGCATAGGCAAATGTGTTTTATACATTTTCTTATAAAAGCCGATAGCATTCTCATGCTATATTGAATAGTTTTCAGAAAATACGAACCTAAATAACTAAGCACCATGATAAACCCTAAGTACTTTCTACAGAAGAAAATCACACTTGAAAAGCAAAAGACAGATGATTAGTTAGGAAAGGCCAAGGGGTTAACTCAGTTCCTGACCGAACTGGGGCAAGGAGCCAGTCATCACACTGCAATTAGAGAACACAAACTCTCCATCCACGGGCAGGAGGGGATCACACCCATCATGCGTGGCACTAATGGCCTCCATGCTCTCAAAGCCTATCCATCTTCCAAATGAACAGAAACTGCATTTGTAAGTAAATAAACACTGAGGGGCAAGTTGGGGTTATTTTTCTTTTTTTTTGTTCAACATTCAGCTTATTGTTTAACAAATACAACGTGTATTTTTTTCACATCTGAATGGAATTCTTGTATCATCAAAGTTATAAGTTGATGGTATTCCAAATGACAATGTAGAAATTTCCTTTGGATATCATAAGACATTCAATAATGTTGACTTATATGAATTATTTTATTAATTATGTTATGTATTGATGTCTATTAGAAAATGAATTCACTTAAGATTCAGAACTTAATAACCATAACATAGACTTCAGAAAAAAAGTCTGCTAGACAGTGGCTCTATCAGCTTAGAGTTTGTCTCTTTCATCCTTTTCCACCATAAAGGGTAAAACAATTTCCATGTATGTCATTTTGAACTGATAAAACAAATTAGTGGAATGACTTTGGAGAAATGGATTTAGCAACATTTTACTTTTTATTCTCTCTTAGAAATATAGGAGAAATTCCAGATCTTTATTTGGTTATGTTGATTTTTCATTTAAAAATCAGTATAGATCTTTACACAAACAAAAAAGTGAACTGCATATTCATGTATATGTTTGTATACACTCATATACACAGTCATACATTCATCTATGATGGTCTCAACCAACCATGAGCTGTTCTCTGGGAAGCCCATGTGGGCCACAGACATTCTGGAAGGACCTGAGTGCTGCCTACAACCTAGGAATGGATTCTTCACAGGCTGAGCCGAAGAAGAGACTGGATCAAGGCTAACAGCCTTGCAGTGGCCCAAGCTAAAGAGCCTGTGCTCTTGGTCCACAGAAACCGGGTGAAAACCAATCTGGGTGGTTTTTATGCTAATTTGTGGTCTGATTGTTATGCAGCAATATGCCATCACCAGAAGGAATGTTCTAACTATGAGAGCAAATGGAGTAAGTCAATTCAGAAAGTGCATGGACACTCCTGAGGAAAATGGTGAACAACTGCATCATTTAATTACTATTAAAAGGGTGCTATGGATATTTTTTCAGTGTTTGTTACCATGAAAGTTTTAAGACTTTAAAAAAAAGTGAAACTAAGGCTTAGAGATCGTCTTGTATCAAGTCTGTGCTACAGAGAGGACTGATCGATGCCTGTCATTAAGTAATATAGAACCATCAACGCCAACATTTGTCTTGTCACAGGGAAGAAGGATAGAAGCTTAACACAAGGACTACAGTGAGCCGTAACTCTTTTTTAAAAAGCGTTCTCTGAAAGCACTGACAAAAAGGAAACCACAGGAAGGCATTCATGGGTAAAGTGGGATATACTGTCCACTAGGGGGCTGACCCCGGTTGGTTTCACATTTTCAATGCCTCCCCATAAACCACTTTGACTCACAGCGTAACTGATTGCTTCAGTCACCAGAGTATCCTTACCAGCCCTCCCATGCCTTATTAGTAACTAGAGGCCCAGTGCACAAAATTCGTGCAGGGGTGGGGGTGGGGGCCCTCAGCCCCTGCTGAAGTTGAAGTCAGGAAATTCAAGTCCACTGCCTAGCTGTGCTGCCAGTTATTAGTGTAACTTTGACATTAACTCTTTGGGTCTCAGTTTACTTTTCTATGAAATGGCAGTTATAATTCCACCTCTCTCTGCTCTCCCTGTAGGATTCTTGTGAATTTTACATCAAATAATACACGCAAAAACATTTAGAATAAGTGATAACAAAAAAACAATGAATCTTGAGTTATTAATATTTCTATTTACTCTTAGCACATATAAATACTGGAAGTGGGTATCCCTGTTGTTATGCTACAAGTAAAGACTGATACTCCCCCAACCCCTATCTTTATCCTGAGTTCTACACCTATACACTGTCCAACTATATACATCTTTTTAAAAATATATTTATTGATTTCAGAGAGGAAGGAAGAGAGAGAGAAACATCAATGATGAGAATCATTGATCAGTTGTCTCTTACATGCCCCACATTGGGGGTCAAGATAGCAACCTGGGCATGTGCCCTGAATCAAACCGTGACCTCCTGGTTCATAGGTCGATGCTCAACCACTGAGCCATGCTGGCCGGGCTACTAGTACATCTTTACCTTACTGTCCCACAGGCATTTCAAACTCAATTCACCTGAACTGAACCCACCTTGTGGTACCTTCCTTCTGCTGGACCTGGACTAAGTCCCCGGAATCTGATCCCCTCCATCTGCAGTCTGTCCTATAACTGGTGCCCCATCTACTCATTTATTTGAGCCAGATAATCATCTTTGATTCATCCCTTCCATACCTCTCACATCTCTATTCTATTAAAGTTTTCTTAAGTCAATTTGCTGTAATGATTGCACTACTCTCTTTGAAACGACCTTGCCTCTCCATCTCCTTTAACACTTTCTATACATTGCAACCAGAGTCAT
Source organism: Myotis nattereri (assembly GCF_964212035.1). NCBI lineage: Eukaryota > Metazoa > Chordata > Mammalia > Chiroptera > Vespertilionidae > Myotis > Myotis nattereri. Next base: position 3,846,998 of record NC_138093.1, read on the forward strand.
CTTTCTTAACTTCACATCTGATCCTATATATTCCCTGATCCACTTCCTCAGACTTCTCATGGTCTTTAAGATGAAATACAGATGGCTCAGCACAATATAAAGGAAATATTCGTGATGTTAAAGCTTTCCCATTGTCACAGCTTTGCTGTATTCTAGTCACAAATATTGGAGGTGCCTAGAAATAGTTTAGTCTTCTGGGTCTATTGTCCATGTTTGCTCTGAATGAAATAATTTTTACCATGTCCCCCAGCCCCAACCCCCCATCTTTGAAGATTTCATTAAGACTCAGCTCAGATACCATCTTTTTTTTGGAAAACAAATACTTACTCTGTCCACTTACCTCTATCCCACTAACATTTGTTTGATTTCGTATCATTTCTATAGGTTCCCAAAGCACTTCTTTTAACTCTTATCCGTCTATATTGCAAGCATTGACCTCCAGCATTAATCTATAAGGTATTTGATTCCTAGAGACTTACCTTATTTATATTTGCATGTATCGTTGATTGAATTGAGTAAATACATGAGTTAAGGTCCCAAAGGGTGATACAGCAAAAATCTGAATTTTGGTCACACCTATAAATTAAATCAAGGGGTGAGCAATCAGAGTACAATGCTAATTTCAACACATTGTTATGTTATAAGTATGTTATAAGCCTATTTCATTGAATTAAACTATTTATGCATGCAAACAGAAAAAGGATTCTCCAGTATAGAGAGAAGATAAAGAGCAACTGTTGAAATTCTGTCTGCAGATAATTAATAAGTAGGTGCATAAATGGAAAAATCAATCCTATCAATAATCCAACCCTGTCTTTGAACTTTATCTCCACTTACACGTTTAAGGCAACTCACACTTAGCATGAACATAGAAATAGCCTCCACTTTCTCTCAAAACAAACATATTCATTTTTAATTTCTCCCAACTCAGGAAATGGCGCCATGATTCATTTAACTGCTAAAGTAAAAATACTAGCAATCTTATAGGCATCTTGTTTTCCTATCACTCCCCACACAATTTCTATAAATAATTATAGATCATGATCAGTATAATTTACCGTGCTGTGGCTGGAGACAGACACAAAGATAAAATAACACTTGTAATTTCAAGTTACTGGGTGTCATTAGTATAATAATGACTAAACCAGAGGAAGGGGTCATGTGCTCCAGAAACACAAAGAAAATAAAAAATTGGCAGGATTTGCCCTAACCAGTTTGGCTCAGTGGATAGAGCGTCGGCCTGGGGACTGAAAGATCCCAGGTTCGATTCTGGTCAAGGGCATGTACCTTGGTTGCGGGCACATCCCCAGTAGGAGGTGTGCAGGAGGCAGCTGATCAATGTTTCTATCTCATCGATGTTTCTAACTCTCTATCCCTCTCCCTTCCTCTCTGTAAAAAAATTAAAAAAATAAAAGAAAAATTGGAAGGATTAGACCCATATGTATTAGACCCATTGCTTTAGAAGGAATACAAGCTAGAACAGTGGTTCTCAACCTTCCTAATGCGGCGACCCTTTAATACAGTTCCCCATGTTGTGGTGACCCCCAACCATAAAATTATTTTCGTTGCTACTTCATAACTCTAATGTTGCTACTGTTATGAATCGTAATGTAAATATCTGATATGCAGGATGTATTTTCATCGTTACAAATTGAACATAATTAAAGCATAGTGATTAATCACAAAAACAATATGTAACTATATATGTGTTTTCCGATGGTCTTAGGCAACCCCTGTGAAAGGGTCGTTCGATCCCCAAATGGGTCGCGACCCACAGGTTGAGAACCGCTGAGCTAGAGAATGTTAAAGTAATGAGAATAAGAGTAAAATAAACTAAGGATGTAGGTCTTTTGCAATAGGTTTGATTTCATATCAATTTGGGGATTAGTCAATGCTAAGAAGCCATATAACAGTGAAATAGGATACCAGTGTGGTTCTTAAAATATATATATATTTTTATTGATTTCAGAGAGGAGGGGAGAGGGAGAAACATCAATGATGAGAGAGAATCATTGACTGGCTGCCTCCTGCACTGGGATCAAGCCAGCAACCTGGGCCTGGGCCCTGACTAGGAATTGAACAGTGACCTCCTGGTTCTTCGTCGACACTTAATGACTGAGCCATGCCAGCCAGGCAGGATACCAGTGTTTTTGAAGTTCTAGGTCACAAAGATCAAAATTTTGAGCTGGACAACTCAAGTATTCTGATAATTGGAACAACCTAGGATGAACTGCATGTTCTGATTCTGAGGCTTTTAGGGGCCCAAGGGATGACTACTGTAGCCTCAGCTCTTCATGTCCCAGCGAGTAAAGTGGTTGGTAGAAGGTGTTATGAAATAAAATGCTTAATTAACAGTGATGATTTAGGCCCCAAGTTTTTCAAGGTAACATTTGACTAAATGTCTGGCCTTCATACAGAGGAAGCATGGAGCTTATCAATTCATGGATTTTGTGTGTGCTTACAAGGTCTTATACAGGTGATGTTTGAGGTAGCAGTGGATACACCATAAAGATTTAAGAGGGCAGGTATTCAAACAGCGTTATTTCATATGGCGGGCTATCCTATTTCAGGAAGGATTACCATATTATGGGAAAAGTAAGATTCCAATTTCTCAGAATATGAGCCCAAAGAAAATAACTGTTCAATTTTACAAAATAGACAATTTTTTTAAGAAAAATTTCAATTTTGGCAGAAAGCTTTCCAACTTCTTCCAGTGCCTTGGATCCTGCGTGTTAAATATTTTATGATGCATTCCAGCAATACATTCTTGCCAATTAACTGAGATCATGGGTTGACAGGGTGTCAGCCGATACACAGTTCTTCAGATACATATTTGATAGCATAAGGCCAGCAGTTTCTATAATATGGAGTTATTTGGGTCTACGAACGTTTACACTGGCAGTTTGCAGAAATGATATCATGGGTAATGGAACAGATTTTGCCCATACCATCTGTTATTATTCAGAGATTCTCATTTCACAAATGAAAAACTAATTGATAACAGCATCAACGCTAAGACTGCCGAAAGACATTTCTCCTCTGAACATGATGATTTAGCTGTTTTCTCCACAATGCATTTTTGATTACCTCGGCTATAGAATAAGACACAACGTGCCTTACTCCCATTTCCTCCGTGAGCCTCATTTACCATTTGTCTTCTCTTAGCAAAAGGATATCACCAGCCAATCAACCTAATCGCTCACCGAGGAAATTTGCATCATGGCAACGGAACCAAATGTCTTTCATTCCAATGACACAAAAAGCAAGGTAATTGTCACAAAACATACCGAATGCAAGGAAAACATACTCCAAATATTATTGGAGAAGACCCAGATTATATCTCCGAGTTGCTGCCAAATTGATTTTTGCTACTTAATATGATTCCTCTGTCATAATAACTCCTTTCATCATTATCAACCTGATGAGCTCTGCGGCTGATTTGATTTCATCACTAAGCCAACCAAGCCACAGATGGATGGCTCATTTGGGAGCCAGGGTATCATGTCCCTTCAACATCCCTGACTGTCCCGAGTTCTGCTCCGAATGCTGAGGGAGAATTAACACCCAGAGACAGGGTGGTAGATGCTCAGTGAGTATATTTTATCTATGTATTTTATGTGGTGAGGTGTACAAATGTCCAAGTTGATAGAATCTGGATTCTATAATCAGACCCCCTGCGCACAAATCTTGGTTCTCTCACTCGTTAGCTTTTGAATCTTGGTGTCTTTGTAAAATGGAGATACTGGTAGTCATTTCCATTTTCAGAGAGATACTTGCCAATTAACTAGGATAAAGTGAAAAATATGTGGAGGGCGTTTCTTGCTAAAAGGATGACCCCAGCAGCATTGTGGCCAACAACCTGCTTCCTGGAGTCACACAGACACACCACACTCCGCCAGGAATCGCATGCTTTTGCCCAATCAGTGGATCCCATTCATCGTGTTTCCTCCGGTGTAAGAAGTAATGGGGATGGAATTACAGAAAGAAGATGCATTGGGAGGGAGAGAAATGGAAGACACGCGAGTGTATCTAACTCAGTTACTGGGGAAGCGGGAATATGATGGGTGATGTCTCTAACTGGTTTGCCTAGAGACGGGGTCTGTGTAGAAAAGTAATGTGTCTGTGTAGAAAAGTAATGTGGAGAAAAGGATTGAGAAAAAAACACCTGATGGCACGGCATGTGGGGTCTTGTGCAGTTGAAGCTGTATTTTCTGGGCAGCATGGATTCGTGATGCCTTCTGCAGTGAATATTATTATTATGCAAAAACAGAGATGAGTGGCCAATTAGATTTCATCTTCCCCTCCTTAGAAGATGTGCAATTCTTCAGACCTCCGTCAAGGTCAAATGTTAAACATATAGTAAGCATATATTAAACATGATGAGTAAGTCCTAGGACCACATTCTGTGGTACAGCTTTGTGGTCTTCTGATATACCCCCTAGAAGAATATAGCCTCCAGCAGGATTAGACCCTTTCCACATAGTAAACTTGTTTACTTCTTCCTGTCCCTGTTTTATCTTATCCGAACATATAAAGCTGCAACTTCAAAGTCATTAGGAATAGAGATTGTGTCCTGCACTTGAATATCCTTCATGTGAATTGCCCTCCGGAGGAGGAACTTAATGATCACAGTAACAGACTGATCTCCGCATCCCTGAAGCTCCTGCCTGAAGGTCGTCTCGCAAGCAGTCACCGGAGGCAGAGGCACAGGCTCTGCTCAGGCCCAGGCGAGCTCCTCAGGAGGCGGCTCCCCTGCATGAATCTGATCCTGGGTCTCCTTTCCTCTCTGGTTTTACTTGGAATTTAGTGCTGCTGCAGACACCAACAGAGGGAAGTGTGGAGATAAACAACCCTGCTTCCAAGAGAAACTACACCAAGGTTTCTGTACTGAGCTAGAAACTGCATTTCTGATTTTAACCTAGCTAGGAGCTGAGCAGTGTGACTGCCCTCACCTCCGCGAGTCCTGCTCCCTCTGCAGGGAGTGGAGGAGCACAGACCTACTGAGGCCTCGGGTTAGTGCCTGTGGAAAGTGAACTGCTCCTCCCAGCTCCGCGGAAGATGTAGTTACATACTCTGACATAGCACACTTTCTTCTCATTGTACAAAGAACAATTAGTTGCCAGGTAGCCTATTTTTAAAAATCTTTCTAATAATAATGGGTTTATTAACCATCATCTAACTCAGTTAAGTAGGAGGACTAGTCCCTTAGTGAAGCGATTAAAAAGAAATATGGGCACACGGGGAGAAGAACAGCAGACGAGATTCATCAGGAGAAACCAAATTTTACCGAAAAGCTTCGGACACTACCCCAAGGCAGGCTGTGCAATGGCCTAGGACAGGTTAGTTCGCTTTTGTAGGACAAGGAGCTTTGGTCAAATACTCGCTTAATCTATACAATGACTTCACTTAGAAAATCATTCAAAAGAATCCCCCCATAAGCTCCGATAGCCAGTCAGGGTCTGTATGAGTCCCTGCCTGATTTGCAATCATCTCCTGAATGATCACGTGAGTCTGCCATCCATCCTCTTGGCTCTAGGAGCCTTGGAGGAAACAGTTTCCTTTTTCCAGTGCGTGGTTAGTAAGAAACAGCTGTTGAATGGGTGGTGCATGAGATGAGCTGGAGAGAGGCATCAGACAGCATGTAACTGAAATGTAAGTAATGGAAGTGGAACAAAAAACCAGTGGTGAGGCTTTCATCACTTCGGTGAAGAGCCGAGTCTCGCCTTCCACTGCTCCCTACAACTTCTGCATAGAAGCCTTCGCCCACCCTCTTGGGCTCTCATAGGAAACATCTGGGATGTCAGAACGATGACCCGAGGTTAGAGCGCTGCGACATTTTTGGGCTCTTCAAGCTCTGAGAAGCACAATAATTATATTAGCTGGGAGTCTCACCTCCCATAGCCATGCCCCTTCATCACACACGCAGTGGCGACCTCTAAAGTGCGCAGGCCTGGGTTGAAAGGGTTGGGCTCAGATGCTGCCTTTAGGACACAGACACATGGCTGAGAGTTCAACGGAGGTAATCCGAACAGATAATTTTATGTTTGAGTTTTCTCTTAAGCTAGCATGAAAAGTGTAGATGGGGTTTTCTACATAGATTGCAAATGCTCAAAACATCGATTTAAAGCCTCTCGTTGGATAAGCATACTTTATTTGAGGGCTGAAAACTTTCTAATACCATTTTGAAATACTGCATATTTTCTGTAGCTGAATCTATGAGAATTATTTTTATAGTGAAGTCAGAAGTGGAGAATTGTAAGTACTTCCAAATGAAATCCCTCAAGCTTTCAATGCAAAAGCTGCTGTTCTGAAATAGCTGGAGAACAGTATTTCTGAAATTTTGTTGAACCGATTAGAAGAACCTTATTTAATAAATTTTATTCAGGCATTTTATTAGTAACCATAATATGTGTTTTGAATGGCAAGTATATTGAGCATATAAAAATACTAGGGGCCTAGTGCACAAATTCATGCACCTTGAAAGGAACTGTGGCAAGTGAGGCTGCAGTGGGCACAGGGGTGGGTCTCGGCCCATCCTCCACACCTTCACCTGGCCCCTCCCATCCCCTGTCTGCCCACAGCCCTGCTCCAGGTCCCATTTGCTCCCATGCACTGATGGTGCCAGCCCAGCTTGCACCTGCGGATGGTGTGGAGCAACTGGGGCAGTGCCAGTAGTGGGTGCAAGCGGGGCTGGTGTCGTCAGTGGGTGTGAGTGGCGGCTGCTGCCCCGATCACCCTTCAAGGAGCAGGGGGAGGTGGAGAAGTCCTCATGGGCGATCAGGGCTGGCAGCCGCCGCTTGCACCCACTGATGGCGCCAAGCGATTGTATTTGTTGAAGTTATCTTACTCTGGTGATATGGGCTAACAATTCTGAAATTATTATACATATGTACTGGAATTAAATAAATGAAATGAAGGGATGACAGTTGTCGGGAGCCAGGTTTCTCACCACTGGAGTGGGAATTTGGATACAAGCAAGGGTAGAAAACTAGAATGAGCCCCATGTTAATGATTTAGAGTTGATAAGAGCGTGAATTCATAGTTAGCTTAATGCAGACACAAATACATATAGAAATATTTACAGATATTTATGTGTGTGTGTATATATATATACACATACACACACATATATACACATACATACATACATATATATTTATCTCCCCCATGTTCAAAGGCCGTTAAATCATGCTGTTTACCCATATCTTCAGAAAAAAATCACTTCTACTGTCGTGGTAAACAACCTGCTTGCCTATTTATAATGGTCTGGCCCTCTAGCAATTTCAGCGTGAAATTATAGCTAACTTGCCTACAAATGTCAGGTGGTCATAATAATCTGGCCACTCAGTGTATATACATAGGTTAAGTATACATATATACTTTCATGCTCTTTCAGTTGAAAGGATCTAAAAAAATACACTCCAGTAGCAAGCAGTACATAAACATACATAAACAAATAAAATAAAAATGATAATGAATGTGGGTATGTCAATTGGACATAGGAGACAAGAAGAGCTCCCGATGGACAAAGTTGGAGAAGTTTATGCACCAAATTAAAAAGTATTGGAATATGACCCAACATATAAAGTAAATATCCATGGTTCTACCTGATATAAATAAATGATCAGTTAAAAAATAAGTGGCTAATAGACAAATCTCTGTGCAGAAGAATTCTACATAATTTATGTAGACTCTACAACCTCAAGGAAGTGAAGAATAAGTCTTCAGCCATAGTTACTTCCTTCCAAATATAGAGTATAGAAAGGAGGAAAAAAAGAGTATATATATACAGAGGAGAAATCTGACAAACCCTACCTTAACCACACAATCAAAGTCAACATCAACATAAATTACATGCATGCTTGGACTCTTGATAAGACACAGTCTTCTTCCCCAACACCCACAACTCCAGTCAAACCAAGTGAAAACCATCAAACAATTACCAACTGATGGGGATTCTATAAAATACCCGACTAGGTTTCAACACTGTCAAAATCATCAAAAAACAAAAAAAGTCTGAGAAAATGTCAGAGCCAAGAGAAACCTAAGGAAACTTACCACCTAAGTATGATAGTTTGGATAGAATCGTGGACAAGAAAATGACAACTGGTTGAAAACTAAGGGCAGCTGAATAAAGTTAGTGATACTGCACTATTATTAATTCATTAGTTGTGACAAATTACCACCCTAGTGTAATACCTGATACAGGAAAAACAGATGTGGGGTTACTTCATTCGGGTCTAAAGGGACTTTTGGGGATAACGATGTTCTCTATCTTGGTGGTGGCAGTGGGAGGACCGCTGTATACATCTGTTAAAACTAATCAGTGAATTTTGCATGTAAACGGACCTCAATGAAGTTGCTAAAGAAAAACTTTACAAAACAGAATAGTCAAGCCATAAAGTGATAACAGTCATTAGCTACCCATTAAGCAATCTGGTAAGTCCTGAGTTATATGCCATATAATTGACCAAAAATATTCCTGCTCACAGGTGCTGACTGTTCCCAGTGAACTGGAGTATAATTTAACACTAGACGAAAACCTATGAAATAAGAGATCCTCTGCTATCCATTTGGTATGTCTACTGTTCATCAATCTCTCTCTCTCATTTCCAGGAATTAGCCTTCCCATATGATCAGATATCTAGTACTAGGTCCCTATGTCCAGGGATGGGCCAAAGTAGACTTACAGTTGTAAACACAGAGTTTATTTTTATATTATTAATTATTGTAAACCTACTGTTATTACTATGTACCTATTTTTGCCCAGCCCTATATTCTGATTTTTAAAAACATATATAAAGGCTTAACCAATGATCAAAATATAACTGCCTCAGCTTACTATATTTTCAGCAATAAGATAAATGACTTAAAGTTAAACATTCATTGGGTGTTTGTATATGTATTTGTACTTTGATGGTGCTCCCGGTAATAGTATGTCTTACACCTTCAGAAAAAGATGAGGTCAAAAAATCTCACTGCTAGTTGGGGAATATTCACATGGTATGCAGAGAGGTATTACTGTTTTAAATTAATGTTTACATTTCTATATAATGAACTGTGTGGAAAATAAATGATGCATGCCTTTTACTTAGCTCCAGAAATTAATGTAAATTAATTATTTATCACCACACATGTGAGAATGAAACCATTTGTACTATATTAATATGTTTTTTTCAATAAAAAGCTCTATGTATTGCATAGAAATATTTTCCAAGTAATCTGTCTAGTTAAATATGTTCCCATGAGCTTAAGTAAGAATGTCTAGTTCGTATTCATGAGAAGAAATGAATCTCCTTAATAGGGTTAACTGGTTGCAATATATGACTGCAATTCAAAAAAGCACAGTGCTTTACTTATATACACATGTGTGTATGCTCTGAGGGAAGTAATCATATCAATAACCTCGATCAACTTCTTTAACCACAGGGTAACACAGAAATTCTACTCATGCACCTTCCCATAAAGCAAAAATGCTCTATTACCAGCTGTAATTCTGTTTATGTATCTTAAATATTGTTAACAAAATAACATGGCTATTAATACTAGTAACAATTTTGGTAAAGTGTTTTAAATGTGCCTTCCTAATTGAGACATTATGGTTAATCTATACCAGTAATTAGCATACAGAGAAATTGTATATAAATAAGTTGAACACTAGAACATGACATGAAATAATATTTAATTGAATCATGATGATGAAGCATGATGTAGCTGAGCTGTATTCAGCAAAGTTTAAAAGCAATTTGTCATAACAGTAAAAAGACTACTTTGAAGATACCCTAAAATATTTTTCTAAGAAGAGCCTCATGTTAGTAGTAAACTGATTATTTAAAGTTATGCAAGTGAACTAATTACAGAAGAGAATATCAGGATGTAAGTTGGTGTCAGTGGTTCTCAACCTTCCTAATGCTGTGACCCTTTAATACAGTTCCTCATGTTGTGGTGACCCCCAACCATAAAATTATTTTTGTTGCTACTTCATAACTGCAATTTTGCTACTGTTATGAATCATAATGTAAATATCTGATACGCAGGATGTATTTTCATTGTTCGCGACCCACAGGTTGAGAACTGCTGGCTAGAGACATATGCCTTCTGCTGCCCAAACTCAAAGGACTAATTGAAATTTCAGCCCCCAAGGAAAACGGGACTACCGTGGCACAAGAGTCAACCATAGCAAGACCCTTCCCAAACAGTCACAGAAATACACAAAAACAGAGGGCTCTTGGCCTCGTCTTTTTAAAAAAATATATATTTTATTGATTTTTTTACAGAGAGGAGGGAGAGGGATAGAGAGTTAGGAACATTGATAAGAGAGAAACATCGATCAGCTGCCTCCTGCACACTCCCCACTGCGGATGTGCCCACAACCAAGGTATATGCCCTTGACCGGAATAGAACCGGGACCCTTGAGTCCGCAGGCCAATGTTCTATCCACTGAGCCAAACCGGTTAGGGCTCATCTTTCTTTAATTAATTAAGAACAATGTCCCTGAGAGAAACGTATTGACTAAACATGCCCCAAGGTCTTCCCAAGTCAATTCTCTTAGGATGCTAACGTACCAGAGCAAGATTAGATCAACACACCCATGTGCCTGTCCATGAACGTTAGTTAATGCTAATGATTACAGTGAAAACTCTAATGCATGTGCTTTGCCTAAGCTTTCCTCTCTAACTTGCTCATTGAAATCATATCCCCCAATCTGCTTTGAAACTGAAATACGGCAGATGGTCAACACATAGCTAACGTGATACCAACAGGTTACCTATCTGAGAAAATGCTGTATTTCCAAATACTATAAGTCAAATATTTCTGAGACAAGAATTTTGGAACAAAGCGTATATTTGTAATACACAGAATCGCATAAAAATGGCCACAAACAATGGCCATGTCTTTGCATTTTATATAGCTTTCGTAGTGCATATAAATCAAATGGTGAATGCAATTCTAAAAAAAAACAGGTGCTCCACAAATTGTTTAAAAAGATTTTGGATAATAAACGTATGTATGCTAACATTTCTGGTGCTACCAATCCACTAAAAAGTTGAACATTTTGAATTTTAATCCAATGTTTTAAAATTCAGTAAGATGACTGGAAATTTGGGACCAAAAAAAAAGAATACGATGAAAACCTTTAGAGGTTGTTGCTATAATCAGTGATCATGTACCTAGTTGAGTCAAGGTTATTTTCATTCAAAATATGTGATACAAAAACATGCAGATTTCTGATTTCATGTCTCTCTGTTGAAGACTATGTGTCCTCTTTCCTAAGGGTACTAAATGTTTGTAAAATAAGCTGGTGAAGAAAGAATATAGATATGCCCTGGAGAAATACAAGTTATACATAATGGTGATGAGGTTTAGCATATGCAGTAAGAGAAAATACATTGTCATATATCATGAAGTCTACAGTCTCTAAAACATATTTGATGTGTCTAATAATAAATGCTTGCAATTATAGTTGTAAATTATCACAGGTTTCTAATATGCATCATAATTTAAGACATTTTAAAATGTAAAGAGAAAATGTGCATCTTAGAATTGACCAATACAGTTTTTGAATTACAAATAAAGAAACATGAGGGTCATTGGGCACATGAGCCCCAAATATCTAAGTAGCATATTTGTGTTCCTTTTCCTTATTTTCTCTTAACACAAATTCACTGCGTTGATGCCAAAGTTGCTAAGTGCTGTGGGCTGAATAGTGTCCCCCAAAGATTTCAAAGTTCTAAGCTCCCAGTACCTGTGAGTGTGACCTGGTGCTGAAATAGGGTCTTCGCAGATGATCAAGTGAAGGTGAGCTCATTAGGACGGGCCATGACCCAATATAACAGTGTCCTTCTAAGAAGTGGGAATTTGGACAATGAAACATGCACACAGGCAGAATGCTATGTGAACATGAAGCCAGAGATCGGTGGGATGTATCTGCATGTCAAGCAATGCCAAAGATTGCTGGCCAGCTACCAAAGCTAGATATGGAACATACCTTTCTAGGCATGGAACAAACTCTTCCACTCAGCTCTCAGAAGGAACCAACCCTGCAGGCACTCGGATTTCACATTTCTATCCTTCCCAACTGTGAGACAACAGGCTGAGATGCTTTGTTCTGGCAGTCCTGGAAATGAACACAGGAAGACAATTCAGTAATACTTTAGTGAAACATTGTTGATCTTGTTGTTGGAAGTGTCAGTAACAACAATCACAGCCTTTTTCTTATTACTGTTCAGTTAAGCAAATCATTTAATCAGAAACCCAATATTCCCAGCATTTTTATCTATTGCCTACTATTGACTTTTACTCTCCTCTTGGAGTAAGCTTACGTATTTAAAAATAATGAATAAAGTGTCAGAGAAAGGAATGAAATAGCTAATACTCCTAAGCAGCCAAATAACACAAATCTAAAGTCATAAATTTCCTCGAAGTGACTAACACTTGTCCTAGTGAAAATTTCCAGAGATGCCTCATGTTGAAAGTAGACCAACGTTACTTCTTTGAATATGTATGTCTCTCTCTGTGCACATGTACCTGAATGTGTGTGACTATGTGTTTGTGTTTACTGAAGAAGGCAAGGAGGGCTCAATTTTCACATTCCCTTCCCCTACTGCATCTTTGTGTTTCAGTTTGGTTTTGGTATCCTATACAGGGCCTACTTTTCAGAATTTCATTAGAGTTAACTTTAAAAAACAATTTTTTCATGTTGATCAGTCAGTACTAGATGCCTTGTGCTCCTTAAAAGAACAGCTGCGACTTAGCCATAGTTTTTATCTGTTTATAGGTAGAGGACGAAGGAGGGGATGTTTCCTCTACCTTCTCAGGCTCTGAAGGAGAGGAAAAATAATTTTCCTTCTACCCTTCCCGGTTTTTGGCTGAGACCCCTCTAATAAAAGCTAGGTTATTAGACAAAAACAAACAGAAGTGTATTAACATGGCTACTTCGTGTGTATATGGGAGACCCAGGGAAAAATAAGTAACTCAAAGCAATGGCTTAGAATTCCAGCTTTCTACAGGGTCAGCAAAGAACAATACATTTGTGGCCAAATGACAGGACCCAGGGAAGCAGTTTTAGGCTTGCAGGGACTGAGATAAAGGCCAGTAAGTAAAGCCTTTCTTTCTTATACATTGATTTTAGAGAGCGGTGGGAAGGAGGGAGGAAGGAAAAGGGGCGGGGGGGGGGGGGCGTTGATTTGTTGTTCCACTTATTTATGCACTCATTGGTTGCTTCTTATATGTTTCCACAACCTTGTCATATGGGGACCTCTAACCAAATGAGATGGGACGTAGGCAATTTAAGGGAGAGTAAATACATTTAATTTTTACTTTTTTATTGAATTCATTGGGGTGAAATTGGGTGATAAAATTACATAGGCTTCAGGGCTGCAGTTCTATAATACATCATCTGTATATTGTGTGCCGCGCCAGCACAGCCATGGGTGAGCCCGAGAGGGGGCGGTGAAGGATTCCACAAAGACAGACAAGAGAAGAAAGCTGGTCGGGGTGGGACGCCGCCCTCTCTGATGGAGAGACAGCACCACCGCCTGCAAGCCCAGCCTTTATTTTACAGCCAGATTCCAGAGTAAGGGGTGGTTAGGATGTTTACAACAGTGGTTCTCAACCTTGGCTTCATATTACAATCACCCGGGAATCTTCTTAAAATCCTGATTTCTGGGCCTCATCCTCCGGAGATTCTGTTTCTTTGTTACTAATCTTGTGGCCCCACCCCGTAACAAAGAAACAGAATTTCCGGAGGATGAGGCCAGGAAATCAGGATTTTTAAAAAGATTCCCAGGCGATTCTAATGCGCAGCCAAGGTTGAGAACCACTGGTTTACAACGTTCTCATCTCAATTCCATGCACCTGATCAAGCGTTGTTTACTCGCTGCACGAGGCAGCCTGCACCGCTCAGCCACGTGGGGCCACAGGTCCCGACCATCCGAACACGGCAGCCCCCTCCGCAGTACGGCATTGTGCTCTCTGCACCCCAAGTCAAGTCTCCTTCCATCACCATTTATCTCCTCTACCCTCTCCTACCCCCGCCCGCCCCCCTTCTGCCCCGGGAATCACCATGCTATTGTCAGGGTCTAGGACTTGTTGCTTTTCCTTTATTCGCTTGATCCCCTCACCCTTCTCACCCAGCCCTGCAAGCCCACCCTCCCCTCTGTCCGTCTGTTCCCTGTACCCGAGTCTGTGTCTACTTTGTCCGCTAGTTTACAGGGGTCACCGGGTTCCCCTGGAGTGACATTCCAGGACGCTGGTGGGAAACCTGCGGGCCTTCCTGAGGCCGCCCCCCACCTCGGCGCAGACACTGTGCCCACTCGGTCCAGGGCTTGGGCGGGTCCGGGCGGCCGAGAGGCTGCTCCGGCTGCGGGGAGAGGCGCAGGCCCCCACCGTGACCGTGACCTCGAAGCTCGCGGGGCCCACTCCGGCTGCGGTTCAGGAGCCCGAGGAGGGACAGCCGGCCGCACCGCCAGCCCGGGGGTCAGGGGGCGCGCCCCTGTTCTCGGGGGTGGGTCTTACCTCCCTGTCCAGGACCAAGCGGGCTCCCGCAGCACCTGCACCTGGGTGCCCTCGTGCTCCATCCGGGCCGCTCTACGTCCCCTACGTCCCCTACGTCCCCTACGTCCTCACGTCCCCACGTCCCCACGTCCTGTCCTGGGGGCGTGGCCACGGCGCACGTGCGTGTTAAACGGGAAGCTCCTGCCCTCGCGACCCCCCTGCAAACTCGCGCTGGAGAAGCCGCCACGCGCGGGCCAGGTGGTCGCTGCGGAGACAGCAGCCGGGACACAGGTCACAGGTGGGTGCAGCAGGGGGACCGGGAGGAGGACAGCGGCGCAGGGGGGAGCTCAGGGCTGGGGGACAGTATGCAGAGGACCTCCCCAAGTGGGTGCCGCCAGGACCGGGTGCAGAGGGTGGGGGCAGGGTGGTTCTGAAGGTTGCAATTAGAAGGAGGTGGGGGTGGGGGAGGGGTGGAGGCTGGGCCCAGGCCCAGGCCCGCACCCGCACCCAGATGCAGCGGAAGCAAGAGGCAGGCTCTCAGGCCCACCCGTGCGCTGCCCACTCCCACCCAGGAGGGTTCTGTGCAGGGAGACAGACAGGGGCCTGGGGTTGCGGCCAGGACGCAGTGGACCTGACCCTGAGCCAGGCCAGTTCGGGGCCCACCCTTAGGGGAACGGGGCCACTGCCCCTCCCCCAGCTCCAGAGCCAAACCACCAAGACGTGGGCTCAGGGAGCGAGGAGAGCTGCCCAGGGAGCACCCCAAGCCCACTTCTGGGGAGCTGCCCCTGCTTGGAGCAGAGTTTGGGGAAGTTCAGGCCTAAGGATGCTGATAACCAAAGGGAGGGGAGTGTGACGTGAGCCGTTCAGGGGAAGCCAGTAGAGCCGAGAGAGCACGGAGCTGAGCCACGAGCCCGCCGGTTTGGCAGAGAGAACCGGGGAGAGAGACAGCCACGCAGCAGCCCCCGTGGCCGGCGCCGACGTGGGCCTCGGAATGCCCAGGCGAAGGCACCAAAGACGAATTCCCGTCCAAGAGACCGGCCGCTCAGCTGGCGGTGAATGGAGCCTAACCGTTGGATGTGGTCCCAGCAGAAGCCGACAGTCATGGCCATGGGCCAGGCAGAGCAGAGCGCTCTGGCCCGCAGGGGTCAGGCCTCAGGGGCTTTGCACTGTGGGAAAAAAGACGTCAGTAAAGTCGTCCTTCCGCATCAACACATAACCGACAGCTACCCCAGGGAGAGGGGGTCTTCGTTGCCACTGCCCCCTGAGCCCTGGACGCCCCCCTGCCTCTGGACTCACAGCCCCTGGAGGATGACACTGTCACCCTGACATACCGTGGCTTTCATTCCGAATAATGTCTGCACCCAGCTTTACCTACCTACACCCTGGAGGTATCGGAGTGGGTCCAACAGGGTTTAAATGCTTATCTATAATATGTGTAAACTGTCTGTTTCCCAAGTGATCAAAGAAAAATGTATCCATCTGAGGGTGAAGATAGAGCAACACATTATATTAACCATTATTCTCTCATTTCAACATAACAAGTTCTGTCCAAGCACTGTTGTTGATGGAACATGTCTCCTTTCATAAAAAATGTAATTTAAGCGGAGGCTGGTGTGTCTGAGTGGTTGGGCTTCATCCAGTGCCTGCAGGAGGCAGCTGACCAATGTTTCACTTTTCACACAATGTTTCTTTCTCTTTCTCTTTCTCAAAAAACCCAAAAATCAATAATAAAAATAATTTTAAAAATAATGATTTCAGCATTTAATTACAACACCAGAAAATGTTTGTAGCTATCACATAATATAGCACAAGGAACTCAAGTCGGTACAAATTAATTCAGAAAAGAATTTTAAAACACAACTGGACACGTTGTATTTGTATTCAGTATCTCAATACTAGAGGACGTTTCTGAAAGCAGGGGACAGTGACTGCATACTGAAGCTATAATTTGTAGCCTTAAGAGAATTGGGAGTATTTTAAAATATCAAATCTTTGGGGGATCTTTTATTTTTTAACATTTTTGAAGTTCTTTCTCCAGGCACCAATACCAAAGGATAAAGAAACACAGTTCAAATGACAGCCACTTCACAGAGCTTTGTAAAACTTGTGAAATAAAACATTTCAAAAGAAAGAAAAACTCAAGTTATCCCACAAGCATATACCGGTGGGGTCCTGTTGTTATTTTTGCTGTTTCTTCAAGAGAGAAGTTTCAGAAGAGAACCTGAATGGAAATGGGGTGCTAGTTTAGTTATAACGCTAGGGGCTTTATAATAAAAATTAAACGGGATTAGAATTTTAAGTACAACCTGTAAGTCTATAAAGCAAATGTATGTGTTATTAAAATAGAAGCTATAAAATGGTTAGTAGTGACTATTTCATTCAGAATTCAAACACTATTTTACCCCATGTCTGTCTTTTCATCTTACTAACCTGGGATGAATAAGATAGCTTGAGGGTTGTTTTTGTTTTGTTACATATGTATTTTTTCATATACAGTTTTTTGACAATTTTTTTTTACTAAGTACCATCATATGTATCCCATAGAAACATATAAACTTTTGATTAAATGTTAATCATTTTTTCTAGAAATTAATGAAAGCATTAAGACTCTTATTCCCAGAATTGTAGTAAAACAGAAAATTAAGTCTCACCACATTTAAAGGGAACATAATTTGATTAGTTCATTTTACAAAAGTGAAAATGTCTTCAATATTGTCATTTACAAGTTGAATTTTTATTCCCATTGTGAATTTTCACTTATTAAATACCCTTACCTCTCAGACTGTTTGGTTTTCTGATAAACATGCCTTTATGAATTAATTATCATTTGGAAGTCTCAAATGAATAAAAAGGGAGATAATTATTCCATTTTCAACTGTAACCTATTATGTATTTATAGCAAATGCCTAGTAGATTTCAATTTAAACTAATCCTAACTATTGATAAAAAGATGTGTTCAGTTCCTTGTAATGTTGGCTTAGTTTGATGTCAAAAGTACAAAGACAGAGAATTCTCAAGCCTTAACAAACCAGAAAGGGATAAACAGCCTTTGAAATAGTTTTCAGAAGCCAGAAGGACACCTCCATAACCTTGCACTACATACTTGACTTGCATAGCAAACACTGAGTAGAAAGATTTGACTTCTGCTGTTTCAGTTCAGTTGTCCTACAATAATAGCTCTCGCCATTATTCATATGAAAAGACTCCCAAAGTGAATCTCACAACAGAATCACCTTTTAAAAATGATGGTACATGCTCTCTATCATGGGTTTTTCATTGGGCCAGGCTACCTACCTTTGTTGTTTACCAAGAACAAGTTTGAAAATACTTTATGTTTTTGGAAGTAACAATATAGAACAGGTGCCCACCATGTGTAGGTAGGTGCTCCAATGAACGAAGACAGGTGTTAGAAAAATCGTGATTTTCATGCCTCACTTTTTTTACCAGTTTTATTGAGATATGATTGGCATGTAACATTGTGTAAGTTTAAGGGGCACAACAAAATGATTTGATATATGTACATATTACCAAAGAATTACCACAAGATGTTTAAATAAAATCCATCACCTCTCCTGGTTACAAGTTTTTTTTCTTGTGATGAGAAATTTAAGATCTACTCTCTTAATAACTATCAATATACAACACAGTATTGTTACCTAGATCCATCATGTTATAAATTATATCCCCAGAACTGATTATCTTATAACTGCAAGTTTGGACCTTTTGACCCCTTCACCAAATAATGCCCCCACTTTCTTACCCCCCTACCTCTGGCAACCACAAGTCTGACCTTTGTTCCTATGACTTTGTTGCTGTTGAGTCCACATATGTGTGAAATAATGCAGTATTTGTCTTTCTCTGATTTGTTTTACTTAGCATACTGCTCTCAAGTTCTGAGTGTAAATAATGCTGCAATGAACATGGGATGCACATATCTCTTTGGGACATTGATTTTCTTGCCTTTATACCCCAAGAGGGCTTGTTGGATCATATGGTAGTTCTGTTTTTTGAAGAGACTTGAATTCAAATTGATGGGAGCTGTGATGAACAAGAGAATGCAAATGAATCCATCCCTCTGTCAACCAGTGGCAATGTGGACCAGTGTTGACATATTTTTCTTCTTTATGTATTTTTCATGCAGAGAGACTGGATTTCTGGACTTCTATGTGTGATCTGTGAATTCTTCAATTCTCAATTGGAGGCTCACATTTTAACAGTTTTTCATGGCACGGCATACAAACCCATTCAAGGGCTGAGTCGCTACCATGGATTTCCAATTCATAATCCCTAGGTTGCACACTTCAGAGAGAGAAAGAGGCTCCTTTTTAACCAGAGTTTAGGGGGGGAAGCCATCAAGGAATGTACAACACTAATGTGGGGTGCTGATAGTGGGGGAGGCTGTGTGGGGAGGTGCAGTGAGAGGTAATATATGGGCACTCTGTACTTCTCTCTCAATTTTGCTGCAATCCTAAAATGGCTGTAAAAATAAAGTCTATGTTTAAAAATCATCAATAAATTAATAACTAATTTAAAAATACAGAATCCCTACTAATTATAAATAAACATCACAAAATGTCTTTCCGTATGGAACCATTCCCATACTCTACGAACTAATACTCAAATAATGAGGTCCCCAAAAGTACTGATAAATTAGATAAGGTCAGTCCCAGTTAATAAGTTAGTCCAGTATTTGTTTCTTCTTTCCTTCCATCTTTTTCTTCAATTCATCTCCTCCTTAACATGTGTTTTGCCTTTGTGCTGCATAGCTGTTTCAGGCCTTCTGGCACTGCTTTATGTGGTAGGTGACAGACAGACTGTCTTTCTTGAAATACTCCCACAAATACAGACCTGTCTGGGATCTACTCCCACCAGTCCAGATCATCTTCCAAAGTGACACTTTGCTAAACCCAAGAAAAACAGACAAGACCTCAAAAATAACTTTATTTGTGTTAAAAAGGATGTATACTCCTATATGGTATTTATTAGACTCAGTATTCCTCTTGCCATTTTAACAGGAAAATAGAATGATAATTAAAATCCTACTTGATGAATTTCTTTTCCCTTTGGCAATAGGACCAAAATATTTTAAAATGCATTTTCTCATGAAGGGCTATAATGATTTTTTAAAAATCTCAGTATTTTAAATTCATCTGAGACTGTTCTAGTTAAAGAAATTAGTTCATCATAGTTCTGCATGATCACTTTCTTACACAATAATTTTTAAGAAATATGATTCCAAGTTTCCCAGCATAAATTATTTGTACTCATTTCATTACTTGCTACCTTTGGTAGATGACATATCTCAATAAATCAATAGTTATGTAGCTCTAAAATTTCTAATGTTCTGATTGCATGTACATGATTGATATATTCTGATTTATCTATAATATTGAAATATAAAATATGTTGATTAGGTATGTTTTATTAAACTAAGAACTAGAAATATTAATAAGGATGGTTAAGTAAATGCATTTGGAAAGCAATGCTCACTGACATTTAAGAAGAATGTTTCCTAATATAAACGCAAATAGCAGAGAATTTTAAATGCCTTTTTGTAAAGCATTATTAATAATCTGAGCTTCAGTTTCTTTTCACCTCTTAGATTCATGCTTTTCATTGAGAGTACAGAGTTGATTTGAGAAAGCAAGAGTTAATCCAAGCCTAGAGTATACAGGTCTGTTTTATTTTTTTGTTACGTAAAAACCAAACATCTTGTAAAATTGGGGAGGATAGGAGTCCCTACATAAAGTTTTACTGGGAGTATTAAATATTACCTGACCAAGTTTGAGGTATAAATTAGAAGCTATGATTTAACCCTCAAACAATTTCATTTTAGCCACCCACTCAAGACTTTTTCAGGAAATAATGCAGTTAATAATCACAAATACAAGTTTTAGGCTTGTTTTCTAGGTTGTTCATCAGAGTTTACATATGAACGAAAATTCTGGAGGAAAAAATACTGAACAATGTGGAAATATGTTTGACTAAAATACTGCATATATAAAAATTACATATTAGATAGGAATCAAATTTTGGTTAATATTTAATGATAAGTAAAATATTGATGAACAAATCAGATGAAAATGCAAACTATAATGCTATATATAATTCATATATTTTCAATTACATAAAGATAACTGTACATAAGCATACAGACACATACATATGCAGATACATGTATACATCCATACATTGATGAAAAAATTCTTGGAAATAAATATGCAAAATGTTAATAGCAGGCTCAAGGTTGTCTTTAAATTAACTATAAAATTCCCATGTATTAAGTACTCAACATAGCCAGTGAATAGTTCCACGATGTTTATAAATCTCCATCCTCTCTTTTCCTGTAGCTCAATTTAAAATACTTATTTAGATATTTGTAAAGGATGCATGAAAAAAATGCTGATAGTTGTAAATGCTTGTAGTGTACAATCATGCCATTAGCCTATAAATAGAGGTTAAAGAAACATTGTTAAACATGAACTAAAATTAGTCTTATGTGGTGGGAAGTTTTAATTTCAATGTGAGCTATCCACTGCTTGGATTCAGTGTTTAGGGGAAAATTATATAGAGCTGGCTTGTCAGAAGTAGAAATAAATTGGTGGAGAAATCCATAGAGTACTTACTATAAAGAATGTATGAACGGAGGCACAAACAAAAATGCTGACCTTGGTGGGAGCCCTGATTCTGAGACTAGACTGTACCTTTTGTCCTTGAAGGTATGCCTGGGACCAGAGCATGGGATGTAATGCGGCTCATCAGCACATCAGGAGGCACCCTTGGCAAGAACTGGCTTCCTGAGTTGTTACAGAGAAGATGTCAGGTAAGATAAAGTCCAGAAAACGATGGCTGCCCTGAATTATTTGTGACATGTAAAGCATTCGGATATCCACACTTTATAATTTCATACTTTTTTCAATTTGTTTCTTATTTTCAATTATGTGGTTGCTTGATCTAAAATAAGGTACAGTGTATCTGGAAACTGTGGATGTATATAAGTCAGTGTAACATGTAATCATAGCATCATTCACAAAATAGAATGGCCATGGACATAAGACACTGGGGGGTAGGGGAGGCCAGGGGATTGTCAAGGGCGGGGGGAAAAAAAGGACACATATGTTATATCCTTTGTAATACTCTAAGCAATAAAACAAACAAAAATAGAATGGCCAAGAGCAAAGGAAGGCATAGAACAGTTTTGTAAAGGAGATTGGAGATTATGGGAGATACTTTCTATTTCTTGTGATTCTTTTAACAACACACAAAAGGAGACTGGACACACAGTGTGCTGAGAAAAAAAAATTCCTAAAATGGCTTAAAAAAACAACAACCCCACGCTGCTCTTATATCTCAATCCTTAACATAGATGACTTCATGTTCATTTTGTCATCTCTACAGTCACTTTTGTAGTTAAACATTTGTTTGGTTGCTTTTGAGACACTAACTGCCCAGAGGGAACCAAGATGTTGGACAAGCAGAAAATCAGTGCATCAATTATGAATATGTTCAAAGTCTGAGTACTTCAGTGCCAGTACAGTACAAAGGACTCTGAACCTGTTCAAAGAGAGCCATATTTAAGATTAAAGGAAAGTTTGATGACAGTGACTCAATAAATTGGTGATAACAATTATAAACGGATAAAAAGTACTTCATCCTTCAAAAAATAATAACTGATAGTGTCAGGATAGTCAATAATGAGTAATTTTTCTTTATTTTTACAAATTGTCATATGAAGAATTTTTCAAAATAAAGACTGAAATTGTAAAAAAAGAAAAAGGTACACTAAAAGAACCAAATGAAAATTCAAATGTTGAAAAATTCAGACTGAAATTAAAAAACTCAATGTAGAGGCTCAGCAGCAGATTTGAATATAAGAGGTTAAATATGGGACTCACAATCAGACAGCACAAATAGTTGCAAGACAAATAAAATTGTGAAAGCAACAATAGCAAAACCATCCACTATGTGCAGCAGCTGACTTCTCAGAAGAGATGTTGTTAAACTTCTTTTAGGTCTCATATCAATAAGCAGGGGTACAGATTGTGTGATCTTTATTTAGGATAGGTAAGTATCACTTATCTGGACTTCAGTCAATATTAAAAAAAAAAAGCCTCACTTAAGCTCTGGAACTAGTCTATATATATAAAAAGCCTAAGCAACCGTTCAATTGTTCGACTGGTAGCTATGACGCACACTGTTCACCAGGGGCAGACACTCAACACACAGGCATGGAAACATGGAACAGAAAAATCTCAGAGGGAAGGGGAAAGGGGGAGGGCGGGAAGAGATTAACCAAAGATCTTACGTGCATACTAGAGGCCTGGTGCATGGACCGGTGGGGTCCCTTGACCTGGCCTGTGGGGATCGGGCCGAAACCGGCAGTCTGACATCCCCCGAGGGGTCCTGGGTTGCAAGAGGGCACTGGGATTACGAATCCGTGCACCGGACCTCTAGTCTTATATAAGTCTATATAAGAAGAGTGGCTTGTCGGATCTGCATGTGAACCAAAACTTGAGAAGATAAACAGGCAGAGAGTGAAGTGAGAATACCAACATTGGTAATCTGGAGAAGATAATATACATAGTGTGGCTTGAAATGTAACTAGTGAGGAGATACAGGGGGTGGAGGAGATATGTTCCAGGGCTTGGAGTAGATGCATAAGAAATCATCTGGACAGCCTTGGAAATACTATCAATGGCCCATGATTGGATAGTTTCTACCAAAGCACGCTGCATAGAGAAACTAACTCATTTCAATGGTCCGAGTTAGAGTGGTAGCAATGTCCTCCTCCTTTACTAATAGAAGTAAAGGGAACCTACTGAAAAGACAGGAGAAACAGCACAGTGTGGAGAAGAGGGAAAAGGGCAAAAAAAAAAGTTTTTTCAAAAAACTGGGATAGGCTTCAGTGTTACTAAGTATTATAGAAAAGCTAAAATAAGGCAAATTGCTAAGAATTTTAAAAGGAAAGTTTTGAAAGAATAATGAGCAAATGTAGAACCAAGATTAGATAGAATCCTGACTCAACAAATTTGAGAAGACCTAAACCAGATCTGAAGAAAACAAAGAAAAAAAACCTGCTGGAGAAAATTGTTTTGTAAGTACTTCTATGGGTCATGCATACATGAGAGTGAAATAATTTGATGGAAGAATTATTTCATGCAAGAAATAGGAAGAGTTCACAACAGGTGTGGGAATTACCAAGACTAGTAGGGGAGACATTTAAAATTCTTTTACAAGAAGGAAAGCCATGTAGAGAAACAGTTATAGTTCTCTGTTAAAATCGTTTAGGAAGGGAGCAGAGAAACAAGAAAAGTTTGATGAAAAGAAATGCTATGTACTCTTCTTTAATATAAAAATAACTATTAACCTAAATAGGTTTGGTTCATATATTTCTTGATAGAATCAGAAATAGTAAAAATCATTTGACCTCTAGTATTACCATCTCTAATACCTCCCAAAACGTGCAGTAATGGCTGAAAATGTCCCTATATATCTCAATATTGTTTAAATACACATTGGTCATTAGGTAAACTATGAACAGGGAGTCCACATTAGGATAAACCCGAATTGTATTTTTGCCCTAGAAGCTTTCCATAATGTTGTTAGAGTGGACTGGTACTTTCACGTTGTGATGGGTAAGCAGGTAGATGTCTGTCAAGTTGAAATCATTCTGTAGACACATCCTCCCTGTGACGCATGCGACGCTCAGGTGCCAGATTGGGGTCTTGAACATCAAGACGTACACCTTGCATTTTGACTGTGTCATTATTCTGACAGGGAAGAGCTGAGATAGATGAGCTGCTAGAAGAGTTGTGATTGTTGGCAATGTAAGCCCCCAAACACAGAACTCCAGAAAACTTTCTTGGATGCTAGTAGACTGAGGATGCTAGCAGGTTATGACTCATCCATTAGACCAGCCATGGGCAAACTATGGCCCTCGGGCCGGATCCGGCCCGTATGAAATGAATAAAACTAAAAAAAAAAGAATAAAACTAAAAAAAAAAGACCGTACCCTTTTATGTAATGATGTTTACTTTGAATTTATATTAGTTCACACAAACACTCCATCCATGCTTTTGTTCCGGCCCTCCGGTCCAGTTTAAGAACCCATTGTGGCCCTCGAGTCAAAAAGTTTGCCCACCCCTGCGTTAGACAGTCTGCCTTTTAAGTGAGGAAAATCAGGCATTAGTATGACATTGCTATTTTGGGTGTATCTTATTGTAAGCCTTATGGCTACTCATCATTAAATATTTGTGTGTAAGCGTGTGTGTGTGTGTGTGTGTGTGTGTGTATGTATGTATGTGAATATGTATATATAGTAGGCACATTGGCTATTTGTGTTCTGTGGTCCAGCATTTAGCATAGTGCAGGCCACAGCTTATGCCTCCCTAATACCTCTCCCTGAGACAGGACATTCAAATGAGTGATGACATACTTGGAATGACTTTTTTAAACCTTTTAAGGAAACATATATAACTTGGTGAGGGACACAGCTGAGCAGGAGAGAGCTGCATTCTCAAATGTTGAAGTAGGCGATCAAAGCAACAAACCCAAATAAAAGTAACCACTGGCTGTGGTAGCCCAAGGAAGAGGCTAAATCCGGGAAGACATGGTAACTGGCCCTGTTCCCTGCCCCCCCGCCCCCTGCCCCCCGCCCTGCACATGACCTGGTGAGGCAGGTGGGTCAGCGCAGGCTTGGGCTCCGCTCACTGTCCAGGGAGCTCTGAGCAGAAGACTCCCGCAGGTGTGTGGGCACGAGGCGGTGGAAGGGGCAGCAGAGGACTAGCAGTGGAAATGTGCTTAGTCCTGGGAGAGAGAGAGAGAGGGGAAAAGCATCCTCAAATTTCTGCCACCTTCCTCACCTCCTAAGGAAGCCTCTAGGCCCCAGGTACGGACTTGTGAACTGAAGGGCCTAGGCTGGGACTGCAAATACGCCTGCGCAAACACACAGGGCCCGATGCCTTGGGGCAGCGATCTGAGACGCCTGCGCCCTGTGCACCGGGACTGGTGTGGGATGGAGCTCCCCCGTGCAGCCCACTAGGCTGTACTCATTCTGGGGTGACAGCCGGTGGTGCCAGCTCATTGAAATGGCAGAAGCCACAAACACTGAGAAAATGCGACTGAGTGTGGGATTCATGAGCTATACAATTCATAGGAGCAAACCTTCCTGGCTGGTTTTCCTGGGTGTAGTTTTATTAAGTGTGCCATTAGCTGTGAAAGCAAGGTGTTATTCGTCTTTCTCCCCTTCAGCTCTGTGTCTCTGAATTAAAATGAAGACACACATTTAGGTGCAAAGTCTCACATGTTGGAACGTGGAAAGTGATACTCTTTTTCCCTTGATGTCGCCACCACTGTTTCTCTTATAAAAACCCAAAGAGGTTCTGTAATACAGACACCGGCTTGATTCAGATATGGTAATGCTGCATTTCAATACTTTTTATCTCCTGGGTGCTTAGAACTACTAGAAATCAAACACTTCGAAGCACTTTTTTTTCCTACTCCCACAAGGATACTTCAAACTGGAGGTTTCCCGGCAAGGTAATGCTGTGGCAGCTCCGTGCCATTGCCTAGGGCTCTGAATGCTCCAGCCCTCCAATGTCACCTTTATGGTCCTTCACACTGTCCCAGGGCTTAGCTGAGCAACAAACCTCACTCTCACAGTCTGAAACTACCATCTGAGCATCCAGGTACTGAGCAAACCTTCAACTTTTAAATACCACACTGCCTGGGACCCTTAGGGTATGCAGATCTTATTTGGGGTTAAGTACAAAGGCTTCTGCTAAGGGTTTTCCCAAGACTTGAATGAGTCAAGATCCAAATAACAATCAGTAAAAAAAAAAAAAAAAAAAAAGACAAAACTGAACTCCTATCCTCAGGGGTTATGGTAATATTGATTACATATTATCTTAGCTGTCACTGGCATTAATCTCAGAAAGAGAAATTATCTGTGCTTGGTTATTGAGTTTTGTGTGTTTTTTTAAATTCTGAAAAAGTTGTACAGGGTTCACTTTTTGGGGGACTGTATCTGAGTATTACCTTTTGGATTTGTCTATTTCTCAGACCATTTAGAATACTGGTTTTTCATACTAATGATAGAACTAGAGGCCTGGTGCACAAAATTCTTGCATGGGTAGGGTCCCTAGGCCTGGCCTACATTCAGGGCTGATCAGGTTCCCTGCCTCCCAACCTTCTTTACTCGCTCCCTTGTTCCCTCCAGGCCCTGCTGCCGCTGCTGGTTGCCCGCAGTGTTTCGCGCTGCTCTCTGGTGGCCAGCACACATCATAGCGGGCGTTCAGACTCCCAGGCTCCCTGTCAAACTCCTGAGGGGACACTTTGCATATTAGCCTGTTATACATATAGATAGATAAGCACATCACTTAGGGTTAGAAGCATTGTCCTTACCCTTTTTGGTCCAACGTGGAGGCTGACTCGACAGACCAGGCGCTAGGAGCAGATCCAGTGTCAAGGCTGAGGTCGACACCATAAACTGGTGTCAATTAATTTAATGACGGTGTCATTCAATCCCGTCAATTAATTTGGACCAGACTGTTTGAATTCCAAAAATAAAATTGGACCACAAAGGGTTAATCATTGATACGCATATATTGGTAACAATGAAGATAATAATAATAAACATTTATGGTTTACTTTATTTCTAATTCTGTTTGAAAGTGTTTATTTTTTATAGTAGCTTTATGATAAAATTACGAGGAAGGTGCAGAGATTTCCCTTAAAACCTCTGCCCCCTCAGATGCATAGCCTCCCCCATTATCAACATCACTCACCAGAATGGAATATTTGTTTCCAAGGATGAACCTACATTGATATATCAAAATTACTCAAAGGCTACAGTTTCCTTTAGAGTTCATTCTTAGTGTTGAACATTCTATGGATTTGGACAAGTGTAAAATGAAAATCATTATGGTATCATGCAGCGTATTCTCACATCTCTAAAAATCCTCTCTGTTTTGCCTACTCATCTCCCACCCCCACACCCCTCTGTTTAATGTTTACCAGACTGCAAACTATACTGGTACTTGTTCAATGTACTATCTTATTTAGACTTTAAGGTAAACTCCCTGGCTACATTTGATGGACCAGAGAAGTCATCTCACTGAGCCATTCCAATCAGATTTTTTTATAGAAAGGTGGGATTGGTTTGGGACAGGTTTCAGGAGCAGAGGATGGAAACCAATGGGGCTATTTACAGGTGCTGTGGCCTGTTTATGTTTCTCCTGTGTGCAAGAAGAATGAAATAGTGGATGCTGGGAGAAATAAGAAAGCAAAGTTACAGAAGAGAAGTGAAAATGAAATACCTAAAGGGAGAACAGCCAGGGTTCTGGAGTTTTGATGATTTTCCAGTTCCTGTCATTTGTGAGGCTCAGCTATACTTGGGTTACACAAGATGCTTCCCATGGCTTTCCTTTCTTACAGCAGCTTGGATTCTGATACTTGCAGTCCACAGACTTTGCCTGAAGCTAACGTTCTGATTTTCTGTGAGTGTGTATCCTTAAATCCATCATCTCCCCTGTCATTTCAGATCACTGCGCTTTGTGTCCCTAAGTAGACTGCACTTAGTTATTCCCACCAAGAACTATTGAGCAGCACCAGAACCAGAACGTCAATCAGCCTAGGAAATATGCATGTGTTAATGCTTTTGGGATCTTGAATGAATCACCTACCACTTTTTGGTTGTTAGTTTCCTAAACTAGCCAAGTAGAATTTAAATCATACAAGTAGTTTCGTTTGTGTTTAGACTGTTGGAGGGCTACAGGGAGGTATCTCAAGGTTTATGTGAAGGGGTTCAGTGTGTAAGGAGAGTGAGTGAGTCTGTTATCTGAAGAGTCATTCCTTACACAATCACACACACACACATACACACACACACACTCACAGACTCATCATAATTACACATAGGCACGTATTTGTAAATTCTGTGTGAAAAAATTTGCTTAAAATATCAAAAATATTTTCTGTTATTAGAAAATACTTCATATTTTATATCATTCTATGATATGAAGAACACAGGTATAAGCAAGTGCATAATCCATATGATTGGGAAGAAAAGATTTAAGGAGCAGAAGAAAGGCAGCCCAGTCCTCACCAGAGAGGACGTTTTTAAGTGTGAATCTCTTGGCTTTAGTTGGGAACAGGCTTTGAAATGAGAAAAAGAAACCCAGGAATAGCTGGAGGGCTCCTTCAAGTCTCGAAGCAGTATAAATTCTCCCAGACCTCTGACAGGAGCCGTTCCGAAATAAAAGTGTTCTGTGTCTTTTGGCTTCAACTGGCCTCAATACATTTTTCTTCCAACTGAGACCCAGAGTCGTTTCCTGGGCATGAGAGTGTACACTTGACTTTTCTCGTTGGTTTTCCAAGGCAATGCAAACATTGACAAAAGAACGTGAAAGTAGCTGCAGAGAATATTTTGCAGTTAAGATAGCAAGTGTTCTGTAAAGTCATTGGACACTGAACAGCTCCCTGCATGTCTTTTTCCCTTTCACACTTCATGCTATGACGAATAACTGATACAACCGGAACAGTGAGAATGGTATCGGTCATCGGGAGCATGAGTACTTTTCATTAGTAAAGAAATAAAAGCTATAGCAGGGAGATGATATCACGGAAGATAACAGAATAGGGGGCTCCAGGGATCAGTTCCTTCACCAGAACGACTGTGGAGCTGCCAAGATCCAGCTGAAGAGAATTAAGAGCATGAGCAGACAAGCCCCGGACTGGGAGAACATTTTTGCAAAATACGCATCTTATAAAGGACCGTTACCCAAAACATACAAAGAACTCTTACCACTCAACAATAAGAAAACAAACAACTCAATTGAAAAAAATGGGCCAAAGGCCTTAAGAGACACCTCATCAAAGAAGACATACAGATGTCATATAAGCCTATGGAAAGATGTTCCTATGCCATATGTAATTAGAGAAATGCAAATTACAGTAAGAGCGACCACTACGTATCTGATACAAAGGCCAACATTTACAACATTGTCACCACCACATGATGGCGAGGATGTGGAGCGAGAGGATCTCTTTTCTTACTGCTGGTGGGATGCAAAATGGCCCAGCCACTTTGGAATTCAGTTTGGCACTTTCTTACAAAACTAAATATACTCTTACTGTCTGATCCAGCAATCATTCCCCTTGATATTTTTATCCAAAGGGGCCGAAAACTAATGTCCACACAGAAACCCAAGCATGGGTGTTTATAGCAGTTTTATTTATAGTTCTGAGTAATTGCCCCACATATGAGGCAAAAGATTAAAATCCACAATAAACACATCTAACGGGATATGTAAGGAAAATCTACAACTTAATCAAAAGCTGAGCTAAGGGAAAATGTAGAAAATCATATGAGGGATAAAATTGCTTATGGGAGCATCATTTTTTTTGCAAAACCACTTCAGTACCTTGGAATACTGTTTTGCAACTGTGCAAACCCATAAACACTGATTCAAATTACAAACATATGCTGCAGACATTTGGCGGATTTAAATAAGGAAACATATAAGAATATTCATTTCAGTTTTCTTGGTACTGGTAAAACGTAAGGAACCTAAATATCCATTGTTATGGAACTGGTTAATTTTGGATATTCTTTTATTCATTTTGGATAGTTTTCAAAGCAAAGAGCATTGCATGAAAATAAGTTTCAAGAAAGTACCATTTTGAGATTTATTAAAATATATATGTTAATCATAGCTATATGTGTATACACACATAGGCACACAGATATTTTACATGGCTCCCTACATCCCAATTCATGATAGTGGTTGGCTTTAAGAATGGCTGCAAAGGAATAGGATTATGAAGACAAAGTGTAGAAAGGTATTTTGTATTTTTTTCCAAAACAGTAATCGGCACTGTATGATTCCTACTATATGACATTCTGTAAAGGGTAAAACTATCTAGATAGTACAAAGATCATTGGTCGCCAGAGGTTGGGGGGAGGCAGGAATGAATTAGCACAGGGTTTTTAGGGTAGTGAAAATACTCTTTATGAAACTTTAATGGTGGATACACGTCAAATATTTCTCCAAACCCATAGAACGTATAATGTAAACTGTGACTTCGAGTGATAATGATGTGTCCATGTCGGTTCAAATCTCTGGGACTGTCAGTTTTTTGATGAAACCAAAACTTCTCTTCAAAAAAGTGTCTTTAAAATCTGAAAAATGTAAATAATTAGCTAGGATGAGGTGAGATTTGGTTGATAATTTTGAATAAACACGATTACTTAGCGTGAAGTCTGCTCAGTCAGCCGACTCCTTCTGATGTGGACTGTTACACCCATCACCACTTATAAGAAGGACTGTTTTTGAGACTCGTAAGAGTCATTGTCCACTCTAGGGTCGTCATGATTCCTCAGCTTGCTGCCTGGGATGCTGTCTCCCCCCAAATAGTAGGGCATCTGCAAATGAGCAATTAGCCTGCAACTGACTTCTGTTGAGTCCAGTGCTGGCCCTCTGGCTAAGGCAGCCGTGGGCAAACTACGGCCCGCAGCCAGATCCGGCCCTTTTGAAATGAATAAAACTAAAAAAAAAAAAAAGACCGTACCCTTTTATGGAATGATGTTTACTTTGAATTTATATTAGTTCACACAAACACTCCATCCATCCTTTTGTTCTGGCCCTCCGGTCCAGTTTAAGAGCCCATTGTGGCCCTTGAGTCACAAAGCTTGCCCACCCCTGGTAAGGCCGCCTTCTCTCACGTTTGCTTTCAGTGGCCTGATGATGGAACATGTGGCTGTGTTCATTGTTATGAAACTAATCAAGAGGAAAACAATCAAATCGCCAGGTCTGAGACTTAAATGACAGTCCTTACCCAGGATGGGCATACTCTGACACTTGCGTTCAGAGGTCGTAGAGTCACTGTAAAAACTCATTAGGCATCACTTCTGAGAACTGCTGTCACTGTGCGCATTTTTATCCGCTTTGTTTACAGGTAAATTGTAGACGATGTACAAGAAAAGTAGTGATTGTCAGTTTATCAGTGCCTGTCTCCTAGGTCTGTTGAAGCAACCTCCACTTCACCTTTGTAGCTACTGCTATATGATAGTTATTATTCTATTTCATCATATACAAACCAACCAACAACCTCTCCCCTCCACCCAAAAAAAAATGGTCCTGAAGAGCCAGGCCGTGTGGCTCAGTGGTTGAGCATCAACCTATGAACCAGGCAGTCACGGTTCAATTCCTGGCTAGGGCACATGCCCAGGTTGCAGTGCAAGTTAGATCCTCAGTAGGGGGCATGCAGTTGGCAAATGATCAATGGTTCAAGTCCTGAAAGGAATAAAGTTATAAGACGAAGACACTTGGTTTGTTATCTTCTTCTGTTTTGTTTTATTTTTCAGTAGTTTGTTAATATAATATTCCAGATTCAGGTACAGTGTGATCCAGGGTAAATCTGATGTATGCAACAGAGAAAACAAAACAAAACCCAGGCATAGTAGAAACTATGATAGGAGGGAAGGGCCAGAGGACATTGCATGGTTTACTTTCTTTTCTTAACTGCTATTCTCTTCCACTATAAATGCACTGTATGTAAATGATATTTTTTATAATTTGAAATATTTAACATAATTCATAGTGTTTTCTTTCAGCCTATGTGCATACCTAATTTCTCATTACCATCAATTTTCCTTTTAAAAACTCACCTACCTTTTTGGGTTTTATTTTTTGCTTCAGAAAGCATTCTTCATTTGTCCTTGTAATCATTTTAATGGCCCTGTAGTGTAGTGCAATCATAAGAAGAATGAACAGTTTAAAAATCTAAAGTTTGCCATTGGGAAAACCAGTGTGAGAGGCGCCAGAAAATTCGCAGTAGATGCGCTGAGCTGGGGGAGACTTCTGCTTAGCGGACAGTGTTTAGGCTGCTGCCTGAGTTGTAATTTAAACTCCTCCTGCAGGTCTCCAACGGCCAGTGATTTAGAGGCATCACTTAAACTTCTACAGCTCACTGTCTTACCACCATTATTCAAGCTGAAGTAAAAAGATGCCTCCCCTCTTTTCCTAATAAAGGAATATATGGATTGTCTAGGGAACATTTAAATAATGAATGAGAATTCCAGATGAATATACACTGTCCTTTAAAGTTAGAAGGGTTTCCTTCCTCAGAGGATCAACTCAGATATCAGGGCCGCTCCCTGTTGAGGAAATAGCGTCACCAAAAGAAACTAAACTGCTGCACAAAGACAAAGAAAAGAGACATGCCATCCTCCTGTGAAGTCAGTCCTCATGTGAATTATCTGTGCTCAGTGGATGTGTCACAGTTTCTGTTGAAATGTAAAGAACTGTATGTAAAAATATGCACAGGCTACCACACCCAGCACTTGACAAACATTCTTTACCTAGAAAATGCTGCATCGTAGTGCAGGTGCAGATAATTAAGAATTTAGAAATCAGGAAACTCACGAAGATCCATCTGAACCTCAGCATGAAGTATAGGAACTTGAAATAAAAGTAATCCAGGCGCTCACTCATCTCACCCATAGGTGAGCTCTCTGATGGACCATTTCTGTAAGGTGTTCTCTCTCTCGTGCTTCTATTTTCTTTCTCCTCCTTTCATATAGAACAGTTAGTAAATTAGTAAATAGGAACCAAAATAAACATCTTCAATAAGACTCTAAAATATTTATTATTAATTTTTATCTCTCATCCTACTCCCTCAGCTAGAAAACATTTATTTCTAGGAAACTTTAGACAGAGAACAGCAATTTTTCACCAGGCTAGCACAGTTCACATGACTTGGTGGTTAAATTCCACTTGTCTTTTTGTATATACAGCACCTAGATTGTACATTATGTGATACGATATCATCATCGGTTCCTCAGTGATTATCAGGTATCCTTAAACACACTTCTGGCTTTGAGATCAAGTGCATCTGGATTAGAATCTTAGTTTCGTCAGCTTCTGTCCATGTAATCATTCCCAGTAATCTCTGACCTTTAATTTCTTAAATTAGATTGTAGAGTAAAAAAATCATTTTTTGTGTTTGTAATCTCGTTAACTGAAATTGAGGTATATTTGACACAATATTTTCGTTTTCAGGTGTACAACATAATGATTTTTTAAAAATATGTTTTCATTTTAGAGAGAGGGGAAGGGAGAGAAATAGAAAGATAGAAACATGAATGAGAGGGAAACAGATCAGCTGCCTCCTGCACACCCCCTTCTGGGGATTGAGCCTGCAACCCTGGGTACGTGCCCTGACTGAGAATGGAATCAGTGACCTCTTGGTTCAAGGGTCAATGCTCAACCACTGAGCCACACTGACCAGGCACAACATAATGATTTGATGATTTATATTGCTACGTGATAATCACAGTAAGTGTGGTTAATGTCCATCACCTTACATAGTTGCAAATCTTTTTACTGTGATGAGAACTTTTGAGATTTACTCTCTTAGCAACCTTCACATATGCAATACAGTATTATTAGCTACAGTCACCATGCTGTACATTACTTCCCCATGACGTATTTATTTTATAACAGGAATTTGTACCTTTGGATGCCCTTCTCCCAGTTCTCCCACCTCCTGCCCCTGCATCTGGCATCCAGCAATCTGTTCTCTGTATCTATGAACTTGTTTTGTTTTTAGATTCCACATATAAGTGAGATCATGTGATATTTGTCTTTCTCTGTCTGACTTATTTCATTTAGCATATTGCCCCCGAGGTCCATCCATGTTGTTGTTGCAAATGTCAAAATTTCATCCTTTATTTTTTTGGATGTATTTTTACAAATAATTTTATTCAATAGAGTCAAGCGCGCGCACACACGTAATTTATGTATATATATATTACATATATATTTACATATATATTTCTGCATGACTATTAAAATATTATTTATATCCTTACTTTTCTTAGTGTGAATTTTTGTGCTTAATTTTGTCATAGGCTTATTTTTTAATATAAATAGTGAGGCACAATATTTTGGGGGTTGGAAGGAGCTTTCTCTTTTTCAGGTATATCTTTCTCTATCCATTTATTTCCACTTATTCTGTAAAGTTATGATTGGTTTTATTACCTAAAACAATACCGAGTTTGAAGAGAAGCTCTGTAACTTTTAATAGATGAGATCAACATGGGGTCACAGTAGTTATGGGGGATTTTGCAGTTATTGTCACCTTCATTTGTGCTTTTTTGTCTTGCTTTCTGTTACTTTTGAATAATTTCCTGATTTGTAGGATTGCTAAAGTCCTTTTCACATACACATTTTCTTTAATGGTAGATAAAATATATATTTTATTCTTCGCATAACATGTTTTACATTTGGAATGAATATGGTGAATTATAGTTAAAATGAATAATCATCTTTGGCCTCATAAAATAAGAAAGAAAATCTGAGTGGAATGATTTCTGTTTAAACTTCCCCTTTCCTTTTCTATATTATTCAAATCTGTACTTCCAATTCCAGTTTCCTATTTTTTTATAATTTAATATATACAACACACGATTATTCATACTTTCTGATTTGCTGTATACATTTCTTTGTTCACCATAGTGTCTTCCTCCTTTTTAAATGTATTTTTATTGATTTATAGAGAGAGAGGAAAGGCGAGTGATAGAGAGAGAGAAACATTGTGAGAGAGACGCATAGGTTAGCTGCCTCCTGCATGCTCCCTACTGGGGATCCAGCCGGCAGCTCTGGCATGTGCCCTGACCTGGAATCACACTGGGGACCACTTGGTTCATGGGTGGACGACGCTCAAGCGCTGAGCCACACCAGCCGAGCTCCTTTTTTATTTATTGGTTAATATTTATCATTAATTTTATACTCATTTGTCTAAATTAATGAATTTTCATCTTAATTATTGATAGTCTCTTGAGTTCCTTTCACTGACAGTCCCTAGATAGTACATTTCTGCATCATTTCCCCCTTTTGCTTGAATGATAGCAGAGAATAATTGAATTCCAATTTACTATTATTTTCCACTTTCCTTTGAAGCTATGATTCCAATGTTTACTGATTCATTTCTGCCTCTCTCTCATCTTTATTCATTTTATTGTACTTCTGCTGGAGACCCATCTTTTCTCTTTGGTTGTTCTCCTATTTGTCTTTATATCTGTCTGGCCCTTTACATTTCAGTATGACGGTCTAAATGGTGATTTTTCTAAAATCACTTAGTTCTGATTCCATAACCTGCTAATGCATTTAGTTTGAGGACTCACACATCACGTAGTGTTAGAAGATATTCAATAATTATATTCCTTCATATTCATATCGTCTCAGTGTGGCTTATCCACAGCTCCTTTTAAGAAAGTTATCAGGTAATTTTGAAACTATATATAATAAGGATAATAATATGACACTATATGTAGTTATTCAATCCAGTTCTACTATAGTTAGCAAGTACTTACTCAGTGTACTTACTGCTCACTCTCATCACTAAAACACTGTGTGTGGTTATAGGTTGGGATACTACCTGAATTTTATACTACTGATCTTGAACAATAAATATCAGCTAGTTACAGTTTTTTGATCCTCAAGCCATCAGAAACTTTTAACAGTTCCTTCTCAAAACTTTAATAGTATACCTAGACAACCTTGGGTTTCCTCCCATAGCCAGCTGTCAGTTCCCATGCCTTGGGCTGGAAGAGTATTCCTTGCCTGCAGCAGCCCCAGGCCGCCTGCCCCCGGGTGAACACCATCCCTCTCTCAGTCTCCCAGCCCTTCTATAGATTACAGCACATTGCATTTGATTTTTCAGGTTTAATATAAACTCCAGTTAAGGTCATTCCTCACTTTTTTTAGAGTTGTATTTCTTTTGCCTTTCTTCTTTTTTAAATATATGGAAGCTAATATTTTTTTTTCTTTGCCATCTCATCACTGTCCCCTTTAATGAAGAATTATTTAATGACTTCTAAGACTGATGTGCAGTGGTTTGCCCATTATTCCCTGTGGGAGCATAAACCTCACATAGCTCAGTTACCTTTCATTTTAAATCTATTATAGTCCCACTGAAATAAAGTCAATAATAAATCCCTGACAGATAAGACATCTTAATACCACTTTTTTGTCCTGTGACTTATTAAATTTCATATCTTATAGGTGATTCATAAAGTATTACCTCCATTAAAATAATAGTAAAATGAGTCAAACTCATAATGATAACATCACATTACTATTTTTAAATAATAAAAAATGGCAGCCTCAATTACTTTCTCTAGAAAGGACTCTTGGTATTATTCTGGGAATTAATAGGAGCTATGTTGTCTTATTTGCACAACAGAATTTGAATTTGCAGAGGGACTGATTGAGAAACTATGAAGCCCATTGAATTTATTTATCTGTATAAGATAAAATGGCTAATGTCAAAATGAGTAAGATAAATAGTAGGCCCATACATACTAGGTCTTCTCATCTATCTTTGCAGAAGCTCAAGCTGCCTTCTTTTTTAAAAATATATATATTTTTATATATATTTATATATATATATATATATTGATTGATTGATTGATTTCAGAAAGAAAGAGGGAGAGAGAGAGATAGAAACATCAATGATGAGAGAGAATCATTGATCGGCTGCCTCCTGAACTCCCCATACTGGGCATGTGCCCTGCCTGGGAATGGAACCATGACCTCCTGGTTCATAGGTTGACACTCAACTACTGAGCCACACTGGCTGGGCTCAAGCTGCCTTCTTACAAGACCCCCTCTAATCCCCATACACTAAAAAGAAGAAAAACATTACTGTATTTTAAGACACAGATTTGGAGGAGTATGTCTAAATATATAGCTCTAAAAGTAAAGCATTTCTTGTGTTTTATGGAGAATTAGAACTCATATAGAGGTCAGTCTATGCTTTACCCAAACTTATTAAAAGCATATCAGTCCTAGCCAGTGTGGTTTTGTTTTTTTCTCTTCTTTGGAAGTAAAATATGATAGGACACCACATACAACATCCATTTTCTTTGCTTTGCTAATATTTACAACGGTTCCCCTGTATTTATCAAGAAACAGACAATTCCTGATAGTTAGAGCCATTCAAACAAACAGTGGGAATTCTTAGTGTTGATGGAACTATTGATCAGACAAACATGAAAATGATGTCTCCTGTGGTAAACGCCAGTAGAAGAGTTTGTTCATTAATCAGGGCATCAGTAGACTTGCCCATAGAAAGGCAACATCTGACAGGAGGATATTGTTGAAGACTTAGTGGCTGAGGGACCAGAAACTAAGAAACTCAGCAAGTGACCTGTTTATTTGACTTAAAGCTATTCCCCAATTGTATACTAAGAAATACAGTGTAGAACAAAACTGCAGGAAGCTGTGTATTGCCCATTCCTTTAATTTATTTAAGAATAAAGGCTAGCTTATTATTGTAGTAACCTTTACTCCTTCAATTTCTAAAACATTTCTCTTGTATTTTCTATTAGAACTGTACTAATTGATCCAAACCAGCAGAGTCTTTATGAAAAACATAAACCATAGTTTTCTCTTTTTCACAAATCTTTTTATTATTAACCAGAGGCCTGGTGCACAAAATTTGTGCACTTGGGGGAGTCCCTCAGCCCAGCCTGCACCCTCTAGCAGTCTGGGAGCCCTCAGGGGAGGTCCGAAGTGGGCGTAAGCTGGCAGTCAGACATCCTTAGCACTGCAGTGGACGCTCACCAGCTCTGATTCTGGCCTCTAGCTGAGCGGTGCTCCCGCTGTGGGAGTGCATTGACCACCAGAGGGCAGCTCCTGCTTTGAGCGTCTGCCCCCTGGTGGTCAGTGCACATCATAGCGACCGGTCTTTCTGCCATTCGGGCAATTTGCATAATAGCCTTTTATTATATAGGATGTTAAACTAATTTTCTAAGTAATATGTCTAAGAATCTGTATACTTTATTTGATCAAAACCATTCCAGGATTGTAGCTGATAGTCCTTGCCTGCATAAAAGATAATTGAAGAACAATGTTATTAGAATATATTTTTAACGTTGAGCTAAATGACAATAAGTAGAATGTGCTATGTGTTTGAAGATAGGTAATAGTAAACAAAGAAAGTATTTCCAAATAAAGCTGCTGAAAAAGGAATAATGGTTAAGTCATTTGAATTAAATTGTAAATTAGTCTTAATTTTACCTTAAGGGTAGAAAGATATAATTGGGAACTTAACTGTAGAAAGACATAATTGAGAAGTTGAAACATTTCCCAGATAAAAAGTTCTCTGGAAAGCAAAATATTAATTATTTTATAATTATTTTTGTATTAAAGTATTGATCTTACTGTTTTCTGTGATTAGCCTACCTAATAAAAACTGACAATAATTAGGTTTAAATATATATATATATATATATTCTGTGCGTAGTGGTTCATATTTTTGTCACCTACAAATGCTGTCATTAAATTAGTCAGCAAAGTTAGAATAATTCACAATGCTAATTCCCTATGCCAAAGATTTTAACATTTTAATTATTTTTTATTGGAGAATCTTTAATTCTAATAAGGCATTTCCTTCAAGCAATTCTAATTACATGGAATTTGAAGTTGATTTTATGCATTGATTAATACCACATGCAATAAGACTCAAGTGTTAGAAGTCTGAGTCTCTAAGTCATTAAAATGTGTATTTTAATAAAGACTCATTAGGAACCCAAAGAAATTGAATCTAATGTTTCTGTTCAGAACAACAACAAATTATGCAAATATTGTGATTTTAAGCTATCTAGTTTAGCTCCGGTTTTAAAACATTCTCTCTTGAAACTTAATTTTTCATCTGTTCAAATATGGAGTTTGAGAACAGAAATGCTGTCGGTTTTCACTATATGCCATGTCAGGGCCCTGTATCCACATGTGGTTAATTTCCTACTCTCTGGAGTGCGTTTGTCTTACTAGCATATCTAGGGTGCTAAATATTGCCTGATTATTCCTCTTAATTAAACATAATTAATATAGTGGTAGAATATTTTTGCATTATTATTGTCATGGTGTTTTATTTTACATGTAGTTTTTACTCCACAAGACATTTCTATAATTATTTAGCACATTTAAACACTTATTTATATTCATCCATCTGTTTACCTTCTTTTGGTGAATTTTAATTCCATTCTATGTTTCTGTGTTCACATTTTAGATCAGTTTCTTTCCTCAGCCTGAAGAACTTGCATTAGTTTAGACTTTTATTTTTAACAGTGTTCCTATTATTGACATCATCCCCCAGTCTTTGTCTGCAAGCGTCTTTATGTCACTGTGATTTTGGTAGGATAGGGTATCTCCACTTGTCATAAATTCTGTGTTGGCAGTATTTAGTCTTTGGAAGGACAAAGATGTCTTCCAACTGCCTTCTCACTTCCCACATCCATGTTGAGAAGACAGCTGTCATTCTTATGGTTGTCCTTTGAAGAGGAGGTGTCCTTTTTCCCGTGCCTGACTTTTATGATTTACTTTCTTATTCTTTGCAGCAGTTCTACTATGAAGTGCCTAGGCGCACTTTCTTTTCGTACTTGCAGCTTAAGGTATAATTAGATTTCTTGATGCTATGAATCTTTCATCATTTTTAGAAAATTCCTAGTCATTATTCCTTTGAATATTGCTTTCCACCCATTATTTCTCTTCTCTCCTTCTAAGACTTTAATTATAATTATGGTACATTTTGGAGGGTGTCCAAAATATCTCTTATATTCT
Organism: Myotis nattereri; assembly: GCF_964212035.1. Lineage (NCBI taxonomy): Eukaryota > Metazoa > Chordata > Mammalia > Chiroptera > Vespertilionidae > Myotis > Myotis nattereri. Next base: position 3,887,122 of record NC_138093.1, read on the forward strand.
GCTGTATCCGACATTATCCCAGTTCTTTAGGGCATTATTTGTTGACTCTTTTTTGGTAACCGATGTTTTGTTCTGATGTGTCCATTTAAAACTATCCACTATTCATATTTTCAGATATCACATTTTATTTTCTGTTTACAGTGTCAACTGATTCTTTATTCTTGTGGAATCGATCCTAGTACTTTGATAAATTTTATTAACGTTCAATGCCTTTTTCTCTATCTTTCACTATTTTCTTTAACATATTAATTGTAGTTATTTTAAAGTGTTATTAATTCTAATATATAGCTTATTGGCATGGCTGAATCTATTTTATGTCTTTTTTCCTTGATGCGTGTTTCTAATTTTTTATAATTTAATGCCAGTTGGTGTATCATGAAATAATTCTAGAGGTTCTGGATGATATTATATTGCATTTAATAAAGTTTACCTTTTCCACATTGTATGTGAAGCAGATACAAGAGGAGCTAACCACCTAAACCCAGTTAGAAATTAAGATTATTTGGTCTTTGTTTCAGTCTTGATAAGATTCTGTACACCTCTTGTTTGCCTTTTCCCCTAAACATGGCTCTCCCAAGCTTTTGATTGAAAGCTTTCCAAGTCAGTATATATGTATTTTTTACCCCAAAGGCGTATGAGAGATGCAGTTACAGCCATTCGGAGTTTTAACCGAACTCTGGAGTCTCTCCCTGCCCCGTGTGGCCCCCGGTCGTGCCCGTGTCTTCAGGAAGCTGGCAGTGTTTCCTGAACTAAGTTCCTTTTCTGTCAAGTCTTGGCTTCCTACGGTCATAAGACGGAGGGAGAGTGCACTCCGCCTCAGGAAGATTTGTGTTCTCTTCCCCCAGCCTCCTGTGCAGCCAGCCATTCACTTTGTCCTCAATTTCCAACTTATCAACCTTGTTGAACTGCTCTCTTTTTTTTCTCTTTGCCATTTTTCATCCAGGTCCTCTATGCTTGGCCACAGTGTGGAAATGCCTTCAGTAAAAAATACAGCCGAATATTGTCAACTCCCTTTGGGAAGGGCCTCAATTCCATGGATTTATAGATTTTCAGTTCTTTTTATTTTATTTTATTGCTACCAAGCTCTTTATTGCTTTTGAAAAATGTGATTGAAAAAAAATACCTGCCTTTTTTTTCTTCCAGCAGTGGCAGGAGTTTTGGCCATATGTGTCTGACAACACCCAACCTACAAGGCTGTTTCTTCCCACTGACAATCCTTCCCGTGCTTTACTTATCCCTGACTTCCTTCTCCAACTTCCTGTTCTACCAAAAGAGAAAAAGCTCCTGGTCTGAGGTCTCATGCACTTAGTTCAGACCCATCTGCAGAATCTCCCTTTTTAGTCAAATGATTAGTAATTTTAGTTCCATTGGACACATCCCACATGTGACATCTTATCATAGTCATGTTCCTGGGATTATTAGGGCATGAAAGTTGGTCCCTTTTGGTCCTTTGAGTCTAAAAATTGCTTATTATATAGCCAGTTTTTAACAAGCATCATATCAATGCTTCTGCAGAATAAATTTGGTAAGTTCTTTTGATGAAGAAATGAATATATCCACTTCCCATGGCTTTACCAGGCAGGGCACACACATATTGGCAACATGTTTGCTGCTCTAGTGCTTCGTAATAAATATCTATTGAATAAATAAAGCATTAAAGGCTTTCAAATAATTTCTGCACATAAGTGTCACTTGTGCCCTGCTCATAAATTTTAATTTATTGTGTTCTACTGGATGGCTTTAAATTTTGTATAAAAAGTCATCATTTGAGCATAAAATTACTAGATGTGTACTTATGGTCTAGCTTTTACATCACATTTTTCTAAATGACATGCAAATTTATTTACCAACTAAATTCTTAACTACTCACATTAGTTATTTATTGCTACAGTGATGCTGTTTAATGACCAACCACAAAACCTCAGTGGCGTACAAGATAAACCAGCCTGTCTGGCCGGTGTAGCTCAGTGGTTGAGCATTGACCCATGAATTGGGAGGTCTCTGTTTCAATTCCTAGTCAGGGCACCTGCCAGGTTTGTGGGCTCAATTCCTGGTGAGGTGCATGCATGAAGCAGCTGATCAGTGATGTTTCTCTCTAATCAGTGTTTCCATCTCCTCCCTTCCTCTCTCACTTTGCTACTGTCATAGTGAACTTTTAGGATAACACCATTGGCTTTCTCCATCTTTTCTTCCTTATTTCTTCTTCATTCTCCAACAGTTGCTTCCTCGTCCTTATGTTATTTTCTTCTTCCTGAAAGGACCTGATGTTTTTGCCAAACGACAGTTAGCAGAAAGCAACTTTATTAGACACATTAATCATCAGTGGCAGAAAAGCTACCCCCAAGAATGCCAGATTGAGCAATGTGCAAAGGGCCCCGCTTTATCTATCTTACTTGAGAAGCACATAAGCCACATAATACAGTTCGCTACTGTAGAAATGTCAGTTCTTGACCACAGGTTGTCATTGTTTCTAAAGTAAAATATTACTTTCTGGTGGCTGTCTCCTTTTTTCTAATATTATATAACCAGTCTTAACTCTTAGGGGAAGAGCAATTTCAAATAAAGTTGAACTTAAATCAAAGTGTTGATTTGTCTTAGAGTTATAGGTATGATCTAGAATAAAAAAAAATGAAGTAAATTATGTGCCATTTACGTGTTGCTTATTGGCAAGTAAGTGCTCAAATTGTATATGCAAATTATTAATCATTTAGTTTCCAGTTTCTTTATGGAAATACTTCCATATGCTTGTATTAATTGGTGAGTTCCTAAATTCTGAACTGGGAGGGCTGTTGCTTATATCTATGCCATGAAGTTTCTGAAAAAATACAAACAAAACATTTATCTGGGTTTAAAGTATTTTGTTATATGTAAAAGATGATATTAGTTACTAATATATTTATTTATGGTTTTCTGAATTATTGAAAGAGGCTATATTACATGATCAAGTATAAGGCTAGACTCTGAACCTAAGTTCTTCATTGTATGTGCTATGTGGCCTTGAGAAACCTACCTGTATTCCTTGGATGCCTTAATTTTCTCACCTATAAAATGAGGGCTAATGAAGTCACTGCCACCTATGATGATTGTGAGGATTAGAACAGCTCATGTGTAAAAAGCTGCTTGTCATGGTGTTCTCTAGCTGCCTCATGGTGTTCTCTAGCTGGCTCATGGTGTTCTCACAGCAGCTCTGTGGGGTGACAGAGTAAAGAGCACGGGACGTTGGTCCCTGGAGGCGCCGGTTAATTCAGGAGAGCTTGAGTTCTGGGGAGAAAGGACAGAGTGGTCCAGAATTGAAGTCAGCGAGGGAAGAAAAACCTCTTGCGCGTGGAGACGAGATGCATCTCCATTTACAGCCTGCCTAGAATAAGCATTTCTCAGCCGCTGTTCCTTCCAGCTCCTAAAATATAAATGTGACCACCGAAAGGAAAGCATCAAATCTCCGGCTTCATCCTATAAATAAATGCTCCTGTTCTGTTCACAGAGAAATCACAATGCACATAACATGGAAGTCAGCTGTAGGAAGGGTCCGTGATGTAATCATCACTTTGCCAGCTAAGGAAGTTCCCCTGGGAAAGTCTTCTGTTAGTGGGATATGTGCTTGCAGTGCACCTAGCAAATGCAGAATGAAAAGACAGCAAGGAACAAATTATTTATTAATAAATACTGACAGGTGAAAATGCCCTGTATTGTCATATTAGATCCTTCAGGTCTGTAAGCCAAAATACAGTGTCTGAGGCCAGAAAATAGTCTTTTCATTTATCAAAAATAGGATATTTGGCCTGGCCCAGCCAGCATGGCTCAGTAGTTGAGCATCGACCTATGAACCAGGAGGTCATGGTTCGATTCCCAGTCAGGGCACATGCTCAGGTTGTGGGTTCGATTCCCAGTAGGGGGAGTGCAGGAGGCAGCTGATCAATGATTCTCATCATTGATGTTTCATCTCTTTCTCCCTCTCCCTTCCTCTCAGAAATCACCAAAAATATGTTTAAAAAGAAGAAAGAAATTGGATATTTGCTTTGGAGTCACTGTGGAGTGCAACATAATAAGCCCACATTAAACTAATATATTCTAAATATTTAAATTTTATGGTGAAATAATATGTATGCTTAAAATTGCCTTTATAGAAGTACTAGAGGCCCAGCGCGCGAAATCACGCACAGTAGCCAGCCGCTGCTCGCAGCCTCGCCCACCTGCCCACCGCCCCACAGTGTGTGCAGTCCCATCCACCTGCCCTCATAAAATCGCTACCTGTTCATACTTGCTAAGTTCACCATGTACTTTGCTCCACAGAGAGAACAAAAAGTTTACAAGTGTCACATGATCTCACTCATGTGGAATCTAATGAACAAAACAACTTGATGAACAAAATAGATCCAGAGGCACAGAAGCACAGAATAGACTGAGGAATCTCAGAGGGAAGTCAGGGATGGGGAGAGGTGGGAGGGAAAGATTAAATAGGGAACTTATATGCATCTGTGCACAGCCCCTGGTCACACACAACAGTGCAATGAAGGCTTGGGGCGGGTGTGGGGTGCAGAGGGCCACTGGGAAAAAAAGGGGCACATCTGTAATACTTTCAAAAATTTTAAAAAAGGAGTTTAAAAGTCAAATGATAGAAGTAAAATGAAGTTTCGTATAGAATGTAAGCTTATTTCCCCCATCACACTGCATTTTAGCTAATACTTATCTCAAGTCCTAAGCACAAACCATGCCACATTGAAGTGTGTGATTCAGCACAATATTCCTGAGCTGCTTCTTAGGATCTCAGTGATGGAGGGAGAAAGAGAGTTGTTAAAAGACATAAAACACTTCAGGGGCTGAAGAGAAACAAATGCTGGGAGCCGATCCATGCTTGCTGTTTCAAGGGACCTGGCATATATGGCATACCGTTCTTAACATGTTTGCTCACCTTCTTGGCATATGTGTTTTAACCAAGGTCTCTGAGATAGGTTGTTTCCCCAGGTAGGTTTTCCCCTGAAGTTAGGGAGGGAATAAAACCTCTCAACTAGTGCCAGGCGGGTAATTAATCACTTTAACTACGAACAATCATGCTTAAGCTACATAATCTTTACTTCCTGGAATGGAGATAAGAAACGCCCTAACCCTTGGAATAGAGATTGATAGGATTGGAATCAACTGGTATAAATACAGATGTAAGAAGACAGAACAGAGAGAGACAGAACCTAGGCACAGAACCTACACAGAACGTTCTCTAGAGACAGAAGAACTTCGCTGGAGAGAACATGGCAAAAGATCCTGGACAGAAACTGGCCTCAGAACCTAGAGACAGAACCTAGCGAAAGAACATGGCAAAAGATCCTGGACTGAACCTGACTACAGAATTTGGCAAGAGAACCTGACTAGAACCTGGTGACTGAACCTGGCTGGAGAACCTGGAGAACCTGGCTGGAGAACCTAGCAAGACAACATGGACACAGAACCTGGGTGGAGATCCTAAGCAGAACCTCTCTGGAGATCGAGACCAGAACTTGGCTGGAGATCCTGGCTAGGCTGCTGATCAACTGAACGCTGTCTCGGTGTCATTCCTTCTTTGCCGACTCCGTCTACGCCTTTGGGAACCCCTGGACCCGCTGGGGTTGGACCCCAGCAAACAAATATTGTATAATAGAAATAATGGGCATAAAATTGGGATGCAAGATAATTGTCCTGTGTAGAAAGAAATTAGGGAAAAAGACTGAAGATTTAAAAAAATAGATTATTTAGAAATATTAAATCATGGCTGCAGTGTATATGAGCTCTTCACCCTCCTCTCCAAATAAAGGATCAGATTGTAAATGCTAGTTAGCAAGTTCCAAACCTTTCTTTGATATTTTTTACTCATGAAAAGAGAGAAAATCCCTAAGACCTTATGTGTCCACCTTCAAAACACAAAACAGGCACCAAAATAATAGAAACAAACCCAAACATAATGAACCCCGAGGAAAATATCACACATATCGGAGTCCTGCAGTTAGGTCCGACAGGTACGCATTGCCTTTGCTTCAAACACCCCCCTAAATCAAAACAATGGGCCGATGGTGCGGGGTAATTGTCTCTGATATGTCGCTAGAGTATTATTTATGGTTGTTTATAAAATATGCCGCCACAGTGGCAGGCTGCCTGCGAACTCACTGCTTTTTATGGAGCCTCTTATCCTTAGATACCCTCTGGTGCACACATTTCTAAAGAAGACGTGAAAGTGTGTTCAGCCGGGTCATTGTAAAATCACCCCTGACCTTCCACAATGACATGACTAATCAAAAGCTAAATATGTGACAATTTCACAGGAAACAGACACAGAGACAAACACACCAACATGCAGTTTCTGTAAGGTTTGATTTCTGTCTATTTTGTTGTTGCAGATTCTCTTACTCAGATTAAGGATGCCCCCTACTCTTCCTAGTTTGCTAAGAGTTGTTTTCATTATATATATGTTTATTTAATTCAGTGCTTTTTTATGCATCTACCAAAATGGTTTCTGTCCGTAAAGCTGTTCATATAGTGAAATTTATTGCCTGATGTTCTTATGTTAAGAACCTGAAACAAAACCCATTTGTTCAAGGCACAATATTCATTTGTAACAGTTCACTTATAATTGTGACCTCTACGTTTAAGACACAGATAGGCTTGTATTGCTTTCTTGTAATGTCCTTGTAAAATTTTGTTGCCAGTATAATGGTCTCATAGAATGAGTTAGGAAGGTTTCTCATATTTCCCTTTCCCCACAGAACCTGGGGAACTTCGGGTAATTCCTTTCTCCAGTGCTCGGGAGACATTATCAATGAGACCGTTTAGTAGTGGAGATTCCTTTAACAACCTGCTCTTTTACATACAGATTCAAATTTTAATAAAAATAAAATATTCATATCATCCATTATTTCTCTGTAAATGGGCCTATTTAATTGTCAAAATATATTGCTATAATTTCAAGATATCCTCTTATTGTTGAAAACACTGGGGTGTACTTTCCCCGCTGGGTGCTGGGGACCTTATGCTAGCTCGAAAGAAAGAATTTTCTAAGACTTTGCAGGAGAGGATGAGTGATTTTTATGTGCATGGAATTGCACCCCTGGGTTTCCAAAGTCCCATTCCAGTCATAGAAGAAGTGCAGCTGGGTTTCAGTGCCCTGGCTCATTGTGAAGCCAGTGTCCAGAGCTTCTGTTCCATGTGGCAGCTGTGCCCAGTTCAGCATCAGGCTAGTTACTGTCCGTTAGTCCAGTGTGCATGTGTGTGTGTGTTGTGTGTGTGTGGGGGGGGTGGGCAGAGGGGCCATAAAAATTGTTTCAGCATGTTTCAACAATGTCTTGCCCTTGTTCTTTAGGCATATTTTATAGTAAAGTATTTGTCATTGCAAAATTTTCCTTTGTGATAAAAGGATGTCTGTTCTAATTTAAACTTTATAAACTATCTTATTAAAGTGCCACAGGAAACATCCTTAAGGCTGGGGCCGCGGTGAGTGCTCATCTTTGGAGTAACGTTTTCAGTCATCCTCAGAAATGGTCTTTAGCACAGTTAATTCATGTCACTCATGGAATCAAAGAATAACAGTTATAATTATAAATATAGCAGTCTTAACACCAAACGCTGTATTTTTATTTCATGAACTTGACTTCAAATGGTTACTTCAATTGCAAAGCTGACTGCACCTTTAAAAATATACCTGTAGTATCTACTATGTTCATAAAGGCATATGTGTCCATGCTTTTAATGCATTTTGAATTGGCTTTATTATGAAGATGTTTGTAGGGTGTAATTAGTTTTTCCATTTCTAATATCACTTTATTCTGTTAGCAAAGAATGAGAGTATACATTTTAAAGCTATACGACTATTAACATCAGTTGTGCCAAGGGAGCTCTATGCTTTGGAATACCACCTACTTAACTTCTTTAAACAAATAATAATCCTCAATGTCTTGTCTTAGAGTCAGAATCGAATGTGACATAAGTATGACCCAAAACACAATTTTTCTACAGAGCGGGGATCTCATGAGGACAGTGGGAAGTAGCTCCCGGCTTACAGAAATCTAGTTTTTCACTCAGGAATGTCTTTTAGGCTAATGTTTCCTTCCCTTTCTGGGCCAATTTAGCCCCGTCTATCTCAGAGGACTTCACATGGATTCATTGATTTCCCCAGAGCCCCTTGCACCCTGAAAGCTTGGTGCAATGACTGGCGATTGCAATTAGCACTGAACGGACTTTTTACTCGAGCTTTCTTCCACCCAGGTAGTCTTAAAAGCCTTTGTTTTTTTTAAATATCAACTTAGTGAAGCAAAATTAAGATCAATGTATTGGACAGTACTACTGATTGACATCATCTGGAAACAAAATTGAGAATCAAGTGTTTTAAAAGAGGTTATTCCTTTCGACAATTCACCTGAGCGTCTAGAGGAGACACTTTCATATTCAACACAAAATGACCTTTTGGAGAAAGGCACTCAGCATGCTGAGTGAGTGCCCCTTTTGTCAATGGGAATCAAGCAGCTGAATAATGCAATTGACCTGAAAAAATGATTGAGCTGACTAGAAATGCACTTCCCATAGAAAAGCAGCAAAGTTGATTTGAGAATCTAATATTAAGCACTTTTCTATCTATGAAATTTCAGCTTACATTGAAGATCAAACACTTTACACTTTCAGGCACGTTTAGATCTGGGACAGGTGGTATTATGAGTTTATGTACATTGTATATAAGCAGTGACTAGGCATTATCGGAGCAGTGAGTGTTGTCATTAATTTTTAGAGCCAAATTTGATGACCTCATTCAGGCTGAAAAACTATTTTTAAATCAGTTCTTCCAAATGTCTGACCAGATCCTTGCTAATTTGTTTCCACCATGGAGACATAGCCGCACACCTTTCCGATAACACCCATTAGCTCTTCCATGTTTGCTTGTAGCTAGTAAGATGATACCAGGAAGTTGAATGATTTGTTTTGCAAAATGTAAAAAATCACTCAGATATGTCAAGTAAGAGTACATATCAAATTAAAGTACTGATAATTTAGATTAAAAAAGGATCAGAGAGTAGTGCCAATCCTATTATTTCAAATATAGACTATGATTCAGTGGGGTTATATAAGCAGGGTCAATATCACCATCACACAGTTAATAAACGTTTCCTAGGTCAACTGTCAGGGCTCTTTTCCTCAGACTGTGGTGTTTATTCCACATAAATACAGGCATTGAAGAATAAATTGATGTTAGGAAGACAACAGCAAATTAGGCACAGAGCATTGCAAAGACATTTTTATGATGAGAAGTTATCTGGAGGAAATAATCTTTGATATGGATGCATTGTTTGTATTGTGGTTGCATATATTTAGAACCTAAAAATAATGATTGCTATGTAGTGTATGTAGCCAGTAAACCATGTCATTATAAACATCACATTTGAGTGTGTAAGATTACATCTTGCTCAGTCATGATGGAGCTAGGAGAAAAGATAAGTAAGAATTCTTATTTCAAGGGGTGACTTAAAACAATAAGGTAGAACATTCTGAAAGCCAAAGGGCTCTTGGGTCAAATGAAACAATCTGTAGTTTATAGATGTGGAGCCCCAGTGGCCAGCTGAGTGTCTAGGGATGTCTACATTTCCACCTGGCTTTACACGTGTATAATGAGGTGACAGGAAATTCAATAAGGATGAACAATGTGACTGGGGAATGATTTGACATTAGCTAAAAAAACTTATGGCAATGCCTGATGTCATCTGTGGGTTTTTTTGTTTTTGTTTGTTTGTTTTTACTGTCTTTTCAATTGCACTGATTATTCTACTCCATTCACAGATTCCTTTGATACTAATGTCATGCTTTTACCAAATAGTTCAAGGTTGGAGTGTTGCAGAGAACCATGAGAAATTGGATACTAGCTCATTAAATCATTATATGTGGTAACTTGTTCTCAGGTAAATAATTTCCTTCAAAACTGTATGCTGAAAAGCTATTTGAATTAAAAAACCGCATGGTGTTGGTATTTTTTAAAAAGCTGTGTGATACAGCTATCATAACCTACATATACTTTTCAGAAAAAGACAATATAAATGAATAATTGAGTGAATAATTACCTAGATACCATTCCACAGAAATATTTTAATATAGAATATATCCAAAATTTCTTCTTTCTCAATTGCTGACCTGTATTTTGTTTTCAATCTGGAAGCATTCAATCCTACCCATTATCCTGTTATGACTAAATTTACATTATAGATCATTCTCCTCCCACTACACACCCCATAAACTAATTGACACGCGTCTACTCGCCATACACAGAAATTTGAAATGAGCACATTATCTATTATGATTTACTTTTAACGAGCCAATAATATAATCAATGTGAGCTGTCATATTACATTTGGGAAGAAGCCTCTAGTTTTGATTCTATGTAAAAACTGGAGGCCTGATGCATGAAATTCAGCAAGGGGTTTGGCCCCCACTGCCGCCGCAGCTGCCTTTGTGCTGCCACAGTGCCTGGGGTCTCTGCCGCGTCTGCCTTGGCCCCGGCTGCAGTGGCTTCCTTCAGAAGGTCGTCCGGAAGGACATCCAGTCTAATTAGCATATTATGTTTTTATTATTCTAGATTGACACAGCTAAAGAATTGTCCTTCTCCTTATACATTTAATCATTATATGCACATTTATTGTTAAGGGCTTCTTAAAAGCATTTGTCATACTGAACCATTTCACGTTTGCATACTATTTTGCAAATGGGTCAGGAATCTAGTGGGGGCCTCTTAGCAAATCCGTACATTTCTTCTATTTCTCTCAGAAATATGAATGAGCTGGTTTTCCTCCCTGTTAGCATCGCAGGAATATGAAGAAATCAAATCAGTATTGATTTACAACACAGATAATTAGAGAAGAATGTGCGAGGCGGCTTTCTAATCGAATTCTGTCAATCAACTCCAGGCCCAACTTTCTCGTTACGTGTTTGCTGAAGCCATGGGATGGAATTTGTCTGGTGACATTTCCGGGACAGTGACTTTGACTTCAAAGGAAATGTTTCAGGTTCATTTCATTACCTTAGAAAAGTAAAAGCAAATTTGTCTTATAAAAAGCAATTACTTCTTAGCTGACCAGTACACAATAGCAATATAAGAGAGAGTTCTCATTCCACTATTCAAATCCTGAACCAGCAAACTAGTGTTTGATTTTTCTTTAAGCCAATTTTACCATGTTTGAATTGCAAAAGCATTTAATCTTCATAAAGTAGGTTATTATCATGGAGACCGTGTTGTGTTGGGATGGCATACCAGCTGAGGGACTCAGAGTGGTGTGTTTTTTTAAATAATTTTCAATATTTATGACATTTGAAAAATGATATTTGGTAGAAAATATTCATGAAAATTATAAGACATAAATAGAACATTGTAAATTGGGACATTGAATTACTTTTTACGTCTGCATTTGTACTTATTTTTATTGAAAATGATAGTTTATGCATTTTTAAGTCATGAGTACAAAAAATGTTTCTCTTCTACTATAAGGACTGTAATGAATAATATATGATAAAAACCTGACTGAATCGCAGTCATATTGTTTTGATTTATGTTCAATATTTTATTTTATTTTTAAAAATTTTTAAAACTTATTTCAGAGGGAAAGGGAGAGGGATGAGAGAGAATCATTGATCAGTTGCCTCCTGCACACCCCCTCCTGGGAATCGAGCCTGCAACCAGGAAATGTGCCCTGACAGGGAACCCAGCCATGACCTCCTGGCTGATGGGTCGACACTCAACCACTGAGCCACCCCTGCTGGTCTATCTTCAATATTTTAAACATGCTTTCTATAATGAAATTTAGTTCATATTTTTATAGAGGTATTTAAAAAATTTGTAATATGCCTCAATGTTTAAATACAGAGACAGAGTTCAGGGGACCATTTGCTGGTGTAGATTGTTGTCCTACAATGTGAAGTATAACAAGGAGTTAGATAAATCATAAAAATTGTACTGAAAGTACTGTGGAGTGGTAAAATCTAAAATTTGAAATTTGAAATTAAAAAAATATATCGGGCTTAGATTAAACAAGATGTTATTTTTTGGTTAACATAATCTAAACTTAATTTCCAAAATAAATCTTCAGTGTGAACAATATGAAAAGGGAAAAAAAAAGTATCAACAAAACAACTGAAATATAGCAGAAATTGACCTCGAAATTTCAGTGACCTTTAAGGGTATGTCATTGGAATTAAAAATGATCAGGGTACGGGAACAGATTTTAAACATTACGAAGTTACATCAGTATTCACCTATTTATATGTTTTGGAGGGTGTCAAAATGTTATCTTTTTCTAAAGGGTGCTAGAGCATTTTTAAATGTTATTTAAATACAAATTATGGTCCTTTTTACAGTTTGGTAGAAGAGGTGATTTATCTGTCACTTTTAAACAAAACACCTTCAGGACTAAAAATTAATAGGAAAGAAGGGGTTTATTAAAGTGCCTTACGCTGGCCCGAAAAAGACCGGGGCCTGGGGTCTAAAGGTCTACACCACCAGCGGCAGGACTGAATGAAGTAGACAGACTTCTGCCGCCTTGGGGCAGAAGGGGCTGTTCGTACTCTGGTTTGGGGGAGAAAAATGGAAGAATCTACATTGGCTGTAGAGAAGGGGGTGGGGAAAGGTGAAGGGGGCAGTTGGAGGATAGGTACCTAGTCCCTAAGGAAGAAACGTTACAGCTCCTTGTTTGGTTGTGGGCAATGGTCAGAAAGGTGATACCAAAGCAGGACGCACTGGCACCTGGTGGGCAGCCTCCGGGACGTCCTCGCAGATTTCCAGCCTCCACTCAGGAATGTGAGCAGCCTGTTAGCCGCCACCCACAGCTGTGCGCTCGGAACGTCAGTTGTCTCTCCCACTCTCTGGCCTGCAGTCACTCCATTTAAGACATCTCAGATTTTGTTTTCTTGCCATCCCTGTGTGTTAATAAATGATGTAAGTGTTCTATTCAATGCTACTGCTCTTAGAGCCAGCAGTCGTGACTCAGGTTTTGTGTCGGTGGGACTGCCATTCATCTGTGTGCCTAGAATAAGGATCAATGAGCCGTGCAGAGCTATAAGAGTCCACCATTACGTCAGCAGGTCTAGCAGGGAAATCTGGGATTTTGTCTGTGTAAGAGCAGAAAAGAAAATCGCGGTGGAAAATGGCGTGAACGTCCTCATGTAAACGTTAGGGAGCAAGAGGGGAAGAGCTGTGATGAAATAGGCATCTGTAGGAAAGAAGAGGATGTCAGTCCCCTACATGGTGCACAGTAAGGCCTGTGGGATAGAGAGAATGGAAATAGTGAGGTGTCAGCAGAAACGTGTGACCGTATTGCTTGACTCACACCGAGACCTCCACGATCGATTAGGACTGATGGGAGAGGCACAGGCAACGGACGTGCTCAGGTGATAAAACGTTGTTAGTGGGGAGAAGAGACACTTACAAGTGGAATTCTAAATTAAAGGGAACATGTATCACGGTACATAGGAATGCAGTCACAAAATGAGAGTTTCCTTTCAGATACAGACTCTTTGTGAATTTGAGAAAAATAGAATCAGTATTGGAGCTCACTTGACAATATTTGGTGAAATGAAAATAGTTATTTTCAGGTTTGAAAAAAAAGCAGAAATCAAATACTATGTTAAAATTAAGTGTAGAAGAGGAAACATAATTTTCCCTCTGCCCTCGTAGGTTCTTGGCTGAAACACCCCTGTAATGAAAGACAGATTAAAAGAAAAAGGAACAGAAGTGTATTAACGTGTAAAATCCCTGTATACAAGGGAGATACCCAGGAAAAGTGAGTAACTCTGAAATGGCCCAAGGCAGTACCTGGAATACCACATACAGCTAAAGACAAAGAAGATGTGTGTGTGTGTGTGTGTGTGTGTGTGTGTGTGTGTGTGTGTAGAGGGGGAGGGAGGGCAGTTAGGGGAGGTTTTTAGGCAAAGCACAGTGAGGGAGGTTATGGCTGTGGTCCTGCCTTCTCCGTTGGTAAGTTGGTAAGAGCTCCTAGAGATTTAATCAACCACCCCTCTCCCCCGCCCCATTTCCTGCTACAGCCAAGGAGACACCCTTGCAAAGGGAGATCTCCCTTAAATGTCAATGCCTCTCACAAAAAGAAAACTTCTGTTTTGGTTTCCAGAGCTTCTTCTATGCCTACTGTTCCTTAAAAAGAACCAGCTCAAGATAATCCTCTGACACAGGCGTATTTGGGGTGGCGAAGGCTGCTCCCCTTCATAAGAAAATATATCCGTGCTGCTCTGTGTCCTACACTGTGTTTCCATTAAGACATCTTAAGTGTCATCTACACCCACCAGAGCTCTTTTATTTGGAAAACTGGAGGGTTGGATAAAAGAGATAAATTCCTAACAAATATCCCTCTTCTTTTTTAAAAATACTCTCTTTATTGTGGAAAGTATTATATATGTCCTTTTCTCCCCACTGACCCCTTCTAGCCCACCCCTGACCCCCGCCCCCCTCAGACCTTCACCACCCTGTTGCCTGTGTCCATGGATTCTGCATATATACATACAAGGTCTTTGGTTGATCTAGTCTCACCCTCCCACCCTCACCCCGCCTTCCCTCTGAGATTCATCACATTGCTCCATGTTTCTGTGTCTCTGGGTCTATTTTGTTCATCAGCTTATTTTGTTCAGGGGATGACACATATGAGTGAGGTCATGTGACGCTTATCTTTCTCTGACTGACGTATTTCACTTAGCATAATACTCTCCAGGTCCCTCCATGCTGTCTCTAAGGGTAAGAGATTTTTCTTTTTTTACTGCTGCATAGTATTAAATGCACACAGCTTTTTTATCCACTTACCTACTGATGGGCACTTAGGCTGTTTCAAGATCTTAGCTACTGTAAATTGCACTGCAATGAACAGAAGGGTGCATGCATTTTTTCTGATTGGTGTTTCTGGTTTCTTAGGATATATTCCTAGAAGTGGGAGATTTTGTTAAAGATAATGTACTTCATGTGCATTGCATTGTTGTAGAGGCATTAGAAATGGTGTTTGTGAAATTGCAGCACTGATATCTTAAATAATAATTACTTCAGAGACATCTAATAGCTCTTATTTTCTTAGGGTTTCCCAGTAAATCAGTCAGCTTTCCCTGATTCAACTCCATCAAACGTACATTCTGAGCCCTGCATTACTCAGTATTTCCCCACAGAGTAGACTCCGCTGCTGGCACGCCTTTCAGCCTAAGTCCCTCTTTGCTTACATACTTTGGAATCACATACCAAAAACCACTTTCTGTGGAAGCAGGCGGGTTAGAAACACGTCTCCCGTCCCTGGCGGAGTTGCTTTTCCCTTCCTGGGAGCTGTTCCACCTGCTGCCCTCTCCGTCCCAATGGCTCTGCCTGTGAAACGCACACACAGGAAACAAAAGCAGGTGCTGCCTCGCTCTGGGCCTCCGTCAGCAGCCAGGGCTCTCGCCTCCGCCCACCACAGGGATCTACAGTATTGCAGTTCAGGCCCGCCGCTGGTTCACTGTATGCATCTACCAGCTCCCAGTCAGATCAATACCTCAAGTTCTTTCCTCAAGTCAGCAAGCTGGTTCCTGCATTTGTATTCCATTGCCACCACGATTCACACATGTCCAAGTGCACCATGATGAGTAACTAGAGCCAATGTCTTTGGAGATGAATGCCTTGCTCCTTTATTTTTGGCGGGACAGGCACACTTACAGGAAGAAGTGTGACGCCATTCCAATGGACACTGCTTCACTTTTCCACCCCCTGAGGCCCTCCTACTAACACTGAGTAGAAAGCAGAGGAAATGAAAGTGGACAGACCATTCAGATCCCATTGTCGTAAGAAATGATTCTTTAACTCAAGATTCCAGCGCAAAGGAGAGAAAACACCACAAAAAAAATCACTAACTCTTACCAGTCACAAACATTAAAGTTATGGAAATGTAGGAAAGTTATCCCTCAGGGCTTTGTTGTTTTATCATGGAAAATGAAGTGCTGGAATATTGCGGCAATTAACAATGGCATACACTAGGAAGCTTATCATATATGGCAGTTTTATGCTTTCTAAAATGATATATGTTTCAAATTTAAGATCTTCTATTCTAGAAATACACTGCGTTCCCTCTAATTGCAATCATTTTCAACAAAAAGAATATCTGATGACGATTTGAAATAATCATTCAACTTAATTAACCAATCAGAAGTTCTAAAAATTTACTGAACTTCGTGTGAGATTTACATTCATTAAAACCCGGAGTAAAAGGTTAGCATCTGAAAAAGAGCATTTCAAGCCAGCATTATATTTAGAAACTAAATCCTTTCCAACAAAAGGAGAAGCTCAAATGATGCAGGAGATAGAAATCAAAACATAAAGTGAATTATGATTTGCATGAAAATAATTTTAAGAGAAAATTTAGTGCACAGTCTGAAGGACCCGTGGAAGGAGACAAACCAGTAACATTCAATATTATTTGTTTAAAGGCATAGCATCACCGTTTCATGAGTCTTACTTTGTTTTACTTTATCATTGTTATTATGGCTATCAAACCAAACAGTTTGATTCATTTTGTATGTTAAAGCCATGACATCTATTTCCTTGGTTATCTCCATCATTATTTTATTTGGCCAATGTATCTATTCTACTTCAGTTGTGAAATGTAGCCTCTGAGAGTCTCATTCAAGATTTTGTATCAGCTCTTTTGAAAATGAAGCAAACCTTTCTTTGGACCGTTACAAACAACTTCTACAGAACTTTTCTGAGGATGGGTCTGAAAAGGCATACCGGACCACAAGACGCTAAGAGGAGAACGGCAACAGAAGAGACATATCCGTGTCCAAGAGACAGGTAGACAGCACTGATGTGACCGACTGGCCTCCGGAGGACACGGCAGAGGCCTGGGCAGGGGCACCGCCAGGTCTAACAGGAGCAGTCAGCAGCCAAGTGAGCAACTCTCAGGAGGCGCTTGTAACTAACATTAAGCGAACACAAGAATACAAACATTTGGAGAAATCAGGAAGATATCACCACAAAAATGACCCCGAGGCAGGAAAGTTAGGATCGGAACAAAGGCCTCAAGCTTTACCCCTCCCCTTTGCCATCCTGGCTGGAACATTGGGGGACCCGCCTTTTGCTGACCACCTGGTCCCAAGCTTTCCCCTCCCCAATTTCCTGTAGTGAAGAAAACAAAAACCAGTCTCCACTAGATTTGGCAGCCATGTTGACCTTCAAGTGACCAATAGGGCCATTGTAATATCATTATAATAAATTCACATTGTGGTTTTGGGCCCATTGCGTCCCCACAATTCAAGACAGCCCCCCCCCCATCCCCTAGTCTCCTACGTTCAATAAAAACCTACCAGACCCCATAGTGGCATCTCATTCTCCTTCGCCCACTCTCCCTTCTCAAGTGTGTCCTTCTGCTTTAATACATTTACTGTGCCCTGCATTTAAATAAATGAGGTATGCGGCCCACCGGCCAGGAGTTTGACATGCTTGAGTTGCTCCATCCCCAATAGGGTGCTTGTGGGAGGTGGCCAATGGATATTTCTCTCTCATTAATGTTTCTCTCTCTCTCTCACTCCCTCCTTCCCCTCTCTCTCCAAAATCAATGGAGTCAGTTACAAAAATTAAATCTACACTGTAGGAGAAGCACACCTCCATCTCACAGAAGCTCATTTGGCCTTTCAGTTGGGAGCATCCTTTTAGCCAAAGTCAGGAATATCAGTCTAGTGGCTCAGCAGCAGTGGTTAGAAGAGTCTAAGATGCAGGTGTGATGTACCCATTTGTATTTAACAGATTCACATCGCCGTCCCCAGAGGGAGAGACTGTGTGTTAAATCTCCCTTTGTGACAGTGAATCCTGCTGAGTGGGTGCCGGAAGGGACCGTACAAATGATCTACTCCAGTGTCCCCATTGAGTTATGGTGAGAAGGTAGTCCACTCCCATCTAACTAGCCCTCCAGAGGTTAAAGTTAAGTCAGAAACAGTAGGCTAGGAACAGACTGAGGACCCTCAGAGGGAATGAGGGCGGAAAGAGGAGGGAACATATTAGCCAAAGAACTTACATGCATATATGAATAACCCATGGACACAGACATTAGTGGGTGAAGACCTGGGGAGGGGAAAAGAGTGGGGAGGCGGAGGTTAATGGGGGGGAAAATCAGGGCATCTGTAATACTTTCAACAATAAAGATATTTAAAAAAAAAAGAAAAGAAACAGTAGGCTAGTACCCAGTCCTCTTGACTTGCCCCCACCCCATATATCACAATGCCTTCTCTAACACATTGACACTTCTTTTCCGAGCCTAAAAATGAAACTACATGTCACTGCGGTCTTGAATAAGGATATAATAAAACCAGCTTTGTTGAAAATTAATATTTTGGTGATTTTTCCAACTTTAGAATGTTTCAAATATAATGGATACCTATAAGCAACTCCTTTCCTGGCAGCTCAGATAAAAACTCTGTACAATATTGCATTTATACCCTGCTGGTAGTGTAATAGACTTTGGCTTCAATCTGCTGGCACCTTTGTAAAGCTTCAAAAGAACACTATCTCCTCTACTATGCCGTGAAATCAAATAACAATTTCCTCTAGCCCCATTATTTTTCCTGTGGAGTTGCAGGAATTTAAAAGCATATTAACATGTTTCAACCCTTAGTAAATTGCTTTTGCTTCTTTTGGAACAAAACGGTAATGAACATGTACCGAGGCATCCAGGGGTGCTGCAGTTAGAAGCTGAGGAAGATCTTAATTTATGATCGTCAAGTCTGCAGTTTTAGGACATCGTTAGTGGTCTGTAGAATCCAAAGCACAACCTGAGTATGTTTCACTTGGTGTATAAATGAGGGGCAGAGTTTGAATTTTATTACCAAAAATAAAAAACGGGGCATCGAGTTCAACTTCAAGCTTGCTCTGGCGTATCTTACCTTTTTTCAAAATATGCTTTTTGAACTGTTAGAAAAAAGTCTATATTAGTAACAGAGGCAATTCCATAATGACTAAAATATGTAGTGGAATTGTGGCTGCATTCTGGAAATGTGGACTATCCTATGAATCACATCAAGGAGAAGTACCCAGGTGGAAAATTTATAAGAAGGGAAAGTAATCAAGAAGGCTGGTCACTTCATATTCCTTTTTTGTTGCATGTTTAAATCATAATATATAATAGAATTTTATCAAATGGTTTTTCTGATTTTATTGTGTTTTATTTTCTGTTGATATGGTGTATATATAATTGATGGATTTTAGTATATTAAACCAACTTTGTATATGTGTAGTAAGTCTGACTTGATTATGGTGCCTAATTCACTTTATATGTCGCTGGAAATTTTTTTTTTTTTTGGTTTTTTAAGTTATTTTGTTCCATTTGATGTTTGTTTGATTTGTTTCTCCAATTAAATGCTATGTTATATCTCATGTTTAAATTATGTTTCTTCTCTTTCTTCTTGTTCTCTTGTGGAATCCATGATTATATAATATACATTTACAAATATTACTTAAATAAAAGATTTAAGACATAATTTTAGAAGATTGTTTTGGTACAGTGAAAGAGAAAATTATATTGTAGAGGGAAATGTAGTTTTCTTACATTAAAAATAATGTCCCCAAATTGTGCTTGTTTTTTTAGACAAAATTATAATTTCCCCAAAAATATATTTTTTTGAGAATCTTAATTATAGTACAGATGTTCCCAAATGTTTACTTACTTTCTTGGGAATATATGATGATCGCTCATATATCAGAAAATTCAGTGAGTCTCATGCTGCCTCTTACCTGAATTTCTCATTGTTAATAGTGTTCAGCGGAAGGCAATGTTTGAACAATGCATTTAATTAATTTATTTGCTCTTCATGCTATTTTTACCTTATTTTAATATGCTCCTGGGGAACAG
The DNA here is from genome assembly GCF_964212035.1 of Myotis nattereri. Classification (NCBI taxonomy): domain Eukaryota; kingdom Metazoa; phylum Chordata; class Mammalia; order Chiroptera; family Vespertilionidae; genus Myotis; species Myotis nattereri. Next base: position 3,906,966 of record NC_138093.1, read on the forward strand.
TATGGTCTTGTTAAGAAGCATAAGGCACATTCATTCCATGGTTAATACAAAATACAATTTTTTATTTGGGCCACTCTGATTGATTACAAAGATCCTGAAATGGAATGTTTCACTTGTTATTAATAGCCAGGCCATGACATTTTACTCTTGTTGCAGTAGGAACTTCCCTGTCTTTATTTCTTTCTGAAAACTAAATTGCTTCATACCTCAGTGTCATTGGGACTGCTATTAAAAAATACTGCACTGCGTAGCTTATAAACAACATACATTTATTTGCCATAGTTCTGGGGGCTGGAAGTCCAGTATCCGGGTGCCAGCATGGTGGGGTGATGGCCCTCTAATAGGTGATGCTTCTTGTACCCTCACAGGGTGGAAAGATCAAGCTAAGTCTCTGAGGCCTCTCTTTAAAGGGCACTAATGCCATTCATGGAGGCTCCACCCTTGGGACCTAATCTCCCCAAATGCCACACACCCTAGTATCATCACCTTGGGAATTAGGTTTTCAAAATAGAAATGTTGGAGGTCACAAACATTCAGATCCTAGCACTTGACATGAAACTCTCTCCTGTTTTCCTAAGTCTCTTTGAGGCCTAGAGTTCTGCACTTGATCCACAATGACAATAGCTGAGCCTCTACTACCTTCTTCTGTACATATCGCCACACCAACAGTCACATGCCTTCATTCCTTATTTTTCTTTCTGACATTACAAGAGATACCTGGAATGGAGTTTCAGATAATGCCTATCTGAACAGCTTTCAGTGGCTTCTCTCACAACCTTGCAAATTCTGTCTGTTGACACATCTGTGTGTATGTAGAATGCACCTATCATGCTCCCACCCCCTGCCTGTCATGCTTCCACCCCCTGCCTGTCATGCTTCCACCCCCTGCCTGTCATGCTCCCACCACCTGCCTGTCGTGCTCCCACCCCCTGCCTGTCGTGCTCCCACCCCCTGCCTGTCGTGCTCCCACCCCCTGCCTGTCGTGCTCCCACCCCCTGCCTGTCGTGCTCCCACCCCCTGCCTGTCGTGCTCCCACCACCTGCCTGTCGTGCTCCCACCCCCTGCCTGTCGTGCTCCCACCCCCTGCCTGTCGTGCTCCCACCCCCTGCCTGTTGTGCTCCCACCCCCTGCCAAACATGCTCCCACCCCCTGCCTGTCGTGCTCCCACCCCCTGCCTGTCGTGCTCCCACCCCCTGCCTGTCCTGCTCCCACCCCCTGCCTGTCCTGCTCCCACCCCCTGCCTGTCGTGCTCCCACCCCCTGCCTGCCGTGCTCCCACCACCTGCCTGTCATGCTCCCACCACCTGCCTGTCATGCTCCCACCCCCTGCCTGTCATGCTCCCACCACCTGCCTGTCATGCTCCCACCACCTGCCTGTCATGCTCCCACCCCCTGCCTGTCATGCTCCCACCACCTGCCGGAGTGTCATGTTATTGTCCCTCAAGTTCACCCGTCTGTAAATCTTGTGTCTGGCCATCAATAGCCGCAGTCCCTTAAATAACCCATTCGACTGAAAATCAAGGAAGAAGCCCCTCTCACACGCAGATAATTGATGTTGATTTTAATAATGAGTTCTGCAACGGAAAACCTACCCTTGAATTCTAACTTAAAGGACAACTTTAATCTTTAATGGTGGTAATTGCTGGCTCAGTGTTTTTGAAAATGAGTTTTGTTAAGCAGATATATTTAGCACTACCTGCAATGCTGTCTGAAAATAAGTTGCAATGAGATGCCATGTTCACCTATTGGATGGGCAAAGATCAAAAAAGGCTGATGAAATACAGTGATTGCAAAGATGTGAAAAAATGGTTACACGCATTTATATCTGCTAAGAAAGTAAATTATAAAAAGCTTTATACAATTAATCTGGCTATTACTGTTAACATTTCAAATGTATCTAAACCTTTTATTTCATAATTACAATTTGAAGCCTATTTCCACACAGAAATAAAAAATAATGGTATGTAAAGGTACATGGGCCCTGGACAGGGGTGGCTCAGTTGGTTGGAGGGTGGTCCCAGACACCAAAAGGTTGCGGGTTCAGTTCCAAGTCAGGACACATACCTAGGTTGTGGGTTCCATCCCCAATTGGGGTGCATATGGGAGGCAACTGATGTTTCTCTCTCACATTGATGTTTCTCTCTCTCTCTCTCTCTCTCTCTCTCTCTCTCTCTCTCTCTCTCTCTCCCTTCCTCTCTCTAAAATCAATAAACATTGATTGGGCGAGGGTTTGAAAAAAAAGATACATGGGTAAGATGTTTATTGTAATGGTATTTGTTTTGGCAGAACAAAACAACACACACATTCTTAGCAACCTCATGTCTATCACAGGAAAAGAATAAGTATGTTATATTCTTATTTTTATACATTGAACTACTGTTAAAAAGACTGAATTAGATCTGTGTGTATTATGTTAGAAAGAGACCTATGCTATATCAAATTGAAAATGTTGCAAAGTAATCGCTCCAGGATTTTCTAGTTCCTTTAAAAAGGAAAATCACTGTCTGTCTCTAGTCTTACAGTTCTTTCATTCACTTTGTATTTCTGTGTAACTCTTGTTCATTTGTCTTAATACCTAAACTAAGTGGATCAGCTTTTAACATTTTTTTTTGCTCAGTCATAATTATAAAAGTACCTCTCTAAGTATTAATGGAAACAGACTTTAAATCTTCATTTAAGACATTTATTTTTAAACTTTTAAATCTAAGATAAAAATAAGTGGTTTATAGATATAAAATTGTTTGGCCTGTATAAAAAAAAATAGAGAAAGGCAATTACCGTCCTTAGTTTAAGTTTTAAAAATTCTGCTCACTGGAAAGATGTCTCTCCGAATTTTAACCCGAGTGTGGTTATAGTGCAGCCGTGGGCAAACTACGGCCCGCGGGCTGGATCCGGCCCGTTTGAAATGAATAAAACTAAAAAAAAAAAAGACCGTACCCTTTTATGTAATGATGTTTACTTTGAATTTATGTTAGTTCACACAAACACTCCATCCATGCTTTTGTTCCAGCCCTCCGGTCCAGTTTAAGAACCCATTGTGGCCCTCGAGTCAAAAAGTTTGCCCACCCCTGTTATAGTGCAACCGATTACTTCCCCCTAGGGCCAGGACACCACATGGAACCATCTAGAATCATGATCCCCCCTTCTTCTTATGAAATACATTTTTGTAATAATTCCATGGGTATGTAGATGAGGGAAATGTGGAACAATTGTAGAAATAGGTGAATTTGGGCCTTAACCGGTTTGGCTCAGTGGATAAAAAAAGACTAAAGGGTCCGGGTTCAATTCTGGTCAAGTGCACAGATGTTGGTTGCAGGCAGGCTCAATTCCTGGCCCTGGTCAGGGTGTGTGGAAGGCAGCCAATTGATGTGTTCCTCTCACATCAATGTTTCTCACTCTGTCTCTCCCCCTCCCTTCTACTTTCTCTAAAAATCAGTGGGAAAATATCTCAGGTGAGGATTAACAGAAAAGAATAGGTGAATTTGGTGAATCAAACACATGGTCATTACTCCTATTTCAGGAACTTCTTGTCTAATTTGGAGTATATTTCCCGAGAGTTAGCAACTTGGCCTCACACAGTCAGCTTCTTGAGTTGCTGGCTCAGATGCCAGGCCTGAGGAGGAGGGCAGCATTCATGGGTCCTCTTGTTCCACCCTCAGGTGTTCAGTTCATCTCCATAGCAACACAGGAACTTTTCCTCCACTAGAGAATATGAAGTTTCCAAGCAAGGGTACAGGCGAGCTATAGAACTCTAGGTGCAAATTCTGCGATTCTCCTTTCAGAAATGTTCTCAGTCTCCATAGAGCACCCTGATCTGACAGACATTTCAAGCAACATCTGATCTGTTCAAGGTCAGAGCTGCTTGCACCACAACCTGAGGGGATGAAAAGACTTACTCTCCTCTAGGAATTTTTATAAAAAGCCCTAGAAGTCTTAGGAGGGAGATGAGTGCACACAAAGTGGTATGTTTAGCCTGCAGTATTCAGTGGAGACCTCAGATATCGAGCCAGGATACGTCTAAGGGCAGCAAGTTCTCTTTTATTTCTTTCACTTCAGCAGGCCTCCTGCCCTCCAAAGTTGAACTCATGGGATACATCTTGTAATATTTACAACACCCCTTCCAAGCGTCCAACAGGTCGAGATATTCCTGAGGCTTCTAGGTACTTGGTCCCCTTTGTTCCTCGGGTCACCTCATCTGAAGGCAAGTATGAGAGAGTCGGGGGCTAAATGGCAACAGAAACACACAGTGATTGTGGACCTCATGGGAGGAATCACTCTGTTCCTGTCCCTTCCAGGATGAAGTTGCTTCTATCGGCCTCCATCTGACAGTGTTGTTCTACTAATACTAGTATTTCAGATTTCATAGTCACGAGTACACAGTTAGCATAATATAAAAGATACTCCAGAAATGTACATTCACAGACAAAGAAGGCTATCGCAAATTCAGTGAGCAGGAGGAGCGTTCTAGCATTGGAATGAGTGAGCATGACATAAAATGCAAATGGTATAAGGGGAGAAGAAAGCTGTCCAATCAGCACTTTTGTCTTTCAATATCTTTTATTGAAATCCCAAATGAACTCTCCTAAGAACAACATAATTTTCTTTCAAATAGTTTGCCAATACAGAGACTGATACAGTATTTGGGTGCCTGCTTCTAGAGTGGATTTTATGAAGTAATTTATCTGAGCAAAAGATAAATATTTTTTATAGCACCAAGGTTATAACCTAAGGCTATAGAAAAATGATATGTTTTTCATACTCAGGGAATTGGTTAATTTCTCAAGCGAAAATTCCTTCCTAATATAAATATGAGAACAGTTTGTTAACTGAAAATTCAAACAGTTATAGTTATAAGCAAACTGGAAGAGAAATTAAAAATGTTATCTTTTTCTGAAAAATGAATTTGAACAATCACAATATGTACTTTCTAAAAATATAGGTTTCTCTTTATATTCAGTGCCACATTCATAATATATTTGTAAACCCAAGACATTTAAGATATTAGTATAATTTTGAAAGATGAAACTGAAGTAAAAACTCTCAAAGTCTACCTAAAGTAGTTAGAAAAATGTAATGTATTCAGTATTCCAGTATAGGCAAAATTCTGTATTTTGAAAATATCGTTCAGAGTCATTTTTTAAAACTTTATTTTATAACTTCATATACATTTATACTTCTCTTAACCACCCTTTAGTCTGGTATTTGCTATTAGGATATGAAGGTACATTTTGAGCTATAGTCTTCAAGTTTTGAGACATTTGTCTAGGAGTCAACAACCAGTTTTGACTTAAAAAACATTTCTGGTTTTCTGAAATTTATAAATTTTAATTGACAAGTGTTTTTCCTATTTGTAACAAATTGTTCCTGTTGTATACCTGCAGGCATAGTAACTTAGACCAAAACGATTCTTAAGGTTGGTAAAGGGGGGATCAGTGGTGATGGAAGGAGGCTTGACCTGGGATAGTGAACACACAATACAATATACAGATGATGTGTTGTGGAATTATGCACCTGAAACCTGTATCATATTTTTAACCAGGTCACTCCAGTAATTTCAATAAGAAGGAAAAACATCTTTCAGGCAAGCTTTGGGATTAGTAGCTGTTGTTTATTTTCCCTGGAGAGTCTAAATTTCCTCATGTAAATTTGGTGTGGTGGTGACATTGGCCTGTGGATTATGAGCCAATATGAAGCACTCACTAGGCACATCAGCAAGTGTGCATGGAGAGGCCCCGACGCAGAGGAGTTCTGAGGGTAACCTGCCGTCTTGCTTTGGTTTCTAGAAACACAACTCTTTTGGTAGAGAGTGTCCTCTAAGTTGTTGAGTTAGTAATTATTTGCCCTCCAATTGTTTGGTTTGGTTTTTTCTTTGTCTGAAATCATCACTTGGGAGTGCGAAGATGAATGGACTAGCCAGATATGGAAACATAGCTTGGAAGCACTAGGGGGCTTGTTGAGGACTAGAGGCCTGGTGCATGAAATTAGTGCATGGGTAGGGTCCCTAGGCCTGACCGGCAATCAGGGCCAATCTGTGGGGCGACCAGCGGGGCAATGTGGGGGGGGGGGTTTGGCCCCTGCCTTGGCTGGACTGGGGCCTGCAGGCTGGGGGCAGCTCCTGCGTTGAGACCAGTTGTTCCACTGGTCCTTCCAACATTTGGTTGATTTGCATGTTAGGCTTTTATTATATAGGATGACAGTAGTGGGTCTAATGAGACCCCAGTGAACAATTGAAGGGAAAGGGCAGGCAAATGCCATTGAGATATCTTGAAAGTAAAGTGATCTAAATAGCCACACGTTTATTTCTGTTTGCAGACCCAGACCTGAGGTGGCTGCACCAGGGTGGTGGGCAGCCCTTCTGTGTAAGTCCTCCTTGCTTGCTGATGACTTTCATGGTGAGTCATTTCTAATCATCTCCAATAACCTCTTCTGTGAAGGGTTTAAAAAACAGAAAATAAGTCTCTACATTCTTCAATTAAAGGAAAAAACACAATCCTACTCAGTAGACTCAGTGCATCAGATAGCGTATCCGTAGCTTTCCACTCTGGTTTGGATAAAGTAATTTGCCCTCTTTTCCTGTCAATGCTTGTGTAACCCATAAAATAACACATTTACCGCTTTGGGCAGGGGGGCATTTCATGCTGAAGGAAAAAGACTTGGCCTCTGCTTAGTAGTCCAGTCAGGAATCCGTGTGTGTGTTTTCATCTTCGCTTGGCATACATAACCCCACCACTTTTCATTCTGATGGCATTGCCTCTAACTCTGTCACCTCCCCGAGAATTCCTTTTCTGTGTGTTATTTACATCCTTCAGATATTTGCAGGTCATTTTCATATTCTCTTCACCTGGCTATAAATATTATGCTGCTCTAATCTCCCCCCATCAGTCAGTCTTCCCTTCTCATTTTCCTGGGTTCTTTCCTGAATTTCTATGTATACGTGGTATCGAGGTGCCTCAGAATGAACACAATATAACAGCTGCAGTCTCACCAATGATAACATCAGTTTCCATTCTGAGTGTAGGTTCGTTTTTTATTGACCATAATGTTCATGGGTTTTGTTTCTTTTGTTGAATGTGTTTTATCACTTTTCCTTATGAAATATTTTAATTAAGTCTTTTCTGTGTCATGATTTCTAATATCCATGGTTTAATTACAAGGGCACTCTCTAAAATCCATGATTTCATGTTCTGTTTGATGGCGATTTTTTTTTACTTTCCCTAGAAATTCTGTATTTTCAGCATCACAGTGTTCAGTTCTTCATTTCCTCATTTAGATAATTTCTAAAAGTGTTAAATAAAAGAGAACTGAAATCTAATTATTGGAGGTAAGCTGCTTCCCTACAGGTAGACTCTGTAGTAGGTATTTAGCATTACTCTGATGGCCATATTTCATTCAGTATTTAAACCAGGGAGAAATGTTTATATTCTCACAAATGAGATCATTTGGGAGTAGCATTTAATAAAACATTTTTTAAATACAAAATATGGTTCTGAATGACCCAACATAGTGTGTGTCCAGGGAAACAGAAAATGTTAACGCTCTTGAAAAATTTTACGTAGCTCCCTATTGGTGCTATGATTCTGTGTCCCCAACTCCTAAAATACCACCCACATTATAGTGTTAATGTTCTGTAATAAAGTACAACACTCGTTGTATGTTCCTGTGGAAACCTGAAAGGTAAGTTCCTAACTTTCTGTATAAAATTTTTCCTTATAAATTTAACGTAGTTTGAAACAGCTCAATTAATTTGATATCTCTCAGTGATGTAGTGTCACCTTATCCATAGGCACTGATAAATGTAAACTGATTCATCATGGCACAAGGTAAAATACAGAAAGGGGAATCTAAAATTGCCCAGGAAATAAAGTACATTCAGGGTGATTAAAAAGGAGGTAGCTTCAATGTTCCCATTCACTTAATTTGGGCCTTATGTTTTTAACATTTTTACCTGAAGTCATTCACTCCTATAGGCAAGTTTTATTGTTTATTTGTTTGTTGATAGTAAAAGAAACCTCTATTCTTTTCAACCTTTTAAAATTGTTCAGGGCAATTAAGCCCTACAAAACCCAGAAACAAGGCCAGAATATGGAGTGCTCAATTTGCATATTCAAATTTGCAATTATGTGCCTGGTAATATGCAAATAAGCCTATTTTCTTTTGACTAAGAACTTTATGGTAGGAAATTGCCTACTTGTCCTTGCAGAAATGCAGACACCAATAATCAGCCTTCCCCATAAATGGGTTTTGTTTTTTGAAAACTGAATGTATCTGTGAGACCCCAGCTCTCTATATAAAACTGCAATAGAAGAAAGAAAACTATGGTGTTCTAAATATTTGATGGTTTATACCTATCTATAATAATAAAAGCATAATATACTAATTAGACCGGACAGTCAAACGACCTTCCAGATGACCTTCTGGACAAAGCCAGGGCTGCGAGGGCCGGGCCCCTTGCACGAATTTCATGCATCGGGCTTCTAGTACAATATGCTTGTATACACATGCATATGCAAGCATGTACGTGCATTTATATAAATGTGCATGTGTGTCTGTGTTTATGTATATACATTTCTATAATTTCTAGACAGCTCAAAATCTAACAAATCCTGAATAGTGTATAGTCTACAGTTACAATGTGGTCATGATGTTGGCCTGGTATTGAATATTGTACAATACAGTACAATTCCTTTTAAATACATATTTTAAAGAATAAAGTTAATTTTCCTTATAGATGTCATATTCTTTTCAATTACTATCAAGCACAATGTAAAGTTAACTTTGAAATTACTAGAAACCTAATTGTGTCTCTGAATAACACGTACACAACATATAAAACCACAAAGCATACAAATATACAAACTACAACAAAAATGGATCAATTCTGATATTGTTTTAATGTTTTCCTAGCCTAAAATGAGATAGATATAATGTTCTCATTTTTAAATACCCATATTAGGTGCCTGGACCCATTGCAATGTGTGTGTGAATGGAGGTTTCCCCACACCAAGAGTCAATTCTTAGGCACCAATTGGATGTCCAAGAATTAAACTCATTTTAACTCAATTCTGACACTGCCCACCCAGAGATAAAATCAGATTCCACAGGCCAAGGGCTCTGTCCCACAAGACCATTCTCCGCTTCAGATGCCAATAGCATCTGTGTTTCTGACCCATTAGCTCCAAATTGGAGGTTTCCTCACCTCCTCCTTCAATTAATTTGTTCCAACTGCTCACAGAACTCAGAAACACCTGTTTACTCACTGGGTTAGTGGTTTGTGGCAAAGGATATTAAAGAATACAAATCACAGCCACAGGAAGAGACCCGCAGGGCCAGGTCCCAAACAAAGGAGCCTGTGTCCTCAGGGAGCTTGGGACCTGCACAATGGCACATGGAGGCCCTCTGGCTTTCCAGGCTCGAAGCTCTCTCGGAAGCCTCTCCTCAGGGTTAAGGAGGCTTCATTCCAGAGGCAGGATAGAGTCACTCACTGGTCACTGGTTTTTTATTCCACCTCTCGCCCTGCCCTCTCTCCTTCCTGGAAGTGAGGGGATGGGTCTCCCATCATTAGCTGCTTCCCCAGCCCCCTCATTAACATACACCCCACTGTGGTGCAAGGGGGCTTATTATGAATAATGACACCCACTTTACCATGACCACTCTGAAGACTTCTCAGGAACTGAGGACCAGAGACCAAATTCTTTTACAAAAGATGCTCCCACTAATTTTATCACTTCCAAAGCTCTAAGGGTTTGGGGAGCTGTGAGGCAGACACTGTGGAAGAACAAACATATCTGAGAAAAATATTTTGGTCATTGGAATGACCAAACGCTTGCACACAGACACACACACACACACACACACACACACACACACACATTGTATCTCTTATAAAACACAATAGTACACACAGTGCTTATTATCCAAGCACACCTTTTATATTCAATAATTTCATTTATCCTCCTCCTGGTCTGACCAATGTAGATTATACTGTACTACCCGAAATATCCTTACCTAAATATTTTCTTTGTGGGTTTGTTTTTCTCACATGGTGAAAGAATTCTAGTTATTCTTTATTTAGTCGCAAGTAATGTCATAAGATGCGTATGACAGTATTGAAGCAATCCTGGGGCAGTCACGAAGGGGATGGCATGTCATGGGTTTGACAGGGAATTAGAGAAAGACATCATGCACAGAACCTGTGTGTGAGTACACAGGGTGGGGCAAAAGTAGGCTCACCGTTGTTCTGATGGGAAATAATACAATGATGAACAAATAATAAGACAAGAATAAACCATTTCCCATTCTCACATTTGTGAGCCAACTTTTGCCCCACCCTGTACATTAAAAAGTGTAGAGCTTTTGAGGACTGTTTTTCTGAATCATTTAACAGAGACATCCTTCCTACGTGTTATTACACAGGCCCCCATGACGTAGGACAGACACCAGCCCAGAGCTTTCTTTGGCGGGGGAAGCGCCCTTTGTAATCCTCCTACCAACTACAGTGGGGCCTTGACTTACGAGTGTCCCGACTAACGAGTTTTTTGAGATAGCAGCTGTCTCTCTGCCAATTTTTTGCATTGAGCTGACAGAGTAATTTGAGTTAAGGAGCTCCTTCACGAGCTCGGTCTCGGAACGAATTAAACTCGTAAGCCAAGGCCCCACTGTATTTACGAAGGCAGCCTTAAGCTTTCCCTCAGAGCTTTCAAACAGGAAACATTTTAAATACCCTGTAAAACTTCTAGTGGACAAAGTTTGCAGATGTATTGAGTTATTTCTGTAAAAGAGGCTTTGCTCATAGGTGCCTGTGCGTGGGAGCTCTTCAGAATGTTGGGCCATTCACATGGCCTGTATGTAGGGGGTGGAGGGAGGCACGCACTGCTAAGTGTCTTTGGGCAGTTGGCTAAATCCTCGGTAAAGAAAACGGTGGCTCTGTATGGAAGATGCACCACGGGTACGTCCTTCTTTCTCTGCAAAGACTCTGCTTGTTGTAAATGAGAAGCCACGTCCACGCTGGCCTGTGGTTCAGGATGGCAGCTGCAAATACGTGACCCGTGGACGCCTCGGTAGAAGAAGGAGGAAAAAAAGCAGACGCTGTAAATTTTTTTTAGGCCCCTTTCAAAGAAGAGATGAGGCCCCATGGGAAGGCAAGTCACTAGACAATTAATAAACATTACTTTTCCTCTTCCCGCTTTACTTTTATTGCCTCATCCTTTCTAGTTTTATGGGCTTGTTCTCGCCGCCCTAATCTTTCCCTCCAGTAATTTCGTGTTGATTTAAAATCAGCTTTCCCGCGGCGTTTTCAGCCTGGGGAGTTCATGAGCAGTGCGCTCACCTGGCATTTTTCCTGGGCCCTTCACATCGATCCTTAAGAGTTAAACACAGTAGGTGGTAAAATTGAAGCATGTTAATAGAAAAATGAAGAAAAGGACTTGTCTTAGGATATCAAGAAGATGAAGCAATGGCAAGAGTGTTCTAGACCATCTAGGTTTTTTTTTTTTTTAATATGATTTTATTGATTTCAGAGAGGAAGGGAGAGGGAGAGATAGAAACATCAATGATGAGAGAGAATTATTGATCAGCCATCTCCTGCACACCCCAGTCTGGGGATTGAGCCTGCAGCCCAAGCATGTGCCCTGATCAGGAATTGAACTGTGACCTCCTGGTTCATAGGTCAGTGTTCAACCCTGGGCCACGCTGGCAGGGCAGACCATGTAGGTTTTATCTTTGGCTTGTCAAGCTGCTCCCACAGCTCCTTAAAGACACTGGGTGACAGCTCTCCTCCAAGGTCAGGTTATTCTGTTCATGAAAGGGAAAAGCATGAAAGAGATTTACTGGGCAGCCACGTGCATCTCTGCATTTTATCGCCCTCCAATATAAATGCCTAGGAGATGCTTGAAACCGTGTTTAAAAAGGAGTCCTAATGAATTATAAATGATGATAAATCTGACTTGATTTCTAAGTGATGGGTGTTTTATATATTTAATATTTCTACTATGTAGGCTGCCTTTTGTTACCTAGTTCTTTTAAGTTCTGATATCTGATTCATTATGCAGAACAGGTGTTTAGGGGCATCAATTAAAACAACAAAAATACAAGAATAAAATATAAATGTAGAACAGTCGTTTATTGCATAAACACTGAATACGTAGGTATATAAACATACATAAATTTATACTCTCTACTTGGATTTTCTCTCTCATATAAAAGCATTAATTGTTGAACCAAAGACCTATTTAATTTTGATAACTACAGGTTATTACTTTTCTTACCTAAGGAAGACCTAGCTTTTGCAATAAAAGTCCAAAATTGTTATGTAAGAAAACTATACAGATCCTTATAACTTGTTAACTTGGGTATCTTAGTTGCATGACCAACGATCATAAGTATTTTATGACTTTATGCAATTTATATTATTTTCAAAGGACTTTTCCTTTTTTGCCTTTATTGCACCCCAAGTAAATCTGTTACTGATACTTGTTCCCTAATGTTATTATGGTAATACTGTCAGAATATTAGCTGCATTGTTTGATATTAGGATGTTATAAAAGTATATTCCACAAAAGTATTAATAAAATTTAAATTTTTTATCAGATAAAAGTATAATTAAATGTTTTAATCCTATCTAGTCAAACACAATGTTAATTACTCAACAGATTCAGAGCATTATATATTCATCATAATAGCCTATTCTCATTTTTGATCATTTACAATACTGCCTATATCCACACATTGCCTGTAAAGTATATCCCTAGAATTAAATGCATGTATTGGGCTTCTATCAATGAAAAAACAATTTTTAGAATATTTTATATTGCTGTTCACACATGGATTTATTTTTAAAAAGTGTTGATTAGTCTTTCAGAAAATAAATTAGCCTCTTCAGATATTACAAGGATATACTAGTAATTCATATAATAAATTGAAGATGTGAAAACATGTAGTTAACATTTATGAATAAAAAGTAATGACATAATTACATTAATTGATCACTCAAAGGGCATAGTTTACATTGTAGTTCACTCTTGGTGGTGTGTAGTCTATAGTCTATGGGTTTGGACAAATGTATAATGACATGTATTCATCATTATGGTGCCACCCAGAGTATTCTCACTGCCCTGAAAGTCCTCTGGGCTCCCATCTGTTCCTCTCTCCCCCTCCCATCTCCTGGCACCGCTGATCTTGCCACTGTCTCCATAGTTTTGCCTTTTCCAGAATGTCACAGACTTGGAATCATATGTAGCATGGAGCCTTTTCAGATTGGCTTCTTTCACTCAGGGATACACATTTCAGGTTCCTCCTGTTTGTTTGTTTTTGGCTTATAGCTTTTTTTTTTCTTTGTGCTGGATAACATTGAAACATTTTTTAAATGACTAGGCTCTTGGAATGGAAGCCAAATGTAAAAGTGTCCATTAAAAAAGTCCCGTGAAGGGCATGTTTTTTCAAGCAAGGTTGCAGTGTTCTTGAGCAAAATCTGCTAGCTGGGAGCTACACCCGCTTTTGTTCAGTATACAGTCTTCTCATCCAGCCGTTTTCCTTTGAACTCCCATTTACAACACACCGCAAACTATTCCATCTGTGTTTGTGAGTGAGCTTCAGTGTGCAGCATGCACAGGCAATGAAGCAGTGTCACTTGACCCCAACCCCAGCGGCCGTTCCTTCAGAATGTGAGTTTCTTCGTTCGGAATCGCAGGCCTATAGTCATCTGGAAGTCCTTTGTAAAGGACAAACAGTAATCTTTAAATGAACCAATTGGTGTGTTTGCATTCAAATGTGTGAAAATACAGAATCACCTCAACTGCTTTTCAGAAACATGCAGCGTTTATCCAAACCAAAATCTAATGAATGCCGTTTGGTACGATCATCAAGTGATATGTGGAAAAACTGTATGAATGCTAAGTATTAATGAGATTTCCATTCTAAAGTTTTTGTATTTATTTTATTAGACAATCACATTAATGAGTATTTTTCCATTTACAAACAAGGCAAAGTAGTATTTGGATGTAAAATATAAAGATTTCTGAAAAGATATTTTAGAAGAACATAGGATATTACTGAAATAGGGAAAAGGATAGGACTGGGCACTTTAGAGAAAATCTAAATGTAAATAAACAAGAAATATACGTTTCATTTACTAGGTATGGATTAAACACAAATTGAAGGAATCACCATTTTATGCCCTTTAGATTGGCAGACATTTTTCTGAGTCTCTCAGTGTGAGGAATCGCAGGGCTGTGGAGAATGGGAGCTCACACAGCTAGCGGTGGTATGTTTACTTCCAAGCATTTTGAAAAGCAGTTTTGCAATGTCCGAGCAGATCTGCTAAGAAGACCAGAGGGTGGTGAGCTTCATCCACATCACCGACCAGCTCTCCTCCCATGGACAATGGTGCAGAACTATGTATTGGACCCTCAACTAGCAGAACACGTAACCCTACCACATGTCCAGGACACAGAGCCGCTGTCTGTCTAGAACAGAGAAACTCTGGGATGTGTGCTCTTACATAGTTGGATTAGAGAAAACTTGTAGGTGTATCTATCGTATGCTCAATTAGAATTTATAAGCGATAAAATTATCCAGTAACTGCAAAATTAATCTTCACATAATAAAATAATCAGCTAGCTCTCTATCAAATTTTAATCAAGTTACTTTTTATATCACTAAAATAACAACTTAGTATACATATATTAATAGATCCAAATAACAAATTGTTATTAAACACAAAATATAATTAAAAATTGTGCCAGGGAGAAATATTATAAACATAGGATGATATGATTCTTTCCCTGTATCCATTTTTGATGGGCAACACACTAAATTAAAAGTTAATAGCTTCAAGCCCTAGCTGGTTTGGCTCAGTGGATAGAGCGTTGGCCTAAAGACCAAAGAATCCCAGGTTCGATTCCGGTGAAGGGCACATACCGAGGTAGCAGGCTCCTCCCTGGCCCTGGGCCTGGTCAGGCCACATGCAGGAAATAACAAATCGTGTGTTTCTCTTACATTGATACTTCTTTCTGTCTTTCCTTCTCTCTCCCACTCTCTCTCAAATCCATGGAAAAATATCCTCGGGTAAGGATTAAAAAAAAATCAATTGCTTCAAGGAATAACTATCATTGTTCACACATCCACGGGTCCTGGGGTATTGGGCTGGGCCTGGCCTGCCTTAGTTTTCCTCTCTTGGTCCTTGTGGGCGTGGCTGTTCATCTGTGCTCTGCTGGTCGGTAAGTTAGGAGTTACTAGCCTAGGATGGTCCCATTCACAAGTCTCATGTAATTAGAATGACTGTCAGTTTGGATGGTGTTAACTGACTCTGTCTCCTAGTCTTCCATAGACTACAGGACCCTAAGAATAGCAAGAAGATGAGTAGCAAGGGGAGGATTATGTGAGTCTTAGTGGTTTTTTCCTCTTTAAAAGTTGGAAGACATCACAGAATGTTTATACATTGATTTTACTCCAGATTCCAAAGAGTTCATGTATAAGAAAAGTGCAGATGCATGGAGGAGACAGTAAAGACAGTATACTTAAAGGAAGAGGGCATAAATATGAATATTGTTTAATTTTTACTCGTCAGTGTGGACAGAAGCATTGTGAAGGCTGGAAAAATTATTTTTTATATCACAGATCCTTGAATATAGTAGTCATTCAATAAATACAGTTAAATCTGATTAAATAGATGGATGAATAAATGAACGATGACTGGGGTGATACAAAATGGTTTAATTCTGGTGATAAAAACAAATCTGGACTTAGAAAAAAGGACACAGCCATTGCCGATTATGTACGGGATGGCTGGGGAATTGAGAATTGGTAGAACATGACATGCTGGAATATTCTAGAAATGGTGAACATAGTTGAGTGAGGAATAGAGAGTTTTTATAGCAGATGATGGGATCATTGTAGGAAGACAACGTGACTCAGTCTTGTGAGTCACGTTATTTTGAAAGTAAGGAGCAAATATTTTGAAGTGGGCACAAACGTTAATTTTATCATTTTGGGATATATCTGAAACTTGTTTTTAAAGACATTCAGGTAAACAGTGTTTAAGAGAAATGGAAACTAAGAGACCTCAATGTTAGATTATATCGAGATCTATTTGAATAAAAATATTCTGTCATCCCAAGCAAATACATATATTCCGGGTATAATTTCCAGGGATAGAGTTTGTTTAAACTGTTTAAAGTTTTTGGTGAGATGCAAATGTGATTAAACCTGTATTCAAATTAGTTTCTAGGACTAGACACATGAAGCATGCTTGAACAGGTGTTACCCAAATATTTGTACTTACTTGGTGTTGCACACACTTAGAAATGATAACAAGTAGTAATAGCTGTGAATACAAAATAATAACTCAAAGATATTTGACGGCATGCGAGACTGTATTTTAATATTTTTGCCACTGATCTGAGGTACAATCACTTTTAAAAGAAAAATTTACTCTGCACAACTGATACAGAAAAGTAGCTCCTGGGATAAAAATGATCAAAGTCCCTTTTCTTGTTGCTCTAGCAGATGGAAGGAAGCCAGGCACTGGAGGGGAGTCGTTCTTGGTTCTGCACCACCAGCTTGATCTTTCAGGGACCATGGTAACTAGCGCATCGTAAGTAGCCATCATTTTGTCTCCCATAGAGAGCGTCTAAGGCACAGTCAGAGATGCTTGGGGACTAGGAAATGGGAAGGTAATAGGTAACTATTTCACTTTTGAATCTCCAAATACTTTTAAACTACACTTGGGTCCTTTAATGGGTAGAACTTAGTATTTATATCGTCTCTCGAAGTCTCTTACCATATACCTTCTAAGGCCAAGTGGATATTTTAATTTATGTTGAGTTTAAGTTTTGTTTCAGAATTCAAGTATGATTTCACACTACCTTCTTAGAGGTGTCCTTACTCAATATTGATTTTTAAAATGTTCAAGGAAAAAAATGTTAAAGAATAAGGCAATAGAAAATATTACTAATTGTTATCTGAAATCCTATTGCTAGAAATGCCTTCAAAATTATTATTTTCTCAATATAAAATAATGAGATATATATATATATACACACACACATATATATATATATATATATATATATATATATATATACATTTCAAAAGGATATCATTGATGTATATATTTGCAGTAAATATAGTATGGTATTTTTGAAGTTACAGGTAATTATAATTTTTGTGATATAATTGGTATATAATATTGTGTACGTTTAATGTGTACCAAGTGTTGGTTTGATATCTTTATATATTGCAAATGATCATTTCTAATGTGTGGAGAGAACAGGTAAGAACTAGTCTCTTAGAAGTATTTAGTATAGTATTGTCGACTATAATCGCTATAGTTTGCATTAGATCTCAAAAACTTATTCATCTTCTAGTTGCAAGTTTGTGCACATCTCCCAAATTCCCCCAGCCCCCAGCCCCTGGTAACCACCACTCTACTCTGTTCCTATGAGTTTGGCTTTCTTACCTAGCAAGTACAAGTGCTATCATACAATATTTGTTTTTCTCTATCCAATTCATCTCACTTTGCATAATGACCCACTGTCTATTTGTGTTGTTGCAAATGGCAGGATTTCTTTCTCATGACCAAAAATATTCCATCACATGGATAAAGAATGTTATCTATCTATCTATCTATCTATCTATCATCTATGTTGTTTCTATCTTAATATCATTGTACATATTTTCTGGTATTTTTTCACTGGCTAGAAATTTCTCTACAATGTTAATTAGAAGAGATAATCATGGCATCTTTGTTTTATACTTTTTAAGGGAACATTTCTGCCATTTTTTTTTTAAAAGAATAGTTTATTGATTTTTAAAGGGAGAGGAAGGGAGAAGAGAGAATCATTGATCGTTTGCCTCCTGCACTCCCCCTACTGGGGACTGAGCCAGAACCCCCTGCGTGTGCCCTGGCCGGAATTTAACCAGCACCCTCTCCGTGAGCTCATTGGGATGATGACCAACTAAATGGTCACACCGGCCAGGGCCATTTCTGCCATTTCAACATTAAGAAGAATAGTTGTGGGATTTGGGGCAGATACAATAGTGACTCCTCATGTTCAGAACTGTGCCTCAGGAAGAGCAAACATTTGCAGCAAAATAAACCGATGAGGCTCTCATTTCTTCTGTAAGATTCATACCTGTACATGGGCAGGGATAATGTTTAAAAGAACATTAAATACACTTGAATTTACTCTCACAGAATAATTATGATGAGAACGAGACTGCAGTGCTTCTTCATTCTTACTGTACTTTTGCGTGTATCATAGTATATATACCTGGACACTGGTTATCATATGTGCGCTTGGGGGAGCTCGCCGTGGCCCTGAAGATTATTCAAAGCATGGCTTAAGGTGACTCCACAATTACAGCTCTCTTTTCCCAGAAAGCTTTTTATGTGGGTTGTAACAGCTTAACTAAATGTTAGCAACTTGACAGGCTGCACCTGCAAAAGGAGTATTTTATTTCTAAATGGCCCTTCGGCAGACCCCGTGATATTTCATCTTTTCAAGTGCGATGGTGATTCCGAGTAGATAAAATTGAAATGCATGTTTTCCAGAAGGCAGGGACAGAAACCTATTAAGGCAGGAAACCTAAACCATTCATTTCCTCTAGCCTGTGGACGGGGGGAGGGGGGGGTGATGGACTTGTGGCTGATGCCTTTCCTCAGACAGCGCTTCCTGGCTCCGTCTGTGTTTAACAAGATCTAAGGTCAGCTCCCTGGTAAGGAGTATTGCTTCCACGGCAGCAAGTTTCCCTTGTATATCCTACGATTGATGGTTAATCTGTCTCCAAAAATGAATAGTCATGATGTTTTAGTTTGAAATAATACTTAAGTTGAACTGAATTTTTAAACAGCCCAAACAAACTCTACTAGTAGCTCTTATAACCTAAGAATATTAGACTATAAAATAATTTGTAAATAAAGTGCATAAACATGTTTGGTCTGAACTGTATCAATGTTTCTTTGATCACTTTGTCTTTAAAAGTTTAACCTATATAAAAGTCACAATAATAAAAAAAAATAGATTTTCTTTAGGAAATGATTGGGGAACGGAACTTCATTTGAACAGATTTGTTCAATTAGGAGATGTAACCTAGAAAATAACTAAATACTGATCAGGCTCTTTGAAGGCTCAGTGTGACCTAAGAACACCTCAGGAATGTGAGGAGATGTGTGGGAAAGCAGAACTTTCTGGAACTGTGATTTATATGACATTAATACATTTTTGCTCAAAAATTAAGTAAAGTGATATAACACAATATAAATTAGAAATGTCCACAAATTAACCTGTCAGGAAATGAAGTAAATTCAGGACATTAAGTTCCCGTTGCTATAAAGAGTGAAGTACGAACTGCATGATGTTTTTAGAGGAAAGCCAAGTAGGAAATGTATACATTCCTGGTGAGTGTTGCATATTAAATGTTTAATCCAGATTGTGAAATCTATCTACACTAATAAAAGAGAAAAATGGTAATTGGCGTACGGCGATACCGTTTTCATTGGCTAATCAGGGCTATATGCAAATTAACTGCCAACTAAGATTGACAGTTAACTGCCAACTAAGATTGGCAGTTAACTGCCAACTAAGATTGGCAGTTAACTGCCAACAAGATGGCGGCTAATTTGCATATGTAGGCACAATGCAGGGAGGCGAAAGGGAAAGGAGGAAGAAGCCCCCTGCCACTGACAGTGATCTGAAACCCAGGGGGGAGCTAAGAGCTGGGGGCAGGGCAAAGGCGGCCCCAGGGCCGCCTTTGCCCTGCCCCCCAGCCATGATCAGAGAATCAGGCGCCTTTGCCGCCCTGGCCACTGATAGCAGGAAGTAGGGGTGGAGCCAGTGATGGGAGCTGGGCACGGTCGAAGCTGGCAGTCCCAGGAGCTAGGGGTCCCTTGCCTGGGCCTAAAGCAAAGCCCACGATCGCGGCGCCCCCCGCTGCCACTGCAGGTCCCCACTGCCCGGGCCGGACACCTAGGCCAGAGGTGTTAGGCCTGGGCAGGGGCAGAGCCTGCAACCGCGGGGAGCTAGGGGTCCCCTGCCCAGGCCTGACACCTCTGCCGGAGGCCTCAGGCCTGGTCAAGGGGCCGATCCGGTGATTGGTGATCGGAGGGTGATGAGGGTCAACTCCTCTGGCTGAGGCATCAGGCCTGGGCAGGGGCGGAGCCTGCAACCGCGGGGAGCTGGGGGTCCCCTGCCCAGGCCTGACACCTCTGCCGGAGGCCTCAGGCCTGGTCAAGGGGCCGATCCGGTGATTGGTGATCGGAGGGTGATGAGGGTCAACTCCTCTGGCTGAGGCATCAGGCCTGGGTGGGGGGGCGGAGCCGGAGATTGGGGGGATATGATGGTCCCCTTGCCCAGGCCTGAAGCCTGGGTCAGAGGTGTCAGGCTTGGGCGGGGGGTGGAGCAAGCGATCAGAGGGAGATGGGAGTCCCCTGCCCAGGCATGATTCCTGGGCCAGAGGCCTCAGGCCTGGGCGGGGGCCAGAGCCAGTGATCGGGGGTGATGGGGGTCCCCTGTCCAAGCCTGACACCTCTGGCGGAGGCGTCAGGCCTGGGCAAGGGGCCGATCAGGCAATCGGAGGGTGATGGGGGTCAACGCCTGAGGGCTCCCAGTATGTGAGAGGGGGCAGGCTGGGCTGAGGGACACTCTCCCCCCCCCCACCCAGTGCACGAATTTCGTGCACCGGGCCCCTAGTTTAATAATAATGATGTAAAGCCTGCAGTTATTACATTATTTCCTCCCACATAATTACTCTTTAGTTTTGTTTTTTTTTTTTACAGACAATGAAGGAGGTTATGCACCATTTGAATATTTTAACACTACAAACTTAATTTTGAGGAATATCCATGACTAAATGCTATGTTGATGCCTATCAGTAACATTAATATCATGAATTCATTGAACTGTTTTAAATGTCTCCAGCATTTAGATCAGACTCCACAGCAGGTCACATACTTCACTGCTGGGTATTTGACCCTCACATCTTAGCCTTGCTGATTTGGCTCAGTTTACGTTCCTCAAATATGAGATTGAAACATCAGTGCTAAGGAGCTTCAAATGCTTCCTAAGTGGAGTGTCTTTGACTTTCTGTTCTCCTCCCTATGCACAAACACTGCTCTGATTACTCAGTGGCAGACATTTAATGTAAGATTTTTATTTTTATATTTTTGTTGATTTTTAGAGAGAGAGAGAGAAACATTGATTTGAAAGCAAAAGATTGAACGGCTGCCTCCTGCATGCCCCATACTGGGGATCAAGCCCATAACCCAGGCGTGTGCACTGAACCTGAAATTGAACCTGCAGCCTTTTGCTTCATGAGACTATGCCCAACCAACTGTTGAGACACCAGCCAGGGCAAGACATGTAGTTTTCTACCAGTTTTCCTATACATACTTAATTGACCTCTTTTTTTAACTGGAATTTACTTGATGTGTTATTTCTATGATTCATTCAGTTACATGTGATTTTGTTCCTAACAAGAGTAATAGATTTCTTTTTATGAAGTTGCCTCTGACATTTCAATGCCAAAATTAAAGATATTGAGCTAGTATAACGTACTAGTTTTTTTAAAAGGAATGAATCTTGGC
The DNA here is from genome assembly GCF_964212035.1 of Myotis nattereri. Taxonomy (NCBI): domain Eukaryota; kingdom Metazoa; phylum Chordata; class Mammalia; order Chiroptera; family Vespertilionidae; genus Myotis; species Myotis nattereri. Next base: position 3,928,542 of record NC_138093.1, read on the forward strand.
CACCCTTGTAATCCAGGGACCATTGCTACCCAGCATGACATAATTTCCTGTTCAGCAATCAGAAGCTTGTTAAGCTCATCAGACATAGAAGACGAAAGAATTTATTTTATTTGGCATTGATAGATTGAAATTAAAACATAAATGAATTAGAAGTGTTCTGGATAATTAGTTTTCAAAACTCCACTTAACTTAGGTGTCAGACTTGGAGTGCAAATTTCATAACAAATATTATTTTCTTACTTCCCATGACAAACAGATGGTCCCCACGCAGAGGGAGGGAAAAAGAAATCAACTTTGTAAATTTTTTAAAACAGCATTGAGCCCATTTAAAATATCTTTTAAACCTCAAACCTAAATAAACGATGTGCCAACATCAATTAATCATTTCTGGCTCCCAAACCATGATGGCCCCACCGTGCCACAGGTGCCGTCATGAACTGGAATTGTGATCCAAATTATCGGATTGCAAACATATTTTAAATAAAACAATAAAATAATATTGCAGTCATTTACAATTACATGAAATGTGTTTTTTAACTCAGGGAATCCATGCAATGATTCTTCTGCATCGAGATTTCCACAGATCAGCTTTGTGACTTATAGCAACAGGAGGAAAGCAAATGAGATGGTAGCAGACAGGCTCTTCTTCCCTTGAGATCCTGTTAAACTTCCATGAGCATCAAAGCGGGAATGTGTGCAGGTGCTGCCTTTGGAATGTTTTTCTGTAATTATATGCTGACAGAACACTGGTCCTCCATTTAATATTTGAAGCTTTAAAAAATAGATGAATGACCACTATCATAAAATTCTGATTCACTTCTCCTAGATGAGAGCTTTTGGATATATTATTTTTTAAATATATTTTTATTGATTTCAGAGAGGAAGGGAGAGAGAGAGAGAGAAAGAAACATCGATGATGAGAGAGAATCATTGATTGGCTGCCTCCTGCACGCTCCCTACTGGGGATGGAGCCCGCCACCTGGGGCATGTGTCCTGGCCCAGAATCAAATCGTGACCTCCTGGTTCATAGGTTAAGGCTCAACCACTGAGTCATGCCAGTCAAGCTATATTATTTTTTTAATTGCAGGTTATTCTAAGGAAAATAGAATTGAGAATCACTTTTCTGTTTAATTACATTTAAATATATTCTTTCTTTTCCATTCTGTCTGTCAAACTTAGAGCTAAAAAAATAAATAAATAAACCTTCCTCCAAAATAACCGTTTTAGAAGAAGTGAGATAAAGTTCTTTGGGAAAAAGTAATAATAAATCTTTTTGGGGAAATTTAAAAAATAATTGAATTTTATTGTGTCTAACTTAAAGTAATACATAAAATAAGTTATAGTTGGACATGGTGGGTATTTTTATTTGCATTTATTTTTATTCCTTTCTGAAACCCATACGAATCGCGGTACAGAGAATAAAATGGAAGCAATGTCAACATAAATTGTGATGTTGGAAATTGGATGAGAAATTCTAAATGATTTATGTTTCAGCTTTCTCCATTTGGTTAAATACCCTAAAAGGAGGAACCAACAAAAAGCCGGTGACATCAATTATCTCTGCAAGCCAAGGTTTTGGTAGAGCTGAAAACAGAATGATTTTAGTGAAACCTAAAAAAATAGGGAGACTCCCTCTTTCCATCCCTCTACCCCCAAGACCAGCTGGTTACCTCTCTTCATGCGCTTGTGTCTGCAGATATTCCACTTTCCTCCGGGAGGCGGTCCTGTTTGGTATACATGACATCATTGCCTAGGTAATCGTTCAGAGCTGAAGGAGAGGCATCCTAAACCATACTTGTGCCACTTCATGTGAATTCAGGTTGTTGGGTGAACATTAGGCCAGAGCCCCCAGTGGTCCATACATGTCTCAGACACACCTTGTTTAATGTGTTCATCCCCCTCCTCCCCAGGGTGATGCTGATCCTCAGGGAACCCTTCCTCCCCGGACCCTCTGATTCTTAGCTTTCAATAGGATTCCTAGACCCTTTGATGTTTGCTTTAGGATTCTGGTAGATAAATTTCAACTTAAAAATATACAGAGTTCTGTTTTGTGAGATGTTTACCAGTTCATACCAAATTTTCCTGAAACTAATGATGGTCTGATATATATATATAAATAAAGCCTAAGCGACCGAACGACCAGTCACTATGATGCACACTGACCACCAGGAGGCAGACACTCAACACAGGAGCTGCCCCCTGCCCCCTGGTGGTCAGTGTGTTCCCACAGCTGGAGTGCCGCTCAGCTGACTGACAGGCGTCAGACGCCAGGCTTAGTGCTGGCAAGCGCAGCAGTGATGGTGGGAGCTTCTCCCACCTCCTCAGCAGACAGACATCCCTAAGGGGTCCCAGACTGTAAGAGGGCGCAGGCTGTGCTGAGGGACTGCCCCCCCCCCCCGCCCCAGTGCACGAATGTCATGCACCAGGCCTCTACTTCTATTTATAAGTCATGGTCGATGAATGCAAGGTCTCTGAATAAACTAGAATATAGAAAGTCTCCTCTTACCACAGTTGTAAGTCCTTTGATGACTAGGTGAGGCTGGACATGTGGAATGGCATACCTAAAACTAATATATTGATGTACAAGGTTTGCAACTGGGGCTAGCAATGGAGTGTTACCGGTTGGAGGCTCTCTGTGATCAAGGTAATGCCAAAAATTCTTCTAGGAAAAACTTTTCTGTCCTCTTTTATATTAGTCTGGGGGCCCACGGACACATTTCTCTGAAGGAAATTCTGCATCCTTACTTTTTGTTGTTGTGGCTTCTCTTCATCAGTATCAGTTTCTTATTTCGTTGTTTGTTTACTCTTCGTTGAATCAGGAAAAGGTCACTGTTGGCCGGATGTTGCCTGATCCAAGGAATGAGTGGATTTTCCTTCGTTCTCATTAATTTTTTCTTGATCATTTTCATTTATCGCCTCTAAAATTTATAATGCTCGGCCAATTGCTGTAAATTTACATTAATACCTACAAGGTACATTGCTATGCCTGGAAAGGAGAGTGGTGGGACGGAGTCAGCTCTTTGGTGGACTTCTTAATTCATCCCCCAGCTTCCCATCTCTAGCGATTCAAATGGGGCTGATTCCTCGTAGTAAAATGGCATATTAGTGTAGTGGGGTTTTCCCTTAAAATGTCCCAGACGTTCTCCTCAGCACCCTTGCTTTCGATATTATGTGTATCACTTGACTACTTATGTGGCATTTTCATCTTTTACTGTCTAGTTACATTACTGCTTCTCAGAAGAGGTAACTATAGATGTAGTACTCATGTCTTCCATCAAACTTATCCTACCTATGTTTTATTTTAACTTTCCCTAATTTTTAGTAATGTTGGGGGGGGATGCCATTGTATTTGTAATCCAATTAATTTCCTAGGATATACAAAACAAGAAAGAATGATTAAGCCTCTGTACTTACTTTATAATATTACATGGGAATCTGTAAGATACAAAATCTTTAATTAATTTGCCTCTTGAGAAAACCACGGGATACATTGAATAACTGGCCTACTCAGGTTCTCATGTGCTATCCAATGTATTTTGCAACCTAGAAAGAATGAAACTAACTTAAATTTTCCCACTTGTAAAAATATGTTTGAGACTTCATCAAGATTTTAGGTTTGCTTTCTTATGATTCTAGTCTAATCTAGACATCAGATGTTATCCAGAGAAATAAATGATGTATTTTTTTTTTCCAGAAAAGAATCAGTATAATTAGGGCCTTTCAAACTTAAAATGACTATAGCATGGGATGTATTAGAAAGATAAACATTACCCATAATCACTTCCCTTTAGATTGGATGATAATTGAAGGATTATTTTGGACAAGATATTAGTGATTTAAGATAAATATTAATGTTTTTTCTCTCTGATCTATTCTGTCTTAAGCTGTCTTAGTATATCACACATAGGAATATTTTGAGACATAATCATAGAAAACTATAAGGTACCCTGACCATTACAGCGAGATGGTTTTGTGAACAACACAGAATATTGAATGTGGTCTTGTCATTTTAAGTTGCCATTTTAAGAAAAATACATCTTAAAAAACACAATGGGCCCTGGCTGGTGTGGCTCAGTAGACAGAGCGTCAACCTGAGGACTGAAAGGTCCAAGGTTTGATTCAAGTCAAGGCCACATGCCCAGGTTGTGGGCTCCATTCCCAATAGGGAACATGCAGGAAGCAGCCGATCGATGATTCTCTCTCATCATTGATGTTTCTATCTTTCTCCCTCCCTCTCCCTTCCTCTCTGAAATCAATCAAAATATATTTTAAAAAAACACAGTGGACGCCGTAACTGGTTTGGCTCAGTGGAGAGAGTCGGCCTGTGGACTGAAGGGTCCCAGGTTCGATTCTGGCCAAGGGCATGTACCTTGGTTGCGGGCACATCCCCAGTAGGAGGTGTGCAGGTTGCAGCTGATCGATGTTTCTCTCTCATCGATGTTTCTAACTCTCTATCCCTCTCCCTTCCTCTCTGTAAAAATCAATAAAATATATTAAAAAAAAAACACACAGTGGAATGCAACTCATAAAAAAGATGCATGTTGTGAATAGACTGAGAAAAATAATAAATACTACAGTCAAATACCCATAAATGAGAGCAAGCCGCAGCTACATAAAAACAGGCTTTTCAACAAAAGGTTGTGTTTTAATTGAATTGCCTGCTGAGCCAAACAAAACCCGAGTCTCTCCCAGAACCCACTCGTGCCGGCCAGTCCTGCACTTTAAGCCAAGGCAAGCCAAATGTCTCCCATGCCTCCGGAGAAGGTGATGGTTGTCCTGGGGTTCTAGAAAGCTTCCACTGGGCTTTCTCAGATTGTGTTTCCCCAAGGTCAGAGGAACTGTCTGTCAGAGTGCCCGTCGCATTCCCACAGGTGCTCTCCGCCTGGGCTACACGGGGCCCTGAGCGCCTCACAGGGGAGCCCCTCTGCCTGAGTCGAACTAATTTTAGACAAACTTCACTGCAGCTTTAGAGTATAGAATGTTTTTAAGTATTGTACCTACTTTTCCAGAACTTTTCCTATTAATGTTTGCTACTTCATAGCATCCTGTATTCTTCCTCTCCAGCACAGTGAAATGCGTGCTGTATATTATAAGTGTGTTATAGTAGACACATCTTATAGCAGATATTGTACACACATACATACAGTAGATAAGTATATATGGAGAGAGATTAAGGTATGTATAGCACTTTTATTTTTTTTATCAGAGTTATTATTTTTTAAAAAATATATTTTATTGATTTTTTTACAGAGAGAAAGGGAGAGAGATAGTTAGAAACATCGATGAGAGAGAAACATTGGTCAGCTGCCTCCTGCACACCCCCCACTGGGGATGTGCCCGCAACCCAGGTACATGCCCTTGACCGGAATCGAACCTGGGACCTTTCAGTCCGCAGGCCGATGCTCTGTCCACTGAGCCAAACCGGTTTCGGCAAGAGTTATTATTCTTATATATGTACACATGCATACTTATACATGAATATATTTTATATATTATGTACACATAAATATATCTCAGAATATATTATGTACACATAAATATATTTTGACTGTAGTATTTATTATGTTTCTCAGTCTATTCACAACATGTTAACACAATAATAGCTAAATTCATAGTCCCCAAGCACATACTCACCTTTACCTTTTAGAAACTTTCTTGATTTCTCCGTTTATTAAAAGGGATGTTCTATACCCCACCAATGTGGTGCGCAAATGAAAGAACATCTGTAAAATATCTAGAACAGAGCCTTAAAGGCACATTATAAGCATTAGACTAATGTTCAGTCTGCCATTTTATTATTATTATTTTAAATATATTTTTATTGATTTCAGAGAGGAAGGGGGAGGGAGAGAGAGATAGAAACATCAATGATGAGAGAGAATCATCGATCAGCTGCCTCTTGCATGCCCCCTGCTAGGGATCAAGCCTGCAACCCAGGCATGTGCCCTTGACCGGAATCGAACCCGGGACCCTTCAGTCCACAGGCCGATGCTCTATCCACTGAACCAGACCATCTAGGGCCAGCCTGCCATTTTAATTGATGAGGGAAATGAGGGTACCGAATTCCAGAAAGGTGAGATGCTGTGCCCAATTCCATACAAGTAAAAAGAAAAGAGGATGCAGATCGGATCTCCCTCACAGAGCATGAGCTTTCTTGTGCCACGTGTCCCCTGTCCGCTTGTTTATCTTAAGGGACACATTCCACTGCACGGATTAGTGCCTGCTAAGATGATTAAGAGCAAAACCAGAGTATTCCGAGGGAAAGTCCCTGGCTGAGTCCATCACATTGTTATCCCTTTAAAAGTGGGGAAAATCCACAAGTGTATGTCTAATAAATTCAAATTATCTATGACTCCTTTTATTTCTAATTTGCTATCTTTACACTACTTAATAGTTTAATTAAAAAAGACATCACCAGAATTTAATATCTCTTACTGTCTTGCAGCCATGAAAATAATAGGGCATAAAAATGGAATATTTTAAAATAATTTTCAGATGACTTTGATACATGATGAAATTTATCATTAACTCAGACTTTTTTTTTTTTTTGCTTCTGAGCAAACATATGTGATATATGGTTCCAAGTCCAATTTGCATTTCAACAGGCCACAACCAATATAGCAATTAAATATGCATGGATATCCTGGGTGTCTGTGAAAGAGCAAATTTGCAGAACAAAATGGACAGTGATGTCAAAATAAAATTATATTACACATTACTCTCAGTTTTAGGGTGTTCATTCCTGGCATGGAATTTTCCTCGATAAATGATTCCAAAAAGATGTGATACATATATGCAATGGAATACTACTCAGCCACAAGAAAAGATGGAATACAGCCACTTGTGATATTGGATGGATCTTGAGAATATTATGCTAAACAAAATAAGTCAGTCAGAAAAAGCTAAGAACCATATGATTTCACCCATATGTGGGATATAAAAGAGAAACTCATAGACACAGATAACAGTATGGTGGTTACCAGAGGGAAGGAAGTGGGAAGGGTAGTTAAAGGTAAAGGGGATCAAGTATATGATGAGGAAAGATGATTTGACTTTGGATGCGGGGCACACAATGCAATGCATAGGTCATGTATCATAGAAATCTACACTTGAAACCTACATGATCTTATTAACCAATGTCACCTCAATAAATTTAATTTAAAAAGTGAAACTTGAGAGAATATGAGCATGAAGCAAATGTTGAGTTGGACAGGGCTGTAGGATGTACCGTTTTCTTATCCTTTTGGTTTTCTTGGTGAAAAAGAAAGCAAGGTCAGGAGCTGAGAGACAGAATAGGGAAGATGCTGGGGATTTGACAAGATGAAAAGCTATGAAATGAATGACTAGAAGAGTGAATGGACTAGGGCAATATTGTGAGAATGGCAGGTAGCATTTGGGGCAACTTCAAGGTTAATGATAATGACTTGAAAGTGAGGCAGTCAGCAATGCTGTAGGATTCTTCCTAGACGCCTGAAGTTGCAAGGTTGCAGGCATAAAGTGTATAGAAAGTTGGATGTAACCATCTAGGGTATAATTTAGACTGATTGCCTCTCTGTAATCGCCTGTTACTCCCCTGATTCCTCACTGTGTTGTAACTACAGGTTATCTTGCCTGTTCAGCTATAAGTTATCCTGCTATTCCTTGGTCAGTGTTGCTGTGACCTTAGGCATCCGTGCTTACTCGTTTCTTTCTTGTTCTTCGTATTACCTGAATACTTTGCCAATCAGCAGGTCTTAAGGAAGGTCTTCCTTGCCACTCTATGTAAATAACTTGTCATCTCCATCACATGGGCCCTATTTCCTTATCTTCTGTATTTCTCTATGTGACATTAATTACTATCTGTCTTTATTTTAAGATATTGTGTAATTACTTATATGTTTAACATCTGTCTCACATCTTCCCTTTAGAATGTGTGTAAAGGGAATCCAGATTACATAGAGCTTAGAATTATTTTTTTAAAAATATATTTGTATTGATTTCAGAGAGGAAGGGAGGGGAAGAGAGAGAGATAAACATCAGTGATGAGAGGGAATCATTGATTGCCTGCATGCCCCACACTGGGGTTCGAGCCTGCAACATGGGCATGTGCCCTGACTGGGAATTGAACCATGACCTCCTGGTTCATAGTTGGATGCTCAACCACTGAGCCACGCTGGCATGGTGAGCTTAGATTTCTTTATAATGACTTCAGATTTCCTTGTGAATGGTAGGAAGGACCACTAATGATGTTGGGTATAGGTGTGACATTTCCTGACCGAGATGGTTGAAGTTGACACTGAATACAGAAGGAGAGGCACTTCATTGAGGAGAGGACAGAAGGAATCAGGGACATCAGTTTGGAGGCTATTGAAATATTCTTTATAATAAAGTCTTGGATTAAAGATACAGTAGCATTGATAGGAAGACTTAAAAGTAGAACAAAAAAAAAAGAAACAAACAGAACCCTTGGTTATGAGAAAGATGAGGAAAAGAAAGGTATTAGAGACTTCTAAGTTTGTGGCTTGAGAAATCCAAGATATCATAGCCATACTTACTGAAGTGTTACTATTGGTAGATTTTCACATTGTACTGAAAATGAGGTTGAAGATGGGAATCTAAAATTCCTTCTAAATCAGAGATAAACTGAACTTTAAGTTTGAGATTACAAAACATTGACAAAAATGACTTTATATAATTGGTATTTTTGCCACTGTGAATGATGGACACTGTACTATGAACTTAACCTAAATTAACATATGATTCTCATAAAATATCTGAGGTGGGCATAACTGTTGCCTGAATCCTATATAATAAAAAGGTGATATGCAAATTGGCCATCACACCCTCATACAAAATAGCCACCCCCATGTGGTCAATGATGGCCACCATAAGATGGCCAGCAGGAGAGGGCAGTTGTGGGCGATCTGGCCTTTGGGGGAGGGGAGTTGGGGGCAATCGAGCCAGCAAGGGAGCAGTTAGGCATCGATTAGGCTGTCAGGGGAGTGGTTAGGGGGTGATCAGGCTGGCAGGCAGAAGCAGTTAGGGCCAATCAGGCAGGTAGGCAGGCAAGCAGTTGGGAGCCAGTAGTCCCAGATTGGCGTGAGTGCAGGCTGGGCTGTGGGACAACCTCCCCAGTGCATTAATTTTGTGCACTGGACATCTAGTTTATAGATAAGAAATTTGAGCAAGGGGAGAATTAAGAAGCTGCTTATTTTTAGCATCAAAATAGCATTGACCTTTTAGATGCCCATAAAACTCATTAGCTTCAGGTTTTACTTCTCTGTTGAGATGATAAATAAAGTCAACTATTTTCTCCATAATTTTGAGAAATGAACCATTCCAAAACTCAGAAGCTTAATGAAACCATTACGTATCTATGGATCACTGAGTAGGCTTGGTTTCAGCTCACCCAGGCATGGCTCTGAGGCTCTGATTCAGGCCTTAGAGTCTGACGTGGCTTTGATTTTCAGGGAAACCCCTTGTGACAGAGAGTTAGCCCTGCTTCTTGTGTCTGGTACCAGCATGTTAATCCACTGCAAGTTTTGTGGGCAAACAACAAAGATACAAGGGAGTAATGACTAGATTCAAAACTTCTACACCATCACTTTCATCCCATTGCATTGGCCAAAGGAAGACACATAGCCAATCCCAAAGTAAAGAAGTCAAGAGCTTTATTACATTAATAACAACATTATAGGAAGAGTATGGACATGGTAGCTAAAAAATTGGAGACAAATTAGAACCTATCATTAACTCTTCAATAATTAGACTATATATGTCTAGTTTAGTTTTGTCATTTTATTAATGGCCACTTTTAGGCAAAATGTATATGTAAATTTATCAGCACATTATGATGAACCCTCTGCAGGCTTCCTTCATTCTTTAATTAGTGGCATTTTTGGGAGGTGAGAATTCTATATGAAACACTTTGCTGATGTTTAGCCCATTTTAATGTACAAATATCGATTCACCAATTTGAATGAGCGTGAACAATCGTAATGAAACTAGTTTTATCAAGATATTTTTCAGATAAAAGAATTTGGCAATTAAGCCTAAGAATTTTTCCCTTTGACCACCCAGCATTTGCATATTTGATTCCCTAAAACCTATAATTCTTGTAATAAAATGGAAATCCATACTAGCTAGTGACTATATGAGATAATTTGCATACATTTTAATATATTAACACTTCAAAACTAACATCTAATTTTCAGAAAGAAGCCTTATAATGTGAAAGTTGCACCATTATTGTGGCAGGTGGAATTAATTAGCTCCTGCACAATTTCCCTAGAGCCTTCTCTCACACCCTTGTGAAGGAAGTTATGCCTTTTTGATTTCAGTTCCATAGGGGTCAGGATAATGATCAACACTTTCTAATCACGTTTCCGATGTTCAAATTACCAATAGGTGCTGCATTATGACTTGAATCAATTACAAAGGTGATGAACAGAGAATGTTTAGGGGGATTTTAGAATTTACTCATTTGTGAGGTTTTTTTGTTTGTTTGTTTTTTAAAAGGCCAGAGGAAGTGTGTGATTAGAAAAAAAGTCATTTAAACTTACCTTGCAATTTGGGAATGGAATATCAATTTTTGATCAACTTATTTGTGATGTATCTCCTTGGTTATATTTTAAGATAGGTTATAGAATTGGATTTCTCAAGCAGTTGATTTTATTCAGTCATGCCTTCAATGAACTTTTAACCAAAATCTTCAATCCACCAGTATAAGACTATGTGGTTAAGGTTAAGAGCATAATGATGGAGGTGAGCAGTTCAGTTCTATGAATGTTTAGGAAATAGAATGAATAGACTCAGTATTATATGTGTTAGAAAAAGATTTAAGAATTAAAATTGTGGTTTTGCCTTCAGAGTCTCACAAGACCATCACGGTATAGCTCTCAATAAAATAATTGTTTTGATTTTGGAAGACAGCAGGGGCTTCCAAATTGCTCTTTGAAAAGAATTTCAGACCTGATATATAAATCCCAGTAAGACTGTAAATGTCCCTGAAATATTATTTCAGTAAAGTAAGGGCTGATGACCTTGCACCGCCTATAACTACCAATTAATAAATATTATTAACAAATAAATATTCTTCCTGAATACAGGTAGGATTTTATGCAAACTCAGTAAAATGGAGACTCTGCAATTCATAAGTCACATAACTATGACATTTCTTACAACATAAAGTAAAAATAGTTTATTTGCATGTCAGCTATCTAATAGCACTAAATGCACATGAATGGCTGAGATATGGTGAAATATCAGGGTGTGGGAGAGTATTAGAGCCTGAGGATGGTGAGGTTTATACCAGGAGATAATAAAGAGGTAAATTTGGAGACAGATACTTGGTTTGTACATATTAGATAGAAGAGATTATATATGTAATATAATATCATAACTATGTAATATTTACATATATTTGTAAATTCAAGTGTCAATATTGTAATATGGACATTTCTGCCAAATTTCAGTGATTAGGGATAGGAATTCTTTGGAAAGCATAGGGCGAAAAATCAATTTAAAGTGGTATAAAGACTAATATTTCCCAATGTCAAGAAGTCTGTACAAATTATAGCCATGTAGCCAGTGATGTTGATTCAGCAATTCAACAACATCTTTGCAAATGACCTCACATTATATTGCCTGTGTTTGCAAGGTGTATATATGTCCAAAGCCCAGACCTCATACAGCCATTTAAGGCAGGAATAAACTATATTCAGAAAAAGTAGTGCCAGCATGTCTGTTTCTTTTACCAGAAAAGCAAACATTTTCAAGATAACCCCCTTCCTTCTAAAAGACTCCATTTAGAACCATGGAAACATGGAAGAGATTTCCAGAGGAAATGGGGGAGTAGGGGCTGGAGGAGATTAACCAGAGAATTTATATGCATATATGCAGTGCCCATGGACACAGACAATAAGGTGCTGAAGGACTGGGGTGGGATGGAGGAGGGCAATGGGGGAAAGGAGGGACATTTGTAATACTCTAAACAAAAGACTAAAAATCTATAGATATATAAGCCTAAGCGACCTTTCCACCGTTCGACCAGTAGCTGTGGCATGCACTGACCACCAGGGGCAGACGCTCAATGCACAGGCATAGAAACATGGAGCAGACTGATGAATGTCAGAGGGAAGGGGGGAGTGGGAGGGTAGAAGAGATTAATCAAAGATCTTAAATGCATACTGGAGGCCTGGTACACGGATCCGTGCACGGGTGGTGTCCCTCTGCCTGGCCTGCGGAGATGGGGTCGAAACCGGCATCCGACATCCCCTGTGGGGTCCTGGATTGCAAATCCGTGCGGGCCTCTAGTATTAATAATAAAAGACTCCCTTTATATGGCATTAGCCAGAACTAGGTCACACGGTTACTCTTATGAGCAAGGAATGAGGAAAAAAGAACATCAGAATTTCTGTTGGATTAGATCAGTTGTGATCTGTTGTCAAAGTGTGAGCTTGGTGTTGCCCCAACATGTCAAGATTCTATTGGCAAAAAAATCAGGAAGAATGTTAGGAATTATATATCATCAACATCCAGATAATAAACATGGCATTGTTTAAAATTGGATACCTCTGCAAATTCCTTTAAAATTGGATAACAAAGGGAAAAATCAAAATACCATCTAATAGGTCTCCACTATTTCCTAGACTGTAAAAGCCTATTTGTCACTTTCGATTTTAATGGCACACACCAAAAGATGCAAGGTTCACTATTTGGAAAGTTTTATCAAAGGCTCGTGGGAGTCAAATTTTGAACCTGAAGTCTTTGTGTAACTTCTCAAACAACAAATGAGTGAAGTTGCTTCTATCATTGTTTATTCATTAAAATGTTCCTAACGAATCTAAAAACTGATATCATTAGAAAAGTTTTAGGAGCAACGCGTCCTAGTTAATATCACTCCATCTTTTTAAGGCATTTACCACCATTTTATGTACATGCATTGACAGTGTGGATAAATTAACATGGATAGGACTGGAAGTAAATATAGCTGCTTATTTTTAACTATGCGGCCATCAGACAAAATCCCACTGTAGAAACCAAGTTATAGTGATTAAGCTCATATAATTCTCTGGCCCAGCTAGAACAAGTTGGATGAATGAATTAATTGAGACAACTGTGGCATGTGTGTGAGAGGAACACATACGCAGTTGCTCATTTGTCAGACACGGATGCATTAATACTTACTACAGATATGCCAGGACCCATAGGACTGGACATAGCTATGCGGAAAACAGGCCCAAAAGATACTGAGCTGAGGTTAACTCAGTTCCATGCAGGCAAATTTCCAACAACCCTCCTAGGTATGAGCTGCCTCAAATTGATTTCCTATCTGTTTCACTTTTTGTGCATTCTTTTCTTTTTGGTACTTCAGATCATCTGTCTCTACTGTAGTTATTCTGGACCATGAAGCTGGACACAGCGTTGTGTTTTTGATTTTGTTTTGTTTTCTTTCTTTTTTCATTTTTATCACCAAAACTTGGACTGTTCCTTCCCCTTCTTTTTCTATTTTTATTAATATCTCTCTCCTCTCTGATCTTCTGTTTCTCACTTATTCTCTCCCCCCTCCCTCACCCTCCCCTGCCACATACACTTACCTGGTCTTTTTCTGTTTAAAAAAACTAACACAACCTAATCATTTTATTTTTCCTAACATGTAGTTTTAAAATGCTAGAGGCCCCTAAAAAAGTTGCATTCTATTTCTGGTGGAATCTGTGGATTCCTGGTATAAGAATTTGCAAGTTGCCAGTTCATGGCGCCTACTCTTATGTTAGAACGCTCTGCATGTGCACATGGAGAGCAGAGGTCAACCCACAGAAGTTACTTGAGGGTTTTCTGGGAGTTTTTAAATGATCTTCATAAGCGATTATGTTAAAATGCTCTTGCAGGGGTAAAGGTGAATTATAACATTCATTTTCCGGTTATTTCCTGCACTTTCAAGCATGACAGTGTAAAATTGTTCAAATAGGATTGGTTTTACATGTGGTCCGGGTTTACGCCATTGGGACATGCTGAATTTAAAATATTAGGTAGTCGAAACAGCCAAGGACTGAATTCCTCTAGTTTGCTGATACGGAGGCAAGGCTCTAACTTAGATACGGAGACAAGATGAGAGGCACTTAACCAAATGCATAGGTAAAGCGGCAGTGGTTCCAATAGGAGAAAAAAAAAGTTCATTTCTACATCCACATTTAATAAACAAAATATATTAGAACATTTCAATGAATATAATTTGATTATTGAATTCCAGCATGACTTCTTTAGGATACTTGATAGATTTTTTTCCCACCTAATCTCTTCACAAGCAGAATTACAGAAGTTTAGGTCCAGGAGAAATATATGATGGCATCTAGGACAATTACTCATTTTTCAAATGATGACCCTAGCATGAGTGTTTTGAGTTGGTTCTGGAGTTTCTGATACTGACTCTAACCTGAGTAGCTTTAAAAATGCTTAGAAACTTTATTCCAGTAGAAAAGAGATTGACAATCCAGTGGACTGTCTGGTGTAATCTGGCAATAGAGATATACAACATGTCTCCATTGGATACTCCCAGTCAACCACTTATAAGAGCCAGGAGTGGACAAATCTGTATCTGATACTGAAGTTGACTGGTTGTCCTCATGTCACTGGAAAAAGTGGTATAGGAAAAGAAAAAAATCATACATATTTCCAAAGAATTATTATAGAACACATAAAGAACTTTTATAATTTAATAATAAGGCAATTTTTTTTAATTTTCCAGTTTTTAACTGAAAATTCACAATGGCAGTTAGACAAATAGAAAATAAGCACATGAAAATATGCTCCACATCATTCATATGAGGAAATGCAAATTAAACCATAATGAAATACCGCTCCTCCCCCAGTAGAATGGTTACATTTTGAAAAGACTGACCATAGCAAATGCTGCCATGAATTTGAAGAAAGTGCTGGTATGCGTCTATAATAATCTAACCATTTTAGGAAACTGGCAGTTTTTCAAAAGATTAAATATATCTCCATCATTTGACCCAACCATTATACTCATGGTCAGGTAGTCAAGGGAAATGAAACCATATGTGCATAACTAGTTAATTAAATTTTATTGTAGCTTTTTTTTTTGTAGCAGCCACAATCTGAATAAGACGTGTTCAAGGAATGAAGGATAAGCAAACTGTATACTCACTCTTCTACATAAGAGAATACCATCACTTCTTAAAAATTTTGTAAGAGTTTATTTGAGCCAAACTGGTGACCTAGGCTGTCGAGCAAGATCACCAATGTTCCCAAGAATGCCATCACTCTTAAAGACACATGGACTGCTGATACAACATAGGTGAACCTCAAAATTGTTATGCTTTGTTAAAGAAGCCAGATAATCAACCAGTACTTTAGGCATTGACTTTTATAAATTCTAGAAATACATACCTAATCAATATGGACAAGATGGAGTGGCTGCCTCCTAAAAGGTGATTCCGATGTGGAGTTTCAAGATCTCTCATGTCTTAACGGTAAGAAAGCCAACTTGACAGACCATTCTGGAGAAGAGTTTCTTTTAAAATTTCCTAATTTCTTCTCAATTAGGTGTAAACCTACTGTATGACCCAAGAAGTGCTCTTCTCAGGTATTTAACCAAGAGAACTAAATACATACCGACTTTTGTTTGTGTAAAATCGAGAACAGTGCTACCTAGAACTAAACGCTTGAAGATAAATACTGTTGTCTGGTATACAATTTTAAGTATTAAAATGTATATTTCGTGAGGATATTTTTCTCTTCATCAGACTGAATAGGAACAATTTTCCAGTGGAAGATAAAATATATTTTTTTAAAAAAGACCAAATGAAATAAAAGCCAAACATCTAAAGGAGGTAAATACATATTTAAAGTGAAACAGAGCATTGCCATGGAAGGATTCATGTCCGCAGCTTCAATGTCAACAAGAAATATGGGACAGAATGAAGAATACATGAAGCATGAATATAAACCACCTGAAACAAATGTTCGACAAGAGGATAAATGACACATGAAACACCCCGTCCTTAGCCACAGAGACAGTAATTGCTAAGATTATGCTTTGTGATCCACTGTGATAAATTATATCGACAGGCCCAATAGGATTGGCAGGGAGCAGAAGCAAAACTTGTGCTACTGCCAGGATAATGGAAACTTTAGCTATGGCATTTTAAATTGAACGGCCAATTTAAACCTTAAACCAGCGAGGTACGCTGGAATTTATAGTGGATAAGGCCAAAGGAAATCTGAAGGCATGGTTGCACATAGCATCCCCTCCTCTACAGGAGGAGGGTTATATGTCTGTTGAGTATGTGGATCAGCAACATTTTTCTTAAGGAATAATTGATACAGATTTCAATATTGACTGTGACTGACAATTTAATTTTAATGTAACACAATCTTTTAAAGAAGAGAGACTACAAGAGGAAGTTCTTTGGAAATCATTAATGTTGCAAGAACATATTCACCCAACTTATTATTTTTTTAAAATGTGACTGCAAGTTTCATGTAGTTGTCACAAGCATAGGGAAGAATTAAAAATTCTACAGGTATTTTGGCTTAAAGGCACACTGATCTATATGGATCCAGGTGTTAGAATAATTACTGGAGCACATGAAAAAAATATCAAATTCATTTGAAAATGAAATGATTTTAAAAGAATGTATTCTAAGGAAATGTCAAAATTTCCTCATGCTTGAATACTTTAGTAGATACGTGGTAAATTTAACCTAATTTCAACACACGTTTTAGGAGCAAGAACACAGACATGAGCCAAAGTGACAAGAAGAATGCTCATGAGTTCCTTACTTCCCTCCTATGACAGTGGAGGAATGGAGAAAAACACAAGTTATTTCCATTGGGCACATTCTGTGAGAACAGTAAGATTTTGTTGCCAAGGGAACAAAGGAAGGTAACATATTCTGGACATCATGCAGGAGAGTTATAAAGGGAAGGTCTCAGAGGAAGGTCTGGGCTTCAGCGGAGAGTGCACAGTATTCAAGTGGAGGGTGACACTGTGTGGAGGGTGCAAGGGGATTTGCAGAATGATGGAAGCATGACCCACACATTGAGGTGGGTGGTGAGATGACACTGAAGTTTAAAAAGGCCCTACAGTCAAGTTCTTGCTAGTCACGACAAGCAGATTAAAATCTAGACTTTTGCTACTGAAAAAGTGGCAATGCCCATAGAATTTTAGTTGAGAGAAATATAACATAATTTATGCTGTAAAAAGATACTCTCATCCGTTCAGCTGGGAATACCTTTCTTACTGAGTTCAAGTTTTTTTTCGCCATGTTAGTCTTTCCAGGCAATTGATACATCTTTAATCACTACCTATCAGCTACCTAGAACAATGTAAGTCCTTGGAATACAGTGGTCAGACAGAAAGGATTTTTGGCCTCAAAAACTATATAGCAATGTATAGAATCTAAAGAACATGCCAAGAGTTCTGTAGCTGAGGGCCTTGGAGAATAAAAACTGGTTTCTCTGTTGATGACACCACCTGTGGAGAGATGCTGTAGAAGGTAGATCTACAGGTGCGTCTACCTGGACATACAAACAAATACTAGTAGTTGTCTCACAGTCTGTGTTTCTGATGTGCGCTTTCTTTGTGTCTTGAAGGTTAGTCGCCTAAGAAAAAAAAACCAACTCAGAAGATTAAGTCAAAACATAAAAAAATGACATAAGGTGTTAAGAAATAAGAGGTTTAAACTTTACATAAGTAATTATTTATAAAACACTAACTACAAAGAAAAAGGAGAGTCAAGCTTATCATCAAAGAATAGATCCAAATGCTAAGTTCACGTTTCAGAGAATCCACAGAAAAAGGAAATGGTACAATGAGAAAAATAGGCAGGACTTACTTTCAGTACTTACACAGTGTCAATACATTTCACCCAAAACACAGTATGCATGACACCCTGCCGAGTGCCAAGACCAGGCAGGAGGTAAAGTAGTGCTTTTTGCATGAACTAGCTGGAAATTATAATAATTATTTCATAATTCAGTGTCACTGAAATTTGAAAAATAAAAAAAACATTAAATTATGGTTTGTTGTATTGGTGCCATCAGAACAACAGCTTAGTAACCCATGTGTGATGAATAAACAAACCTATGTAAATTTGGAACTTGCTGGGAAAGAGGGAACATACCTCAACACAATAAAGGCCACATATGACATACCCACAGCCAGCATCATACTCAAGAGGAAAAAACGAAAAAGTGTTTACCTTAAGATCAGGAACATGGCAAGGATACCCACTTTCACCATGCTTATTCAACATGGTACTATGCTAAGTGAAATAAGCCAGTCAGAGAAAAATAAGTGCCATATGATTTCACTTATATGTGGAATCTAATGAACAAAATAAACTAACAAAATATAAACAGACTCACAGAGAGAACAGACTGACAGCTGTCAGGGGGAAGGGAGTTGGGGACTAGGTAGAAAAGGTGAAGGGACTAAGCAAAGACAAAACAAACTCATAGACCCAGACAACAGTATGGTGATTTCCAGAGGGAAAGGGGGTGGGGGAGGGAGAAGGTAGTAAAAGGGAATAAATGGTGATGGAAGGGAGACTTGACTTGAGGTGGTGAACACACAATGCAATAATATATAGGTGATGTATTATAGAATTATACACTTGAAAAGTGTATAATTTTATTTACCAATGTCACTCCAATAAATTAATAAAATGTTTGCAAATTTGCAAATGTTAACATTTCTTCGTGCCTACACACATTCAACACCAGAAAATGGGCCAGGGGTGGAAATTGTTTGTTTTACTGACTATATTGGAACTTTAATTTGCGTGTGGAGATTTTGCATTGGGGCAATGCGGGCTTAGGTGAGGGTTGAAAGGGGAAAAACAAAACTCTGAGCTGGGAACTTGAGTCATTTTAGATAGAGAGAAAGAAGTTGGAATGGTTCATTACCTGTTGAGCATCCATATGACTTGTCTGTCACTATTCCGGATGACAGAGCTCTATTTCTTCAAGCAATGCTCACTACACAGGGTCAGCTGTTAACTGCTTATAATGAACAAAGGGAAAAGGGCTTCATCAACTTTCATCAGTTCTTTTCATCTAATGATGTTAAGAGTATAGACCCCTGTCTCATTAGATGTGCTATACACAGGATAATCATTTATAGGCAAACTTACTAGCTCTTTGGGGGTATTTTTAAACTTTCTTTTCTGTGTCTCCATTTCAGAGAGTTTACCGAAACAGGACTATCGTGATTTGTTTCTTGCCTGGAAACATCCCTTTGTGAGATGGACATGTTTTGGTCGAATGCCACACAGCATTAGCTCACAAGGCACTGAGCTGTTTGCTGTACGGCACTTCGTTAGCTCAGATAGTTGGGATTTGAATGTACTGACTAGTGACCTATTTTAAAAATAACAGAGTTTATCTGTATTTTCCTTCATTATCCCTCCAGAATTAATGTCGTGAGCTGCAAAATACACTCCAAAAGACACAATACATTATCTGCAAGCTCATCCTTGGTGCTTTACATTGCAGACTGCAGAAAAACATCCATGCTCCTTTGTTGGAGCTCTACGCTATGCTATGAATATATCCACACGGAAGCAACTCCGTAATATCCTCTTCTTTACTTTCCATTGTGTTTAACTGAGTAACTTCTGAAATGATGACTATTACATTTTATGTTTCCTGTTAGCTCTTAGTAATATGCCTGTGATCTGAACTAATGAGATAATTATTTTTATGAAATTCCTGCCTTGTCATATTTTCATTTTAAATTATTATAAATAAGTGGCTTCCTAAGTTCCTTGTGTTGTTATTACTGATCACTCGCAAATTATACAAGAACATAGTAGCAAATTATACAAGAACATATTGCTTGGTTCTTAATTTGTACACATAACATTAGACATAATGATGTTTAATGTCGGAATCATCTCGACACAGTGATATGATGTGGCATTAATTCTGTAAATATTGTTAAAAGCCTGTCTAGATTTTTAATTTTACTAAACACCGAAAATCTATTGCTAAAATAAGAAACAGTTCGTGAGAACACATAAATTAATGCCAAGAACTACTTCTGTCCTGGTGATGCAAAGAAGAATGGGACACTCTTGTGGTTCTTTGTAGTTCTCATCAAGGCTGTATTCTCTCAATAAGGAAGGCCCTGTTTTAAAAACGTGTAAATCATATTTCGGTGTGTGTGTGTGTGTGTGTGTGTGTGTGTGTGTGTGATAGAGAGACAGGGAAACAGAGAGATTACATGTATGTTACGGCAGGTGTTTTGTATTTTACTCTCTCTTTGATAAAGACTTCCTTGTCTCACCCTTAATTAGATTAAGTGAAGACTTGGACACGTAAAGTGGGTGGAGTGTTCCTATCTATATTTATAAAAGGCTAATATGCTAAGTGTCCGACCATCTGACTCGATGCTATGATGCACACTGACCACCAGAGGGAAGCTGCTCAATGTAGGACAGTGATGGTGAACCTTTTGAGCTCAGTGTGTCAGCATTTTGAAAAACCCTAACTTAACTCTGGTGCCGTGTCACATATAGAAATTTTTTGATCTTTGCAACCATAGTAAAACAAAGACTTAATTTTTTTATATTTATTTTATATATTTAAATGCCATTTAACAAAGAAAAATCAACCAAAAAAATGAGTTCGCATGTCACCTCTGACACGTGTGTCATAGGTTCGCCATCACTGATGTAGGAGCTGCCTTGATGCGCACTGGCCATTCACAGAGAAAAGGCATCTTGGACTTGGCACCCACAAAGCAACACTCGGCTTCCCCCATGTGGGACACAGGCCCTGCCACCAACCCAGAGCAATACTCCACCAAGTTGCAGCCAATGCTGCCGAGAACCCCATGGTGCAAAATGTGGCCCACAGACCAGCTCAGCCTGGAAATGGTGGTTGAGGGCACTGGGTAATGATGTCATGTAGCAATGCCCGGCTTCCTCTCCCTAGCAGCTAGCCTCCTTGGAGTTTCTTCAGCCCAGGAACACGACTTGCTTTATAGCCAGGTGCAAACATTTTACACTGTAACCAAATGTCTGTTGAAGTGTTTCCCTATGCCTCATCTCATTTGATCCTCACAGAAGTCCTGGAGTAGGTAAATAGGAGACTCAGTGGAATCCTATTTTCTTTTTAATAGCTGGAAAATGGAGATTTAGAAATCTTAGAAACTTGACCAGACTGAAAAGAAGAAATGGTGGAACTTGAAAATGACTTTAGGGTTTCTCACTGAATATAGTCAAACACTGCTGCAGTTAAATATTTTACCCTTTGTTCTTCCTGCCTGATACACAGTAATAATATGCTTCATGTTGTTATTTACTACTGTGTTGCTTACAATTACCTGAAAGAGAAGTTGGGGTGCTTCACTGGGCTTGAAAAAGTTTAGCTAAATCAAAAAGCAGGTCTAATTAAGCAAGTTCATTCTATATCTATAAAAGGCTAAGTTGACTCACGCATGCACTATACATACAAAGCTCTTGCTGGCACCAATCACACGTGTGTGCTTTGATCTGTCATTGTGGATTGTGAATTTGGTTGACACTTCTATTATAGAGAGAGGACAAATAGTGATATTAAGATATTTCTTCTAATTAATTTCCTTTCAGTGTGCATGAATTTGTGCTTCCGGCCAGTATTCTATCCTATCTAATAATAGAGAAACATGGTAATTAATCATAACTTCGCTACCCTTCCCATTGGCTAATCAGCGAGATATGCAAATTAACTGCCAACCAAAATGGCGGCCAGCAGCCAGGCAGCTGAAGCGAACAGGAGGCTTGCTTGCTCCAGTGATGGAGGAAGCCAGTGTTTCCCGCCTGCTCTAAGCTACACTCTAAGCAACAAAGTTGCAATTATAGAAGCTAAACAAGCTCCAGAGACCTGCTTTCAGCCAGCTTCTGTCTCAGAGCTTAGAGCGGCAGTGATGGCCACAATGTTTCAATTATAGAAGGTAAACAAACCCAGATACCTGCTTTCAGCCAGCCGCAGCCTCAGAGCTGGACCCGGGCCTCAGTGCTGGAGCTGGCTCTCAGTTCCAGTGACAGCCATAGAAGGTAAATAAATCCAAGGATAAAAAAAAAAAAAAAAAAGGAGAGGTTGGGAGCTTCAGTTGCCTGCCAGCCTGAAAACAGCCGTTAGCCCCTCACCCAGACTGGCCAGGCACCCCAGTGGGTACCCCAACCATGAAGGGGGTGTTACCAGCTGCAAACAGCCATCATCCCCTCATCCAGGCTGGCCAGGCACCCAAGCGGGACCCACACCCTGATCCGGGACACCCTTCAGGGCAAATCAGCCAGCCCCCACCCGTGCACCAGGCCTCTGTCCTATATAGTAAAAGGGTAATATGCAAACTGACCCTAACAGCAGAAAGACTGGGAATGACTGGTCACTATGACACACACTCACCACCAGGGGGCAGATGCTCAATGCAGGAGCTGCCCTCTGGTGGTCAGGGCGCTCTTACATGGGGAGCTCTGCTCAGCCACAAGCCAGGCTGATGGCTGCCAGTACAGCAGTGGTGGTGGGAGCCTCTCCTGCCTCCTCAGCAGCACTAAGGATGTCTGACTGCAGCTTAGGTCTGCTCCCCACTGGCAAGTGGACATCCCCCGAGGGCTGCCGGGCTGCCAGAGGGATGTCTGACTGCCATCCTGGCCCAATCCCCAGGGGAGCAGGCCTAAGCCAGCAAGTGGTCACCTCCAAGGGGTCCCAGACTGCGAGAGGGCACAGGCCAGGCTGAGGCACCCTCTTCCCCCAAGTGCACAAATTTTTGTGCACCGGGCCTCTAATATATATATATATATGTATATATATGGCTAATATGCTAAGTGTCCCTCCACCCATCTGAGCAGTTACTATGACATGCACTGACCTCTAGGTGGTTGACACTCAATGCAGGACCTGCCGAGCTGCAGTGACTTGGCAGTGGCGGTTCTCGGGTGATGCATCCCAAAACCAGAGAGGACAGAGTCCAATTCCTCATGGGGCTGCATGATTTCACCTTCAGCAGTGGGTTATGTTGTTGCTAGGGCACTGTTGGCCCCAAATCAGGTTTACTGCACACTTGTGTTTGCATTCCACACCCTGTAGGACAACAACTTTGCAGAGTGCCCTCTCGCACTCTGGGACCCCTTGGGGATGTCAGAGAGCCAATTTCAGCCCAATCCCCACAGGCCAGGCCGAGGGACCCCATCTGCTGGAGGGACCCTGCTCACTCTGCAGATGCCTTTGGAGCCATCCGCCCACCCCAGGTGGGGCTGGCCAGGGAGGGACAGCTAGAGGTTGGCTCCAGGGCATGTTCAGTGGTCTCACCCAGTCCTGCCCTGCCAGCCATCTTATAATTATTTTCCTTTCAATGTGCAGGAATTTGTGCACTGAGTCACTAGTATAGTTATAAGAATAAAAAGGCGGAGAACCAAGATGGCGGCATAGGTTAACGCCGGAGTTTGCTGCCTTGAACAACTACTTCAAAAATGAAACTAAAAAACGGAACAGACATCACCCAGAACCACAGGAACGCTGGCTGAGTGGAAGTCCTACAACTAGGAGGAAAGAGAAACGCATACGAACACTCAGAGGAGGCACAGTGCTGAAGTCAAATTCTGAGGTGCGGAGTGCGCGGAGCGGGCTGGCGGCGGAGGGCGCGGTTGGCGTTTTCAATCAGGAGGGAGTCACAGACTCTGAGCTCCAGATACAAGCGAGTCTTTAGGGACCCAGACTCAAACGGGAGAAGCGGGACTGTCTGGCTGCGGTCAGAGCGAGTGCAGCTTTCTCTCCGAGCTTTGCAGCGGGTGCTGGGACTCAGAGAGGCAGAGCCCCTGGGGACAGGACTGAGAGCCACCATAACTGCTCTCTCCGGCCCACCCTGTTGATCCTGTGCGACCCGCCCTGCCCAAGCCCTGCACAGAGGCATTTGCCGGATAGCCTCAGGCAAAGGCTAGATTAGCACCTCCCTAGAGGACAGAAGTTCTCTCACTGCAGACACAGCTGATTCTCATAGCCACTTGGCCTGGAGGTCAAACCCTCCCTGGTATTAGCTACAACAATCAAGGTTTAACTATAAGACTGCGCACAAAGACCACTAGGGGGTGCACCAAGGAAGCATAACAAAATGCGGAGACAAAGAAACAGGACAAAATTGTCAATGGAAGATATAGAGTTCAGAACCACACTTTTAAGGTCTCTCAAGAACTGTTTAGAAGCCGCCGATAAACTTAATGAGATCTACAAGAAAACTAATGAGACCCTCGATGTTATATTGGGGAACCAACTAGAAATTAAGCATACACGGACTGAAATAACGAATATTATACAGACTCCCAACAGCAGACCAGAGGAGCGCAAGAATCAAGTCAATGATTTGAAATGCGAGGAAGCAAAAAACACCCAACCGGAAAAGCAAAATGAAAAAAGAATCCAAAAATGCGAGGATAGTGTAAGGAGCCTCTGGGACAGCATCAAGTGTACCAACATCAGAATTATAGGGGTGCCAGAAGATGAGAGAGGGCAAGATATTGAAAACCTATTTGAAGAAATAATGACAGAAAACTTCCCCCACCTGGTGAAAGAAATGGACTTACAGGTCCAAGAAGCGCGGAGAACCCCAAACAAAAGGAATCCAAAGAGGACCACACCAAGACACATCATAATTAAAATGCCAAGAGCAAAAGATAAAGAGAGAATCTTAAAAACAGCAAGAGAAAGAAACTCAGTTACCTACAAGGGAATACCCATACAACTGTCAGCTGATTTCTCAACAGAAACTTTGCAGGCCAGAAGGGAGTGGCAAGAAATATTCAAAGAGATGTATACCAAGAACCTACAACCAAAATTACTTTATCCAGCAAAGCTATCATTCAGAATTGTAGGTCAGACAAAGAGCTTCACAGATAAGGAAAAGCTAAAGGAGTTCATCACCACCAAACCAGGATTATATGAAATGCTGAAAGGTATCCTTTAAGAATGGGAAGAGGAAGAAAAAGGTAAAGATACAAATTATGAACAACAAATATGCATCTATCAACAAGTGAATCTAAGAATCAAGTGAATAAATAATCTGATGAACAGAATGAACTGGTGATTATAATAGAATCAGGGACATAGAAAGGGAATGGACTGACTATTCTTGTGGGGGGGAAAGGGGTGTGGGAGATGGGGGAAGAGACTGGACAAAAATCGTGCACCTATGGATGAGGACAGTGGGTGGGGAGTGAGGGTGGAGGGTGGGGTGGGAACTGGGAGGAGGGGAGTTATGGGGGGGGGGGGGAAAGAGGAACAAATGTAATAATCTGAACAATAAAGATTTAATTAAAAAAATAAAATAAATAAAATAAATAGATAAGAAACTGAAAAAAAAAAAGAATAAAAAGGCAATTTGAGGACTGCTCACTGAATGGAAGGCAGGTTTCCCACAGAGAATAGATAATTGTTTGTGTTATATACAACACAGTTTCTAGGATGGCCTTTGAAATGAATCCTTTACCTTCTGAGTTGTGATTAATATGAGCTGGTGCTGTGGTTTTTAGAGCTCCCTCTAGGGGCCCGTTCTTGAAGGCCTTTGGCAGGTAATTTTACTGTTCTCACCTTTACTACTCTGCTTCTGAACAAGTTACATGTGTTTTGCACAGCATCTGAGAAATGGCATGTGGAGGGGAGAATTGAAGAAGAAGTAGGGAGAATGCAAGAAATCGCCATGAGTAATAGACCAGCCATTCTATTACTTTACCTCCAGAAAAAGAGAAGACACCCAGAGCCTCATACTAGTGACTGTATTCAGTCTTGGCAGAGTTAAGCTACCTCAGGGTCCTTGTCTTCAGCCCATTAACTCTCATCCCGAACTCTCATTTTGTCTGGTGAAATATTGATTTTTCTAAATTGCCATAGTTGGTTGAGCTGCCTCTGAACCCAGTGTCCTCTGTCTCTAGGCTTCTAAATCATTTTGGGCTGCATAACTGAAGAACTGCCTAGTGGATCCATATATTTTAGATAACTAGGAACTTTCTAGTCTAAATTTCTGGACTCTAACTTTAATTGATTAACAACCTTTAACAGATCATCATTCTATGAAGAAACGGGTATTCTGTAACATGGTGACTTATAATACTCTCTCCATCTATTTCATCTTCTATGTTGGATATAAAAAAGGCTCAATAAGTTATTTAACTGGGATTTATATCATATTGGACTGACATATGAAAAAAAGACCCTAATGGCTAATGCATTTTGCATATGGGAAAGAAATATGTTTTCATAGCTTAACTTTTTTTCCTGTACTTTCAGTGAATCTGACACAGTGAAAATTTCCCCAGCTTTTCAAAGCTGCAAACGTTCAACCTGTTTTGCCAAGTAGCAGCTGAGTAGGAAAGACGTGCCACTGCCCGATGTAATAATCACCCTTCTCTTTAGTGGCATCAAAATACTTGGACTGCCAGTTGCAGAAACCCGTTTAGCAATTAGGAAGTGAGTGTTGGTTCCAGGCATGCCATTTTTTTAAAAATATATTTTATTGATTTTTTTACAGAGAGGAAGGGAGAGGGATAGAGAGTTAGAAACATCGATGAGAGAGAAACATCGATCAGCTGCCTCCTACACACCCCCTACTGGCGATGTGCCCGCAACCAAGGTACATGCCCTTGACCGGAATCGAACCTGGGACCCTTGAGTCTGCAGGCTGACGCTCTATCCACTGAGCCAAGCCGGTTAGGGCAAGGCATGCCATTTTTGAGCAGCACCAGCTCCCAGAAATGGCACTTCTTTAGAAAATAGTGTTGTAACTCGGCAGGTGTGTGAACAAGGTGTACATCCTCCCACACCTGGGCATAAACGAGGCAAGCAACAACCTCTCTCTGTTCTCTTCCTGATATTTTCTTCTTTTAAAAAAAAAATTGATTTGAGAGAGAAACATCAATTTGTTGTTCCACTTATTCATTCATTCATATCTCATTTGATTCTCACGAACACTGTATACATCGGGTATAATATTATTATCTGCACATAAATAGGAACATTGAAGGATTCAAGGAACTGTAGAGGCAACTAGTATACACATAGCGTCAAAGGAAATAGAATCAGAGCACTTTCTTCCGAGCCCATTAGTATTGCACAGAGGTAGAGAAATTCTCAGCATTGATGTTTCTATCTCTCTCCTTCCCCCTTCCTTTCTGAAATCAATAAAAATATTTTAAAAAATGCATCATCCCTGATCCGGAGAATGATTCTACATTTTGATCATAGTGGTTATTACAGAGGCATATACATTTGTCAAAACTCATCAAATTATACACTTAAAATGGATGCTTTTTACTGTATGTAAATTATACTATTATAAAATCAATGACATAATGCTACCTCTAAAATGATATTACATCTGCAAATTTTTATATTCTGCATTAGCACATGTGATAAATAGCTATATGTACACATAATTACTGGCACTTAAATTATGCAACTTTGTGGTGATTTTACAGGATTAGTGAATTAAGTAATTAAGCTTTTTAAATCAGCCAATTACTATGTTGTGTTTTTTTATATGCTGGTTTGGGTTTTCTTTTATTATTTATGCTTATAAATTCTCCCATGAGAGGTGTTTTTTTTTAAAAAAATAGAAGTTCTATTATATGAAAAGTTCTGGTAGTGAATTTTGCATTTAGCAAAACATAGCTGCTATTTAAGACAAACAGTGATTTAAATGATCTGCAGATGGCTTACCACATATTTCAAGTTTCCAGAACAGGGTTCTTAAATGAAATGCATAGTTGCTGGTCTCAGAATATTATTTATCCACTCTACTTGGGAGTGAAACATTAACCAACCATAAACTGTACTTTAACAGGGAGAAACAAATTTAGAAATAATGACAATAACCACAGTACAGTCTTTATTGCCCTCCCCCCACCCCCAGTGGTTCAAGAACACCTGGTCTCCGGGCAGCTATGGCTCACAGGTGTATAAGTAGGACCAGAGGCGGGGGGAGGCCGGGAAGAAGCCTGCTGCGCGTGCGCTCCACGTGGGCAGGCGTCTGTGCTCCCTACTCCCTGGGACAGGAGATGGCACGCCCAGAGGACAGCCATTGACAGTGTGTTCAAAGGAGACTCTGGACACCATGCAATTGGTCAAGGGCATTGCGACTCACCTTGGCCCCACCCTGGACCATCTCATGGGCGTCAGTTAGGCGTTCTCCTCCCAGCTGGTGCCCACTACTTCAGGCCGGCCCCCACTCCCTCACTGGAGCCCCGGGTAGCGGTGCCCAGGTACCACCCAGGCCTGCAGCGGGTGGAGGCCGGGAACTGTGGGCTCTTCTGCCCTAAAGGCTGCTGCTGCCCACGGGCTCTCCGGAACCTGCCCATCACTGCCTGGGGCCTGAACCTGGTGCACCCCACAAGGATCACATAGGGCATCAGCAGTACCTGGGAGCTGGTGAGCTTCGTGGTGAATCTGCAGATGGTGTACCACAGTCCCTCTGCCTCCTGAATGCTGGTGAGAGATTCAGGTATGGACAGAATTTGTGGGGTGTAGGGGAAATAATATACTATCTAGGTGGTTCTCAACCTGTGGGTCGCGACCCCTTTAGCGGTTGAACGACCCTTTCACAGGGGCCGCCTAAAACCATCCTGCATATCAGATATTTACATGACGATTCATAACAGTAGCAACATGACAGTTATGAAGTAGCAACATGAGGAACTGTATTTAAAGGGCCAGAAGGTTGAGAACCACTGATCTAGGGAGAGGGATGGAAGGATGGAGGGATGGTGGGAGAGGGTTTCTCCTCTCATGGATGGATTGCTTTATAACACGTTAAAACAATCAGTTGACTAAGTTTTGGGGAGTCTATTTCTAGTCTGTTCCATTAGTCTAGGAATTGAGCCTTTCACCAGTGCCACACTGTCTCCATTACTGTAGCTTCCAAGTAAATACTGAGATTGAAATGTGTGAATCTTCCAAATTCGTTCTGCAGTTTCAAAATCAATTTTTAAAATTTATCTTTATTGCTGAAAGTATTACAAATGTCTCCTCTTTTTTCCTCCATTGACCCCTACCCGGCCTGCACTGCACTATTATCTGTGCCCATGGTGATTTTGAACTTATATACATACATGCATAACTCAAAATCACTTATATCTCTTCGGGTTTCTTTGTCTTTCCATATAAATGTTAGCGTCAGCTTACAGCTATTTACAAAATCCTGCTGGAATTTTAATTAGGGTTGAACTGAATCTACAGATTAAATTGGAGATAATTTATTTCTTATAAACAATATTGAATCATTCGGTCCAAGGAAGCAGCCTATCTCTTCATTCATTTTGCTGTTTACTTTCATTAGTGTTTTATAATTTTCAGTATATATATCCTGAACATATTTTGTTAGGTTTTTACCTAATAATTCCATTTTATTTAGTATTATGGTCTACGATAACATATTTTTTAAAATTTCAATTATTCATTGGTCTTAGGTGGAGATAAAATGGATATTATGTTGACTTAATGTCTTCAGACTTGATAAATTCATTTATTCTAGAAACATTTTTGAGTTCTTGATATAGAAAGTCATTTCATCTGTGAATAGAAAATTATTTCTACTTTCATGTCTTTCATGGTTTTAATTTGTTTCACATGATCATTGCATTGGCTAGTAGATATACCACCATTCTGAATATGAGTCAGGAGAGAGTTTTTTGGCCTTGTTCCTGACCACAGGCCTTCACTATTAAGAATGACATTAATGATGGGTTATTGTAGATACCCTTTTTAGGTGGAAGAATTACCTTTTATTCCAAATTTACTGAATTTATTATAAATTTATGTGGTTGTTTTTTTAATGCTTTCTATATCTATTGATAGAATGTGAGCTCTTGTTAGGTCTGTTAATATAGTGGATCACATTGCTATTCAGATGTTGAAACTGCCTTGAATTATTAGACTAAATTACATTTTGTTGTGATGTATTATCCTTGTTTATTGCTTGATTCCATTTGCTAATATTTTTGTGGAGGACATTTGAGTTTATGCTTATAATAATTTATATCTTTTTTAAAAAATTCAAATTTAATTTTTTCTATCACCTTTTATTCCCTCTATGCCATCTACCACTTCTGCCCAGCCCCTCCACCCTCACAATCACCACACTGTTGACAATGTCCATGAGTTCTCTCTCTCTCTCTCTCTTTTTAATCCTTCCAGCCCACCCTCTCCCACCCACACCCAAGCTGCCTGTCTGTTCTCTATTTATGAGACTGTCTCTATTTTGCCTGGTAGTTCAGTTTGTTCATTACATTTCACCTGAGTGAAATCATATGGTACTTGTCTTTCTATGACTGGCTTATTTCACTTAGCATAATGTTCTCTGGCCCATCCATGCTGTTGCAAAGGGTAAAATTTTCTTTTTACAGTAGAGTGGTAATCTATGGTGCAAAAGTACCACAGCTTTTTCCACTCGTCTACTGATGGACTTGGGCTGTTCTCACTCATTTACTGATGGACTTGGCTGTTTCCACTCATCTACTGATGGACTTGGGCTGTTTCCAGATCTTGCCTATTGTAAAAAATGCTGCAGCGAAGATAGGGGTGTATATATTTTCTTTTGAATTAGTGTTTCAGGATTCTTTGGATAAATTCCCAGAAGAGGATTCACTAGGTCATTAGGCAGTTCCATTTTTAATTTTTTGAGGTAGCTCCATACTGCTTTTCACAGGGGCTGTACCAATCTGCATTCCTACCAACAATGCAAGAGGTTCCCTTTTCTCCGCATTCTCACTAAAACTTGTTTGTTGATTTGTTGATGATAGCATTTCTGACAGGTGTGAGGTGATATGTCATTGTGGTATTAATTTGCATTTCTCTGATGATTAATGACATTGAGCATCTTTTCATATGTCTCTTGGCCACCTGGATGTCCTCTTTGGAGAAGTGTCTATTCAGGTCCTTTGCACGTTTTAAAATTAGATTGGGATTTTTGGTGTTGAGTTTTAAAAATTCTTTATAAATTTTGTATATTAAACCCCTTATCAGATGTATCATTGGCGACTATGTTCTTCCATTCCATGGTTTGTCTTTTAATTTTGTTGATGGTTTCCTTTGCTGTGCGAAAAGGAGGCAAAAACATACTATGGACTAAAGATAGTCTGTTCAATAAATGGAGTTGGCAAAATTGGACAGAGATGTGCCAAAGGGTGAAACTAGACCACCTTCTTACACCACACAAAAGAATAAACTCAAAATGGATTGAAGATTTAAATGTTAGACTCGAAACCATAAAAATCCTAGAAGAAAACATAGGCATTAAAATCTCAGACATTTCTTGTAGCACTATTTTTTCCTGATATATCTCCTCAGGCAAGGGAAACAAAGGTAAAAATAAACAAATGAGACTACATAAAACTGAAGAGTTATTTTTGAAGCTGCCAAACTTCTTCCAGGATAGCCAGGAATGGCCAAAAAAGAAATTCAAGTTGACTTGATGGGTCTTGCTAGGGAGATGCCTATATTTTTACCTTTAAAAAATATTTGTCTTGCCCTAGCTGGTTTGGCTCAGTGGATAGAGCAGACATCTGTGACTGAAAGGTTCTGGGTTCGATTCCAGTCAAGGGCACATGCCCCAGTTGCTGGCGCAATCCCCAGGAGGGGCATGCAGCAGGCAGCCGATCAATGATTCTTTCTCATCATTGGTATTTCTCTCTCTCTCCCTATCCCTTTTTTCTCTGAAATCAATAAAAATATTTGTCTTGCCTTATTTATTGTCTTTATTTACTGTGACTAGCAAAACGAATGGTGATTGGTAAGGATGTTGTTCACTTAATACCAGTAATAAGAAGAGGCTTTCTGTATAACTGGCTGGCACACTCAGGATTTTTGCACCAGTTTTAAAGAATGACAGCAAAAGCACCTTTATCTGACATTTAGGATGATTAAATTTTGAAAAATCACTTGGCATATTCATCATGACTCCACAGGGTGCTCTAGCTATATAAGGCGATGGATCATGTGAGCTTAACTTATATTTTAGATGTGCTGGCCTGATATTATTGCGTTAGGCAGTATTGCTGAAATGGAAACATAAAATTTTGCTGCCATGAGATCAAGTTTGTGCCTGCCCTACACTATAAATTAGTTTTCCAAAGTTTTAAAATGCAATATTTATGCTGGTTCTAGTCATGTGAAATAGCAAACTGCTTAAATGTATACAATTAAACCTATTCTGAGTGAAAACAGATTTTTTTCATTCATATATCATTGAAATTTAGGAGTGAAGGTTATTTACCCGCCCAGACTGTTTATGTGAAGCTAAAAGAAAGACACTGTTGTACTTGAGAGTTCATTTTTCAAGCAGCTTGTCCTTCTGACCCATAATGCCCAATTGTTCGGAGCCTGCCTATGTATTGGCTCCTATAGCTGCATCAGAAGAAATCCGATGAGGTGTGCAGAGAAAGGCATTGTAATAACACAGTATTCATAAAATGTACCACTTATGACATCCTAATTTGAAAAAATATGTTTAAGCAGAAATATAAAATAAAATGCTACAATGAGTCTAACTCAATTATGAATGTACACAATTGGTCTGTTACATATATGAAAACATTTGAAAAAAATGGACAAATACAGTTTGACAATATAATAGTTATCAGTGGGAAATAACTTAAAATATGAATGAGCCAAAATATCACTGAAGCAAAGAATTAAAAAAGTATACACAATAATATATAAATTATTTGGTTTTCCTGTTTTGCAAAATTTAAACAGTGAACAAAAGGGTTTATTTTAAACAAAGCATAAGACTACTTAAAGAGTAGATCATTACTTGCTAAGTATAAAATGATATTGTTAGCTCCTTGTACCATAATATTGAATACATAAAATTTTTCAAAATTTATAACCATTAAATAATTTTTGTTTAATAATTACCTATCATGCTATCTATGGGAATATTTTTGATTTGCATGTCTTCAAGCAGTTATCTTATTGCCGACATAGTATAAATTAAGTAAAATTGTAGCTTTAATTTTTTTGCCTTATATATTGTACTATTGTGAAAGGGAAAATGGTAGCAAAATGACCTGTAACCATTTGTAAATAATCATATCTAAGTTATGTGAGTAGATTTCTTTTTAATTGTATTTATTGAAACAGACTCATCTACTGAGTAATGCAAAATAAAATAAACTATATAATGGCAATTGTTAGAAAATATCAATTTTACATTTTCCCAATTAATTTAATGTACTGGAGAGATAGAATAGCAGGTATCACATACAAGGTGGGGCAAAAGTAGGTTTACAATGTGAGTACACGAAAGTTTATTTTGGTATTATTATTTATTACCTTATTTTCCAATATAACAATTGTAAACCTCCTTTTGCCACACCCCGTTTGATATAAGTAAAGGTAATTTGACATTATTTACTGGTGATCAGGGATGTGTGTGTGTGCGCAGCACTTGTAGATAAAAAAAGAAAATGACGTACGTTCCAGTGTCACCATGGAGCATGGTTCCGCAGACTCAATGAGCAGTTGTCACTTAAGTAGGAAAATGAGCTTGTGTTTGTCTTTGCTGTGTAGTATGTGGTTCCCACCCAGACATTGTGAAGTGACATGTTAACAGGTGGGTTTCTGCCCAGTAGAAGGATCATTTCAGTGCTCTGTTTGTTAGTGCTTTGAAGGAGTTACTGGTTTCATATCTGTTAACTCAGCATTCCTGTCACTGGGTGATCATATAAATCTCCATTCCTCTATTATTGAGCCAGCTTTACCATTTTACTAGGTTTTAACTGATTCATGTTTCAAAGAAACATTTTTGATGTGTCTGCTCTATATTTAATGAGGGTCATGCTTTTAAGTTTTGAAGATTGTATTTTGTAATCAACTCTGTATATGGCTGTTGCATCCATTTGATAAGACGTTCTGGAAATTTTATTGTGACACTGATTTTCCCTGGATCGTGACTACACACAGAGTGTGACGGCTTTCCTTTGCATGTCTCCTAGGGCTGGCTTGGCCATTATCACAAAGCATTTAATGAAGTTGAAAAAATGAGGTGGGTTTTCTTTCTCCTCATTTCACGTATTTGATCCTTTGTAAGGCCCTTCATTTGTGCCCTATTTTCTGCTTTGGAAATATGTTCAGGGAGACGTGAATGGTGCTCTATCTCCACAGCATCAAAGCAGACATTTATACAAAAGCTATCCAAAGCTTAAAAGGGCTTTTCTGTCTTCCCGGAAACAACCTGTTCAAAATACATAACGTTGCCGGGCCATGCATGAGAGGTGCAATAGAAAGGAACTGGCTCGGTGTCCAGAAAATAAGATGCTCAGAGAACTGACTCCCGAAATGGGAGGCGCGTTCACCTCTGAATGATGGGGCCACTGTGGACAGGGCGTCTCCTCCAGCAGATGCTTTCTATCCCGGGGGCTCATTTAAAGGCTAAGTTTACAGATCGCAATTTTTAAACAGTTTTCAGTTACAGTTTACATTCAGCATGATTCTGTGTTAGTTTCCGATGTTCAGCAAAGTGGTTAGAAAAGCATGGACTTCACAGAGCGGTCCTGCCTGGCCGCAAACACAGTTATGGCAATATTAGTGGTCGTATTCCCTATTCCGTAATCACTTCTCTGGGGCTGTTCTGTACCTGCCCACCTGAAGTGCTAAATCCCTTGGCCTTTTTCACCCAGCCCTTAAACCGGCCCTGCCCTCTGGCAACCATCAGTCTGTCCTCTCAATCTGAGTCTTTTCCTGGTGTGTGTGTGTGTGTGTGTGTGTGTGTGTGTGTGTGTGTGTGTTTGTATCATCTGGTATGAATGCTTTGCTATTCTTCTAAACCATGTATTTCTACCCAGTAGAGATTAGATTAGAAACTTTTCAGAAGATAAACGTGGTTCTGTTTAAAGTCCTCAAATGCATTATCTGAAGGATTTAGATTTGTCCTGCAAAGTATCACTAATTTGTAAATTTAAAAAAAAAAAAAGAAGTCCTATCTTCTTTTGGTCAAGCACCAGAGTTCCTTTATCACTTTCATAGACAATATGATTACCGGGTAGTTTGGTAATCATATATTTCTGAATGTTAACTGACAAGATATACTTGATTTTAAGTCATTCTGCCATGCTATTTTATCTTCTTTGCTATTTCATTTTTGAGCCTTAATAGACAAAAATGTCCTCCAGTAATGTTCAATTTACAGGATTATTAAAGCTGATTATGTCACTCATGGTGTTAAAATTGATAAATGAGGTTTTTATGCTTCCTCACATCATTTAATTTGAGGAAACATGATTAAAAATGAATTTTTCTAAGCTTTTCCCACCAGATAGGATGTTTTTAAAATGTGTTTATTTATTTATTTATTGCTTTAGATTGAATAAAGAGTGGAGAGAGTGCTGATGGGGTTTACAGCTCGAGTTGAATTGTAATTTTGTTGATGTTTATAGAAGTTATTTGTTTGCCATAAACTCTATGAGTTCTAGCTTATATAAATGAGTCAGAAATAAAAATTCTGAGTTTCACATTCTTTCTATCAAGGTAACAGTTGCCACATGTATGGAGAATGAGAAATATCTCTAGGCTTTTCTAACATAATGATACATCGGTATTAATCAGAGTCGCATCTGAACTGAATTGTGCTTTTACAAGGCTGTATACTTTTCACACATACCTGTTTGTTAGTTCAGAGTCTTTCTTTTGCTAAGTGTACCAAAGAATACTAGTAAAGGCATGTCCTGTATTCATATAAAACTTAATGGGATTATTGCTCAATAAGTTTTCATCATATAATGAATTATACAGATTATTTAACCATAAATTAGCTTTTGTTAATAAAGTGCCTAAATTATTTAACAAGTTAGGTAAAGGATTGCAAACTTATCTACTTCTTTAATTATTGAGGACAGTGCCCTCTGCAAAAAATTCAGATTTAATTGTGCTGAATTTTAGCATTAATAATACATAATGCTAAAAACACACACACATTATTCCTTTCTTCTAAGTAAGGAGTCGGCCTCAATATGTGCGATCTGTGGTTTTATGCTGGGAGCTTTTTTGTTTGGTTATTATGTTACTGTTTGATTGTTTCTTCTTATTTAAATATTTAATTAAAGTTTTATCCAGCTTGTGCTCTGAGGCCTTAAAGCAAAGGGCATAATTTAAAAGATCTAATATGTAAATAAATGTCAGAAAGCTGAAAAAATATGGGATATGCAAAATATATTAAAAGCACTGTTTTAATAATAGAATAAGAAGTTCTGTTGTTCTCTTGAGATAATGAAGCATAAGAAATGAGATTCAAAAGCTATGAAATCTTTTCTCGCCTAGTCAGTGTTGCTCAGTGGTTGAGCGTTGACCTATGAACCAGGAGGTCTTGGTCCGGTTCCCAGTCAGGGCACATGCCCGGGTTGCGGGCTTGATCCCCATGCAGGAGGCAGCTGATCCATGATTCTCTCTCATCATTGATGTTTCTATCTCTCTTTCCCTCTTCCTTCATCTCTAAAATCAATAAAAAATAGTTTTGAAAAGCTATGAAATCTTTTTAAAACATGGCTGTGCAATGCTAATTTTTGTGTCTCTCTGTTTAGGTGTCTTACACACTGTAGGTGTTAAAAATGACCAGTGGTAGCCCGGCTGTGTGACTCACTTGGTTAAGCGTGGTCAGTTAGGTGACTGACTGGTAAGAGTGGGTTAAGAACCTATATAATCCTGAAAAGTGGGTAAACCTTTTCCCAGAAATAACGTTAGTGGTGCATGCTGAGAACTTTATGACTTAGCCCTAGTCCAAGAGCTCAATGACATGGGACACAGGCAGGAGCTATTAGAAGGCGACACCAGTTAAATAGGCTAGAGATGTGTGAGTTGGAAGGGTTTTCCAAAGGAGGGACAGAAGTAGGAACTGTGTATTGTAACTGGTATAATAACCCATTCATTTACCAGCTCCTAAGTACCAAAGCCAGAATTCGAGAACAGCTGTGTCTTCAAAACTAGCTCATTGACTTGTAATCACTGAATTATATAGAGTATAGCTTTAAAATATATTAAGAAGTTGTTATACATAGACCCTGTCTATAGGCAATGTTTATAAAATAACAAGTTATACATGTATCTTCACTAACAGCCCTACCTCACATGTAATGCTTGGCTCATAAACCATCCATCTTGGTGGGAGTTCAGTTCCTCAGGCCCTCAATACATAGTGGTGGTGTGAGAGTTGACTGCTATGATGTGTGTAAAGCGTGCTTGGTACAGTTCCTAGGAAGCACACAGTATGGTAAAGATTTTGCAAACGTCATAAGGAAATGATGATGAAATCAAGGTGGAGTGCACGTTAGAAATTAGACTATACACAGCTAGGTTTTCATGCCATTGCCCATATGACTTCTACTGCACACTCAAAACACAAACTTTTTAAATGGGTATAAACCAGTAAATCGCATGGATTGCATTACATAATGTTAAGAAAATAGAAAAACTCAGCTTTTGATTTTCTGAATACACACAAGTAATTTTTAAAGTACACCAAGTAAAATGACACACTTTATTATCTTAATACTATGAAAGCTATTTCAATACAAATAAAAATATACCACAATCATAAGCTAAATAGATACAGTTAGCATTGTTTTTTAAATCCTAAGAGAAATAAGGATGTGATTATAAGATTAAATAAGGACAAAAAGCTATAGGAGTTGACAGAAAATGTTTGCATATGCCTTTGGAATCTTCTATTGTCAGCACTTTGGAATCCAGCTATTATTATATTCTGTGAAAAATCAACTTTGCTTTTTCGTATAAACTAATCTTCAAAAGAGATATCCATATATCATGCTATTGTCCCTCTGAAAAAAAAAAAATCAGGTTAGAAGCCTACCAGCAGCTAAACCAACACTTACGATGTTTATTTTCTCTTCACTTTCTGCTGTAGATGGGAAAACTCTATAAAAGGCCTATATACTTAGAACCTACCTACCAGGATTAAAAAAATAATAATGTGGAATCCTTGTTTCCTGCTAATGTTATTACATTATATAGAATATCAGAAAAAATCATCTTGAAAATGGCATCTCTTGTAAGAATGGTGTGTGTGTGTGTGTGTGTGTGTGTGTGCGCGCGCATGCGCGCGCGTGCGCACGCGTGCACGCATGTATAAGTATGTGTGTCAGTGTTGGTTTTCTATTTGGCATGGGAAAGATTAATAACAGTGCATTGATCTATCGCTGCCCCCTGCACCGTTTCTCCCATGATGTCCTAACATAACTCAGTTATTTCCTGCACGTTGACCTTGATTCCAATCAGTGCTTTTCCACATTTCTTCAGCTCCTGCTGTGAAAAGAACAAGAATACTAGAGCAGGCACTTCAGTAACCAAGTCTGCTAAAGTAGTGCCAGAAAATGCTTTCAAATATATCCTTCCCACAAAAAATACACACACACACACACAAAAAATCCTACTGGCATCACACTACATATTAACCACTGTTATAACTAAGAAAAAATTTTAATCCTTTTTTTTTAACCCCAGTACTTTTAAGTAAGCCTTGACTAAGAAATCTGAGGAAGTCTTAATACAGCTTGAATTAGTGGAGCATAATAAAACCATGATCACATCCCGTTGGTCTTAGCTTCAGCATAAGATGTGTCCCAGGACAGAGCACTGTCTTCATCCCTCTGTCTTTACCCAGCCAACTCCAACCTCCCCCTGCCACCAACATGGCTATGGTCCTAGAAAGGCCCTCCTTCCCATGGGATTTGCCACCAGTCTTGCCACTCACAATCCCAGATCTAACTAGGAGAAAGCATACATCAAAAATGATCAGAATAGCCCTGGCCAGTATGGCTCAGTTGGTTGGACATTGTCCCACTCACTGGAAGGTTGCTGGAAGGGTCCCACTCACTGGAAGGGTCGTCCCACTCACTGGTTCGATACCCTGTCAGGGCACATGCCTCGGTTCGGGGTTTGACCCCCAGTAGGGTATGTGCAGAAGGCAGCCTATCCATGGGTCACTCTCACATAGATGTTTCTCTCTCTCACTCTCCCTTCCTCTCCTTCTCAAAATCAATAAAAAAATCTTTAAAATTTATCAGAATATATGTATGCTTGAGTATATGTGTGTGTCACAACTTTTCATAAAAACATGAGCTGTGAAGGCGTAATGCACTCAGTGCTCCTGCTTCCCTTTATCAGACATGTCTTCCCTCGGGGGATTTCTTTCCTGGGCTCAGTGTTACCTTTTCTCTGACACCACCTCACAGTGACATGCGTGCCACCGTCTCCCGTATTCCTCCTTGAATCCTCATACCTCACATCACAGTCGGTCAGCGTCACCCACTTTCCCTTTGGCCTCACACTCGGAAGTTCTGCTCTTGTACGGCCTTGTCTGAAGCCATCACTAACACCACAGACTTTTAGGAACATGCGCCAAGACCAAGGATAGGTAATTACCGCTGTCCTTGAGAAATAGCCTTTACAGTATTAGGCGTATTAATATTTCATGGGTGTATTTCAATAGGATTTGATCATATTTGTTTAAGCAGCATTAAAAAAGCCAACCAATCTGACCATAGTGGTGGAGAGGTATTTCTTTAGAAAATAGTTCTTTTATCTTGCTTCGCTTCTTTGGGGATAGAAAGTGACTATTAACATGTATTTGTATTGGATTTATTTGTTTAACTGCTCCTATCCTGCTCAAGCCTGGGTATCGGCTACTCTGTTAAAAAATCATTTTATTTGATGCAAAATTACAAAAAAAATAACTTCCATTTAAGTATAAAACCTCTCTAATCAGCTCTTCCTATCTGCTCCAGAGAAATTGCTGAATCTCCCCCAGGACTCTGAACTGTGCACAACTGGCATTTTCCCAAGTGAGGGCTCTGAAATGCCCCACTGACCTCCAGGTACTAAGCCGCAGGCAAGGGCAGACTGGCTCTCTGCGCCTTAGCCAGCGTCACAGTATCTTTGATTCATGCTGTTGGGTAGGAGGGAGAGAGAGGAAGAGTGCGCGCGCGTGTGTGTGTTAGCGCTTGGAGGAGGAGATTATTTACAACATGACTAGTATTTGCAGATAG
Source organism: Myotis nattereri (assembly GCF_964212035.1). Lineage (NCBI taxonomy): Eukaryota > Metazoa > Chordata > Mammalia > Chiroptera > Vespertilionidae > Myotis > Myotis nattereri. The sequence goes on from NC_138093.1 coordinate 3,968,570, forward strand.
CTAAGTCAGCCAGAGACTCACTGGCTAGTGACATTATTATCATCATTAAAGACGAGGTTGATCTCAGAACATAGTAAACTAGTGGGGGGTAATTATTTGTCTTTTGAAGGCCCTTATATTTTTATCACCTTCAAAGTCCTAACTTTTGGCCTTATCTGTTCTCAATAAGTCTATGCTATTTTTAGTGATCTTTTCCCACCACGCCCGTGGGTTAAAAATGTCAAACTGCACTGCTGAAAGCCACATGATGAAAGCTAACTTTCATTAACTGACCGCCGTATGCTAGGCACGGTCCTAAGAACCTTTCATATATTTTCTTAGTCCTCAGGGAATACATGAGGTAGGTGCTATCATGTTCTCCTGTAGAGAGGGAAATGTGAGCATGTATGATACATACATGTAATCTGTTAAGATTCTCAATGCCTTTTAGCCTACATTTAGTTTGAAATGTTCCAGAGGCGGTGCAGTGAATCAAAGAAATACCTTAAAAGTGTTACAGGCACAGCAGAGTTCTGACATGGCGTAAGTCTCCTTACGAGTATGTTCCAATGTTTATATCACACGATGACCTCTTACTGTGCAAACATGTTATGTGGACCCATGAAACAAAAACAGGGACTTGAAGCCACAAATATTTCCATAGAGTTGCAGAACTCACATGTATTCCAGGTGTGATTCAGTTGATGTGTCCTTAGAGAAACAAAATTAAGATGCCGGTTGTCATCCTCAATTCCTCTTCCCAGAGATAACACTGGTATGAGCCTCCTCTGTGTCTTTTCACTCTATTAACATATGCCCCTGTGTACACATAACATATGTACATAGAAATATGTACATTATATTTAATAGCTGCAGAGTGGTTAATGGCAGACAGAGTCTGCTGTATTCAATTATTTACATTTAGATCTGTATCGGTTAGCTTTTGGTGAATAAGAAATGTATTACCAGCCTGGCTGGCATGGCTCAGTGGTTGAGTATTGACCTATGAACCAGGAGGTCACAGTTGGATTCCCAGTCAGGGCATATGCCCAGGTTGTGGGCTCGATTCCCAGTGTGGGGTGTGTAAGGAGGCAGCTGATCAATGATTCTCATCAATGATGCTTCTCTCTCTCCCTCTCCCTCCCTTCCCCTTTCGCTTCCTCTCTGAAATCAATAAAAATATATTTTAAAAAAAGAAATACACTACCAGTTAGTGGCTGACAGTTATAGCCAGTTATTATTTTACATTGATCTGTAAGTCAGATGGTTCTGCTGAATTGGACCCTGGTTTCCTCACACGGGTCTGTTTGCTCCTGTGTTTGTGGTGACTGGATTGGCTGGCTCTGGACTTGCTGAGCTAGAAGAGCCTCGGGTGGAAAAGGCAGTTTGTTCCACGTGGTCTCTGATCGTCCAGCAGACTTCCTAAGGTTGTCAAACCACCAGTGACAAATTCTTGCTCTTATGGCTGCGACAAAGACCCAACAGAGAGAGCTCTCTCAAGTAAGTGCTTGGGAGGAGGTGGAGGATCTGGAGAGAGAGCTGACCCTTGCAGCTGTTTTCTTGGATCGCTACTTGCATGAAGTTTGCTGCTAACCTGCCGGGAGCCGGTCCATCCTTGCTGTTTCAAAGGACCTGGCATATATGGCATACTGTTCTTAAAATGTTTGCTCACCTTCTTGGCACTATGTGTTTTAACCAAGGTCTCCTCTCTGAGAAAGGTTGTTTCCCCAGGTAGGGATTTTCCCCTGAAGTTAGGGAGGGAATTAACCCCCTCAACTAAGTGCCAGGCGGGTAATTAATCACTTTAACTACAAACAATCATGCTTAAGCTACATAATCTTTACTCCCTGGAATGGAGATAAGAAACGCCCTAACCTTTGTAATAGAGATTGATAGGATTGAATCAACTGGTATAAATACAGATGCAACAAGACAGCAAGAGACAGAACTTAGGAGACAGAGAAAGAGAGAGAGAGAGAGAGAGAGAGAGAGAGAGAGAGAGAGAGAGAAGAGAAGAGAAGAGAAGAGAAGAGAAGAGAAGAGAAGAGAAGAGAGAGAGAGAACACCTAGGCACAGAACCTACACAGAACGTTCACTAGAGACAGAAGAACTTCGCTGGAGAGAACATGGCAAAAGATCCTGGACTGAACCTGACTACAGAAATTGGCAAGAGAACCTGACTAGAACCTGGTGACTGAACCTGGCTGGAGAACCTGGACAGAACCTGGCTGGAGAACCTAGCGAGGGAACATGGCTACAGAACCTGGCTGGAGAACCTGGAGAACCTGGCTGGAGAACCTAGCAAGAGACCATGGACACAGAACCTGGCTGGAGATCCTAAACAGAACTTCGCTGGAGATCCAGACCAGAACTTGGCTGGAGATCCTGGCTAGGCTGCTGATCAACTGAACGCTGTCTCCGTGTCATTCCTTCTTCGCCGACTCCGTCCACACCTTTGGGGACCCCTGGACCCGCTGGGGTTGGACCCCGGCATCTGGTGCCCGAACAGGGACCCCTAGGTAAGCGCCCTGCACTCGGGACGGATAGGACTCCACCATAGGAAGAGGGTGGATAGTCTTTGCCGACTCCGTCCACACCTTTGGGAACCCCTGGAACAGGATTCCCCTAGGTAAGCCCCCCCCATTGAGAACCCCCACATTCGGAATGGATAGGACTCCACCAGGGTACTTCAGACCCCCCTATAGAGGATAAGTAGGGTAAGAAGGTGGATAGTACAGAACTTAGATTGAGAAGATGTGCCGTACCGAGTCCAAAGAAAGAAGACTCTATTGATTCTTAGATTAAGAAGATGTGCCATACTGAGTCTAAAGAAATAAGACTCTGTATTGATCTTTTAACACATATGCTTGCTAGCAGAGGAATTAAGGTTACTCCCAGTCAGATGGAACATTTTATACAAGAAATATGTCCATGCTTTTCTGAGGAAGGAAAGGTGCCCGAAAGGTAAATGTAGAGGCATGGGAGAAGGTAGGCCCAAGGAGCCTTATCCTTAACCCCACTGCAGCCTTTCCACCCCGGGAAAGTGCAGGATTGGCAAGCTCTCCCTGGGGTGATAGATCAGGCCTCAGGTAATAGCGGAAAGCGCCAATCCTACTCTTAAAATGGATATAAGAGAGCATTTGGGTTTTTTTTTTTCCTTTTTAATGCCTGCTTTTAAAAAATAAAAAAGGGGGAATTTGCCGGGAGCCGGTCCATCCTTGCTGTTTCAAAGGACCTGGCATATATGGCATACTGTTCTTAAAATGTTTGCTCACCTTCTTGGCACTATGTGTTTTAACCAAGGTCTCCTCTCTGAGAAAGGTTGTTTCCCCAGGTAGGGATTTTCCCCTGAAGTTAGGGAGGGAATTAACCCCCTCAACTAAGTGCCAGGCGGGTAATTAATCACTTTAACTACAAACAATCATGCTTAAGCTACATAATCTTTACTCCCTGGAATGGAGATAAGAAACGCCCTAACCTTTGTAATAGAGATTGATAGGATTGAATCAACTGGTATAAATACAGATGCAACAAGACAGCAAGAGACAGAACTTAGGAGACAGAGAGAGAGAGAGAGAGAGAGAGAGAGAGAGAGAGAGAGAACGAACCTAGGCACAGAACCTACATAGAACGTTCACTAGAGACAGAAGAACTTCGCTGGAGAGAACATGGCAAAAGATCCTGGACTGAACCTGACTACAGAAATTGGCAAGAGAACCTGACTAGAACCTGGTGACTGAACCTGGCTGGAGAACCTAGCGAGGGAACATGGCTACAGAACCTGGCTGGAGAACCTGGAGAACCTGGCTGGAGAACCTAGCAAGAGACCATGGACACAGAACCTGGCTGGAGATCCTAAACAGAACTTCGCTGGAGATCCAGACCAGAACTTGGCTGGAGATCCTGGCTAGGCTGCTGATCAACTGAACGCTGTCTCCGTGTCATTCCGTCTTCGCCGACTCCGTCCACACCTTTGGGGACCCCTGGACCCGCTGGGGTTGGACCCCGGCACTAACCCTTTGGCTAAAGCAATTCAGAGAGACAGGCTTAGTAGTGTGTGTGGAAGTGACCTTCCAAAGAGCGTGCATGCAGAGGCATGAAATGGTTCAGATGTTGATGACATCAGGTCACTCCAGGTTTCTTGATTACTTCAAGTGTTTTTCCTAAAATACACAGTGCTACAGAGAACGTCCTTCACTAATCCTTTTTGTATTTAATAGTTTGCCAAAATCGTGGTCATTTTAGCTCTGGGGGATGCAGCGTTGAACATTATCATATATTGAGGTTGTCAAACCACCGATGACAAATTCTAACAGCTGTGGGATGGACTCGAAAACGAACAAGAATAACATGATGCTGTTGGCTCTGGACCATGTGAAGAGGTTGAAAAATACTACACACAGGATGTGACTTTTGTTTTTCTTTCCCTGTGGCCACAGCACACAGCTTTGGCAGCATTAAGAATCGATGATGTGTGCAACGCTGGCGTTTTCAGTATTTTGGTTCACACTGTTGCATTATTTTTGGGAGATGATTGCCTTCAGGATAGAATCCCCATCATTTTATGTCAAACTTGAAAAATATTAAGTATAACAGTAAATATTACCTTTACTGAGAAATACACAACCCCCTACCTAGTCAGTCCTCTCCTGTCGAAATGCGTTTACCCCACCTTACCAAGAAGCCAAACAGCGGTATGTCCATATTCCACTGGGGGCGTGATAAGAAAAGGAGTTCTTAGAAAATGAATGAGTAAAATGATTCATATGAAGACACTTCAATTGGATCAAGGTTCTCTCCAAAATGTTAACGACCTTGGCCAATCCCCTGGCACATTTGAGTGCTATGCCTGTACCTAGCACTGCAAATTAATTTTCTTTGTAAATATTTTGCCTTCTAATGGTCATGAATGATATATGACAGTTAATTTAATTTGAAATTCTAATTGCTAGTGGAGTAGATAATGCATTTGTGGACTTAGTTGATCAATTATTTTTTCATGTATTCAGTAAAACATTTTTTGGGGCCCTGCTATTGTGGCTCAGTGGTTGAGTATCAACCTATGAACCGGGAGTTCACCATTTGATTTCCAGTCAGGGCACATGCCTGGGTTGTGGGCTCAATCCCCATTAGGGGGCCTGTAAGGAGGCAGCCAATTAATGATTCTCTCATCATTGATGTTTCTCTCTCTCCCTCTTCCTTCCTCGCTCTGAATTAAAAAACAACAACAACAACACACACAAAAAAAAAACTTTCAGGGGGTTTTCTACCTTTCAGATTGTAGGAGCTTAAAGTATAATAGGAATATAAAATCTGGCTGTTATTTTGTTGTAACATTTCTTTTGATTTGGTTTATATTAAATTTTCTCAAAATATATAGGCGTATCTAGCATAACTGTTATTTATTTTTAGGTACAAAGATTGTTGATGTTTATTGAATAAACATCTCTTTTGCATATAATAGAAATAGTCCTTGTGGCTTTACATTCATTTCCTAGGTAAACATAAATTCGTTTCTACATCTTTATACTCTTTTATGTTAATATTCAAAAGGCTGATGATATCTGTACAAATTAAGTATTCTCACATGAAACATTTTATACCTCTCTACTTGGTCACATATTGTTTTGTCTTTAAAAAATATTATGACTTGGCTCATATAACATCAGTATACCCTTGTTATGTATACTAGTATTCTTATCTCTCTTATAACATTTGTCTCTTTTTCCCATAGAATATCTTTGCATTTCCTTTTGAAACTGATTATGAATTTACTAAGAGAATTATTTTACTATATTTATCATCTTAACTAATTATCTTAATAACTCTAGGCATTTTGCAAGGTACCTGTTTCTATATATCATTCATATATCACAATGATTTGTCTCTTCCAATAATTATAATCTCTTCTTATTACATTTAATTATCTTTCTCCAATAACAGCTCCTGCTATTTCTGATAGCGGGGCTGTTTATGTCTTTGGAATTTTGAATAATATTGCTCCAGCATTTTGTTCTTTAGTATAAAATCCCCTGTTTATTTGGGGCTAACACTATTTAATATATGTGCATATTTCCTTTTCTGCTCCCACCTTCCACTAGTTTCCATGCCCTGTTAGATATTCAGCAAGAAGGATCTATAGAGCTCAGCCTGCCAGATTACCATAATTATTAATTAACTTCATACATCTATATGGTGATCGAATTCCTAATTTTGCAACAGGACTGCTGTGTGAAGTAGCGAAAATCTGCAGCGTCACATTTCGGCCTGGAATGTTCACAGTGGGGAGCAGTAGCAATTGGAAGAGATGCTAAGTGTGTGAGCCAAAAAGTGTTGGTTTTTCATGAATGGGAATTAAAAGCCCTCCACACACTAATCAGGAGTAAAGTTCCTTCCACCTAATCCGATGCCCTGTGAGGAGGGTCCTCCTCCCTTCTTCCTCCTGCAGAGCAAAGCAGATTGAATGTAGGAAAGATTAGACATCTTCCTGTTCTTGCTCTTGCTTTCAAATCATTTGCTGAGTAAATGCATTGGCAAAGGTTTTTATTTTACCCACTTTTAATATGGATAATTTCCTTAGTTACTGCATTATTTTATTTGAATGCTAAATATGTGTTATATATGTGCACTCACAGAGAAATAGCCTGTTCAATAAGTGTTTCATAAATGTATATATTTTGTCCTCTCATCTGGTCATAAATCAACATAGTACAGATTCTTATATTCCCCTTAAAGTGCTGGGCATACTTGTTACATCGTGTCAATTCATTTGATTTTTAACCTGACAGTAGGTGAGTGTCCCGTGAATAAAGCAAGAACGAAAAACATGGTGTCTGCCACTAGATATTTTGGTAGTTTTTTTTTTATTATTATTACAAAAGAGGGTAGCTAAACCATAGGGTTCTCCAGTTGACAGTATGAATTTTCCCTGGTTTGCTTTAACATAGACATGCAAAAGACATTCATTTGCATATATATTCACCAGATTTTAAGTTGCATTTGTACTGTATAAAGAGAAGGTCAATATGGACCTATTTTCAGATTTACTCATTGAGATGACTGCATTGAATAACTGCAAAGTTTTTGTTACTAGAGACAAGAGGAAGGATTGAATGCAGAGTTTTGTCATAATTTTTGCAGATATTTTAATGAACTGGCCTTGTATACAAATTTTAAGTTCATTAGGTTCAAGTTGCAGCAGCAAAGTAGGGCATTTATATAATCCCAACAAGCCAGCAAAGCTGAGTAATGCCACTTTATGTCAAGCATTGACCAAAACTTTCTCCCCAGTTACAAGTAAGTTTGGTATAGAATGCTATCCCTTGGTACCACTTAGCAACCACCATTAATTTATAGGGTGCTGTCTAGTGTTCTGTTGTACCTGAAATGGGTTCAGCGTGCCTCCAAACTGCCTGTTCTCCTAACAGTCTTCCAAAGTTATTTTAAGCTCATATTCCTATGCACATATTGACAAAACAATAACCCTACCCTGATGGTGAATCGTGTTGGAAATTGTTTGTTTTATTTCATTGAGCTTAGAAGGGAGGAGGGTCATAAATTTGGTTCAATAAAAGGAGGATGTTAAGAATGTGAATTCTCACGTCAGAAGGGTATAGTAATAAATTTGACAACTAGAATTACTATCATAAAATGAATGCATTTTATTGCTGCTTACTTTATTGACACTTATATTAACATATAAAACATGAATGCCATGAAATATTTTACATTTAATGACATGCATGTAAATTTCCCAAAGCATGTCATTCTCTACCAGGATCTTGCACTAATTGCTAATTATAAATGTTAATAGACATCCATTGTATTTTAAGATGAACTTTTTTTTTCTTTTTCTTTTTCTTTTTTTTTAATATTTTTTATTGATTAAGATGTTACATATGTGTACCCTCTACCCCGCCCCCCTCCGCTCATGCCCTCACCCCCCCATTGTCCGTGTCCATTGGTTAGGCCTATATGCTTGCATATAAGTCCTTTGGTTGATCTTTCCCCCTTGCCCCCACCCTCCCCTACCTTCCCTCCAAGGCCCGACAGTCCAATCAATGCCTCTCCATCTCTGGATCAGTCCTTGTTCATCAGTTTATGTTGTTCATTATATTCCACAAATGAGTGAGATCCTGTGGTATTTATCCGCTCTCCAGTTCCATCCATGCTGTGGCAAATGGTAAGAGTTCCTTTTTCTTCTTCCTCTTCTTAAAGAATACCTTTCAGCATTTCATATAATGCTGGTTTGGTGGTGATGAACTCCTTTAGCTTTTTCTTATCCGTGAAGCTCTTTATCTGACCTTCCATTCTGAACGATAGCTTTGCTGGATAAAGTAATCTTGGTTGCAGGTTCTTGCTATTCATCTCTTTGAATATTTCTTGCCACTCTCTTCTGGCCTGCATGGTTTCTGTTGAGAAATCAGCTGACAGTCGAATGGGTACTCCCTTGTAGGTAACTGACTGTCTTTCTCTTGCTGCTTTTAAGATTCTCTCTTTATCTTTTGCTCTTGGCATTTTAATTATGATGTGTCTTGGTGTGGTCCTCTTTGGATTCCTTTTGTTTGGGGTTCTCTGCGCTTCCTGGACTTGTAAGTCCATTTCTTTCACCAGGTGGGGGAAGTTTTCTGTCATTATTTCTTCAAATAGGTTTTCAATATCTTGCCCTCTCTCTCCTTCTGGTACCCCTATAATTCTGATGTTGGTACGCTTGAAGTTGTCCCAGAGGTTCCTTACACTATCTTCATATTTTTTGAATCTCTTTTCTTTTTTCTTTTTCGGTTGGGTATTTTTTGTGTCTTTGTATTTCAAATCTTTGACTTGATTCTTGGGATCCTCTTGTCTGCTGTTGGATCTCTGTAAATTATTCTTTATTTCAGTCAGTGTATGCTTAATTTCTAGTTGGTCCTTTTTCATGTCCTCCATGGTCTCACTATACTTATTGAGGGATTCATTAAATTTATCGGCGGTTTCCATAAAATTCTTGAAAAACCTTATAAACATGGCCTTGAACTCTATATCCAGTCGTTTGCTTTCCTCCATTTCTGCCATTTGTGACCCGTTTCTTTGTCTCCGCATTTTGGCTGCTTCCCTGTGTTGATAGAGTGGCCCTGCGCGCCAGGTGTCCTGTAGGGCCCAGTGGCTCAGCCTCCCCAGTTACCCGGGGTGGACACTCTTGGTGCACTCTTGGTGCCTTGGTTGTTGTAGGATCACTGGGAGGAATTGACCTCCAGGCCAACTGGCTGTGGGAATCAGCCGTGTCTGAAGTGGGAGAATGGTCCCCCTCTGACCACTGGGAACAGTGGCTCCTGGATCTAAGGAGGTGCTAATTCAGCCTCTGCCTGAGGCCACACAGCAGGAGCCACGAAGAGGCTCAGCTGTGAAGCAATGCAATCCGCTGCGGGGCCCTGGGCCTTCTCTTGGAAGTTCCGGGTCTGCCTGGCTTGGCTGCAATTAGGTACATTCACATGCAAAAGCCTCTGCCGCAGCCTGGGTGGGGCGGGGTCTCAGGGAGTCAAAGGGCAGAGAAAGAAGCTATGGCTGATTCTCTGCCTGGAGTCGCGCGTCTCAGTGTCCCGGTAACAGCTGCAAGCACCTCTGAGGGAAAGCCGCCCTCAAGTTCGCCCGCTGCCGCCTGACAGACCAGCCTCTCCCTGTATGAGTCCTGGGTCCCCAGAGACTTCCCGGAACCGGAGTTCAGAGCAGTCGGGAGCTTGTGATTCAACAAGACAGCCGCGTCCTCAGGTGCCACCCCCTTTCCGCGTGCGCGAGCCGCCGCCGTACCTCTGCACTTCACCTCCGCAGCTCCTCTGGCTCTCAGTGTGCCCCTCTTTTCTTCTAGTTGTAGAATTTACACTCAGCCAGCCTTCCTGTTGTTCTGGACGATGTTTGCTCCGTCCTTTGGGATATTGTTCAATTGTTGTGTGAGGCGACAATTTCCCGGTGTTTATCTATGCCGCCATCTTACTTCCATTCTAAGATGAACTTTTAATGAAATGACAGTGTTGTGTAGGCTAACCTAAGAATATTCCCAATCTCTGAGTCACCCAGCATGGCTGGGGAATCCTGGGATTTAAATAACCACAATGAAGATGAAGTTTATTTTTCATCTGTAATTAGGTTATTGAGGCGTTGACAACTCTCTGGGCCTTTGTTTTCTCTTTAAAACGTTGACCTTGGAAATGGGTTCCATCTAGAGATTCGTATTTGAGATGGTGTCTTCCTTCTGCCTCAGAAAGGTTAGTCTCGGGCTTTTAGGTCAGCTCTGCACGCAAAGAGCTTGGGAATAGTCACTCGAGGTCTTCCGACAAGAAAAATGTAGACAGGCTCAAAATTCAGTGACTTTTCTTGGACCCCTCAGAGATCTGAGCCTTCAAGGCAAATTACTTCAGATTAAAATAATAAATACGCCAAATCTGGGGTTGCAAGGGAGTCTCCACATATCCAAATGCTTATTCTATAAAAGGGAAAATACTGCTTATTGCATAACTATTGAATACCCACATTTGTTTGCAGAAAATCTTGATGGAATAATGTTCACTGTTCCATGAGAAGCAATTGATGGTTCCATCTGCTCTACTCAATATAATTAATAGATATCACACTTATTAATCTGCATTTAAGGTCAAGGACAAGGGCAGATTCTCTTTCCTGTTCTAGGACACATATTCCAATATCCAGTGACTGGTGTTATACCTTCTTATATTTATAACTAAATTTAAAGCAAATGTAAGTCCTGTTGCTCAAGCCTTGGGATTCAAGCCAGTTGGAGGCTTTTATGACATATGGAGGCAGGAAGCTATGTAATTGTTTTGTCGTTTTTAAAAATGCCCTATAAATACAGCAAAGAAACATCTCGGCTTGCCCAGAAAAGCCTCAATTTCTGCCTGCTGCACAGAGGCCCCATAAGTGTCCTGGTTTGGATGATAAACTAGGAGGTTGTGATCAGCTAGTCGTTATCGGACTGACCTCTGTATAGAGCAGAAGAATACGGGGAGGCCCGTGATGTTTCTCCGCTGCAGCAGTAAAAAGTGAAATATGAAACGGTACCAAAAAAAGAGGGATGTGTGGTCTCTTAAACACCCCATAAGACACTCTTGCAGGAAAATTGCACAGGACAGGTAAACGACACGGACAGGCGCTGTGGTTTACAAATTGCTTCACAAATCGTGGATGGCAATGGCTAACCAGGCTCTCGGCTCACTTTCCAATGCTAATGCCACTTCTCTGATGACTGCAGACAATATTGTCTTTTTTAGTTTATTGCAGGTCTTCAACACTATTATCCCAGAGATTCTGGTTTGTAAACTGGAAGAAAATGAAATTTCAGTGCACGGCAAGTCATGTCCCGTTGGTATTCACTTCTCAAGAATTTGCTTATTAGACGCTAACATCCTATGAATAGGGTCTCACTGATTCTTCCAAAAAAGAGTTAACTAATTTCAAGTAGATTGAAAAGATGTTCTCATTCTGACAATATCTTCATTCACTAAAAATAAACTTGGGGAATAATTTTGTTTAAAATCATATAAAATATTAGTTTTTATGTAACACTTTATCTGAAGAGGAATATTCAATATTCTTATGAATTAGAAGATTAATACAACATATTTTTATTGAAATAATTTAGACTGGTTAGATCCATCAACTATTTTCTTATTGCTTATCAATACTATTAAACATAATTTCTGGTGTTGCTGCACTGTGTAACACTTTTATTTAGGAATATTTTGATTAACATTAATAAAACAGGTTTTTAAAATATCTTTGACTTAATTGTTACCATATCACTTGACTTAATTTTCAAAGTACTCATGTTTCAAGGATAGTCTGCTAATTAAAACTGTTTGAAGTTCCAGCAAAATCACAGCTGCAAATTCAGTCATTTTTCATCATTAACAGAAAATCTATTTCAATAATATTTTATTCCATTCTTACTTTAAATGACATTATTATAATTATTAAGTCTAGAGTCTGCCTTAAGTTTTCTTTAAATGCAAAGAAATTTAATGTACCAGTGCATTTCAGATAATGAAAATTATATTAAAATTAATTGCTCTCAAAAGACTCAAGTATTCTTGGCATTATATTTACAAGTTAATTTTTAAAATGTATTTTTATATTCAATGCCAGTTTTGCTTTCCTTTTAGGAAATGACATACACACTGTGGAATCTTGAACATGAAATTATGAACAGAAAAATTAAAATGCTCTACAGTAGCACCATTCATAAATAACTACTATTAATCTTCTATTCCATGCCTAGAACAAGGTGAAGCACAGAGTAGGTGCTCAGGAAATAACTGTTGATGGATTGAATGAATGAATGAATGAATGCATGCATGAATGCGAGGTTAAGAGGGGATACAATCTGTTGAGAATGATTAAAGGATAAGATGGGACATGCTGGATTTTTTTTCTCCTGCAATAGTTTCCTCCTCATTGGTTTATTACTATCAATAAATGAACATGTTGCAATTTCTCTGGTCCTTGAAGAAATACCTCCTTTGGTCACATATTTTTTTTATCTACTACTCTCTTTACCCTGCAATATAGCAGAACTCTAAAATTACTTTTCTCTTTTATCTTTACTCCTCCCTCATCATTCTCAGCCCTACTCTGGGGCATTTACTGAGTTGAAATTGCTCTTTCCAAGCCTCCAACCACTTCCATTTCTAAGTCAAAGGTTAATGGCCACTCATAGATCCTTAACATATTGTGGATCTCAAAACATTTGGTATAGTTGGTCCTGTCACCTTCTTGGAATCCTGTTTGTTTATTTTGTTTTGATACTCTATTCATTTAGTGATGTATTTTCCAAAACTTGTCTGTAAGTGATTTCCATGCACTGATTATCATTATGCTGCTCTTTATACTGATAGCTGCTTTGCCAACTGTAACAAATGTTAGGTCATTTTGATGGACATTGAAGGAAAGAGAAGATTAATCGTGACCAAAAACCTAAAGTAGGAATTTATTGTTAAGTCTAATGAAGCTTTGGGATTCTTTCTCCCCCTCCATTCTGGGTGGTGGTTGTTATGTGGACTTCTGAATCACATAGGTACTTTGTTCCCACATATTTTCATTATAACTTTGCTTCAGAAGAGAATTTTAGAATGTTGGCAGCTTGAGTTCCCACACCGGGGTTGCTAGGGGAGAGGACGGTATCCTGAGATACAGCGTTTCTCTGTTTTGGCTTTTAAAGTTGGGGTACAAAGCTGAACAGGACCCGCATGTGTTCACTGTAATCTCTTCGGTGCGTTGAAACCATAGCTTCAACGTGACTTCAGTGTGCCGCTGAGCAGACCCTCAGCCTCATTTCTATATTCCTTCCGTAGGAAAACATTTGTAAAAACTGTTCAAGTGCTGAGGGACTTCTGAACTTGTTACTCTTTTAAGTTATGCTTTGGGATCTCACCAGTGTGTTTTGTGGTGCTAACATTTAAAGTCTGATGATTTTGCAAATCCAAAAAGAAAATATTAAGATTTCCAGGGGTGTTTTGTTTGGGTGTTTAAAAATTATAAATTGGAGAAGTTGAAATGGCCTAATTCTACGTAATCTCTTCATAAGTGAAGGGCCTCTGTATGTGCATTTGTGTACTGATGTATACAGTTTAGGAAAACATTCAACTTAACGTTTCTCTTGCTTTTACCGCTTGGTTTTATGTCAGGCAAATAACGGATGTATATGCATGTGCACACATATATGTATGTAAAATCACATGTTACTTCCATGTGGTAAGACACCAAAGAATCAAATAAAGAGGCTACAAGTAAAAGCATGTGCAAAATAACAACCTTCCTCTTGTCTAATGGACAATGAGATGATGGTGTATTCAGACTATTACAGTAGCGAGAAGACATATTAACGATGAGCATCTGAGATGAAAGGGAGGATCTGGGAGGTTTACAGATTTAGCTACAGGGAAGTCATCCATGAGCTCAGGGCTGTTTTAAGGAGGGGACAGTAAGTCCTCTTTGAAGGGGGGAGCTGGTTCATTCTGGGAATAGGTGGGAGCAGTGTGGGCCTCTGGAACACAGCAGGGGGAGGCTCTTGACTTAGAGTAAACAAAGTAGCTTTATTAATGGACTAAGTCATTGTGAAGGAAAATGTGAATGAATATATTACCAGTGGGAAAACAGTATCCTTTAAATGTCAACCATATCAGGAAATACTTGGTTTGGTTTTAAATTATTGAATTTGTAACCCAAGATGTAGCATGCCTCCGTAGGTATTACATCTCAGAGAAAAAGACGCATCTAACCAGTTTAAGTCTGATCTTTACGTTTGTTCTTCAAATTAAGTCCTTCCAAGGAAAGCTAAATATAAGACTCCCGAGGGTTAATGGAATAACCCAAAACAGAAGCCCAAAGGCATAGCACCTTCAAAGCTGTTATTTGCTGACAACCTGTACCTGTTGTCATGGAAGTTATTCTTATAAAATCCATATGTAGCCATAAAGTAGTAAGAATAAGCACACATAGTGTGGAGTAATATATTGAAGAAAATTGAAAATTTAATTATGATATAAAAAGTTACCCAAAGAAAATCTTTTAATTCTAAATATATATGTATTTCTAAATATGTATTTACTAGGGGCCTGGTGCACGAAATTCGTGCACTGGGTGTGTGTGTGGGGGGGGGGGAGTGTCCCTCAGCCCAGCCTGCCCCCTCTCACATACTGGGAGCCCTCAGGCGTTGACCCCCATCACCCTCCGATTGCCTGATCGGCCCCTTGCCCAGGCCTGACGCCTCTGCCAGGGGTGTCAGGCTTGGACAGGGGACCCCTATCTCCCCCCGATCACTGGCTCTGGCCCCCGCCCAGGCCTGAGGCCTCTGGCCCAGGAATCATGCCTGGGCAGGGGACCCCCATCTCCCTCTGATCGCTTGCTCCACCCCCCGCCCAAGCCTGACGCCTCTGACCCAGGCTTCAGGCCTGGGCAAGGAGACCATCATATCCCCCCAATCCCCGGCTCTGCCCCTCGCCCAGGCCTGATGCCTCGGCCAGAGGAGTTGACCCTCATCACCCTCCGATCACCAATCACTGGATCAGCCCCTTGACCAGGCCTGAGGCCTCCGGCAGAGGTGTCAGGCCTGGGAAGAGGACCCCCAGCTCCCCGCGGTTGCAGGCTCCGCCCCTGCCCAGGCCTAACGCCTCTGGCCAAGGGGGGCAGCGGGGGGCGCCACGATCGTGGCAGCGGGGGGCGCCACGATCGTGGGCTTTGCTTTAGGCCCAGGCAAGGGACCCCTAGCTCCCGGGACTGCCAGCTTTGACCGTGCCCAGCTCCCATTGCTGGCTCCACCCCTACTTCCTGCTATCACTGGCCAGGGCAGCAAAGGCACCTGATTCTCCAATCATGGCTGGGGGGCAGGGCAAAGGCGGCCCCAGGGCCGCCTTTGCCCTGCCCCCCAGCTCTTAGCTCCCCCCTGGGTTTCCGATCACTGTTAGTGGCAGGGGGCTTCTTCCTGCTTTCCCTTTCGCCTCCCTGCATTGTGCCTACATATGCAAATTAACCGCCATCTTGTTGGCAGTTAACTGCCAATCTTAGTTGGCAGTTAACTGCCAATCATAGTTGGCAGTTAATTTGCATATAGCCCTGATTAGCCAATGAAAAGGGTATCGTCGTACGCCAATTACCATTTTTCTCTTTTATTAGTGTAGATATATTGAAATATATGTGTATATAGAAATATATATACACCTGTATGTATAAACACATATATGTATGTGTGTATGTGTGTGTATGTGTGTGTGTGTGTGTGTATATATATATAACTATATATATGTATATATATATATATGTATATATAACTATATATATATAGTTATATATATAGTTATAAAGACTTATGGAAGAAATGTTCAATACATTGTTGACATTTATTTGCAGTTTATTCCAGGGAAGTAGATAAAAGTGTTTGCCGAAACCGGTTTGGCTCAGTGGATAGAGCGTCGGCCTGCGGACTGAAGGGTCCCGGGTTCGATTCCGGTCAAGGGCATGTACCTGGGTCGCGGGCATATCCCCAGTGGGAGATGTGCAGGAGGCGGCTGATCGATGTTTCTCCCTCATCGATGTTTCTGACTCTCTATCTCTCTTCCTTCCTCTCTGTAAAAAATCAATAAAATATATTTTAAAAAAAAAAAGTGTTTGTTAGTAGACATTTAAGTTGATTTTCAGAAAGTAAAATACGTATTAAATTTGAATAACCTATACTATTAAGAAATGTTGTACACTATATATTATTTAAGTTCACAGAATTTAACTTACTCCACAGACAGGAAAAAAAATTGCTTTTGGTCAAACCCAAGGCTGCAGTGATAAAAAGTAGTTTGCTGAAGAGGTATGTACAGCTATACGCAGATTTGTGATTCTTGAACTTGAGCATGCAAACAGTGACATAGGGGGTTGGTTAAAACACTGAAATTTTAGCTGCAAAAAAGAGGTCAGACTTCAAAACTGAATGACTGGGTGTGATAATAACTGCATCACAATTGAAAAAGAAAATGAAATAGTGTGAGTTTATTTTAAAATAGTATTAAGCAGATGCACAGACAGTGTTTGTAACTTCAATAACAAAACAGCAGTGAGAATGCTACCAGCTCCATGGTTCCTGGAAACTCCCCAGAAGGAAATTAAGAGAGTTCACCATGAAACAACAGAGGTTTATTTTAGCTCACATGCAGGAGGGAACCAGCGTCCAAGGGGAGAGGGAGAGTGCTGCTGCTGCCTGAACAAAAGCTGGGGAACAGCAGCTTTAAAGAAGTAGAGGCAGGAAAGATGACGTCAGAGTGTGATGACTGTGCGTGTAAAGGTGGGGAGTCTTGGACAGCATAACACAGCTGAGTCAGTAGTGCATCATCTACCAGGAATATTAAATTATGATTTGTATTGCTATGAAAAAGTGAAAATGTAGGATGAAATGAAGGCTGGATCAATTGCACATCTTCAGACAATAGGAATTCTAACGACACCAAAACAAATATTACATAAAATGGCAAAATAGTTAATGGCGAACTCTCCCACTTCCCATGTAATGGGGCAAGAACTAAATCTCATAGACTCACTTCATTAGGTTTGCACTTCTCAAAACACAATGTATGTTACAGAAAACATCTGAAATAGTTACCTGATCATAAAGTCCTTCTGTGGGTTAACTGAAAATCAACTCTAGTTATTGGTACAAAAGCCATTGAGAGCCACTGATTTTTTTTTTTTTTTTTTTTTTAGAAAATTCAATTAGGAAACAATCATTTGCCAAATCCTCTGGTTCCAAGAGTCTCAGACTTAATGCTGTGTGAGGTTTGCATCTCTCATCTGAACCCCAGTGGACATTTACTCGGAAGGAGTAAATTCTGAGCCCCAATAACAGGCCCAAGGAGAGGACCGAATCTAGAGCGGAGAGTAACAGGCCGACCGCAGGCCAAGCCTCCCTGTCTGCGTCCATCCCGCAATGACACAGGCAGCCACTGAGACTTGGGGTGAGAATCTCACTGCAAATTTTTAAAGAGCCCCATATGTCAGTCCTTTCATTCTGAGGTGACTTGGTCTGCGTCCAGGTTCCAGCCAGTCCTCTGAACTCCTCGGAGCTGACTCCTTTTCCGAATGCCCCGGTGCCTCGGGCGGCATCCGCTATCAGGTCTCTGCACACCTGGGAGCTAATTGGTGGAACCGCTCTCCAGAAAATATTCATAAGGGGAACCGTTTCCGAAGTTAATTTCAAAACGGTTTCTCTCTTCATTTTCATCTCAATGTTGCCACTGAAATTCCATGTGAAATCTCTACGTATAAACTCAAAAGGTATTGCAAATCATGAACTTCCCTTAGAGAATAAAGATGGCAGCTTGGTTTTATTGAAAGTGGCCAGGGACCCCACCCCATCAGAAAAGACACTATGAGAACATACTCATTGTTTCAAAAACACTTTGTGTTCATGTGAAAGGTTCTATTTTGTGTAAGAGTTTCGGTTTTGAGGGGAAAAGCCCCACACATTTAATAGTGCTGTATACAAATATGACCACATCTATTTTCTCACTTTGGTTGTGCTGTGAAGGAATTGCATAATCGTATACTTCTAAGAAAATGATCGCACAAAGAAAGCGTGGAATTTTAGGGGTTCTGAAATTCACTGTAAATCATTTCATTTGAGGAAGAAACTGAAGTGAATATATTACCAGTGGGACGACAATATCCTTCAAATATCCCCACATCTGAGCTCTTAGAGAATTTACGTAATTTCATGCTGTATTTTTTAATCAACAGAATAAAAATTACATTAACGTTATAATAATGGCATTAACAGAACCATCACAGCTTTCCATCTACTGTGCCTCTGGTTCGGGAGTTTTCATGAGTCTTATTTAGTACGTGGGCTGCGTTTGAGGATTGTTCTTGACATGGCTTCCCTCCATGCAACACAGTCTTCCAATTTACAGAGACTTCCATCTGGGCGGCTAGTGCTCCATCAGAGCAGGGGTTGTTTGATTCTGAATATCAGGTTTCCCTTTCGGCTGTGATGTGGGGACTGGACTTTTGTATGCAGCTCTCATTGTACGTCAAACCATGTGGCTGGTGTTGATAGTGAGGCTGGGGAGAGGAGTAGGGGGAACTGTTTCTGTCCTTCAGTTTCAGGCTCAGTCCCAGGCGTGCACCCCATCCATGGCTCCGGCGACATGGCTTTCTTAGCTCTCTTTGCCCTTTGCTTAATCCCACTCCCGGAGTTAGCTGTATCCTCATTGCGTCCCTCAGTGAAGTGAGTCTTCACTCTCTCGCACACACTGTGTTCTGTAGGGGTATTTGGGGACAAGGATCCATAGGAGTTACTGTCCTTACTGTGTAGCTGCTGTTCCCCTCTGCCGGGTGGCACCACTGTAGAGAAATATGGGGTGCAAGGGTGAAACTTGCCCTAATTCTGAGCCCCAAGCGTTGCACCATTTCAGCAGCTTCTCGCTGGTGTGTTCTGCCTCAGTGAGATAGAACCGCCTCTCTTTCTGAAGTCTCTCCAGAGATTGGGCGTCAGTTTACTCTGTGACCGCAGCTCTTTCTGACGAGTTCAACACACGCATGAATTTGAAGTTAGTCTGATTCTTTTTCATTGTAGGAGTTGGTGTTTCTTTTAGTTTCCTACATCCTGGAAAAGAAACTAGAATTACAGTGGTCAATTTGAGTTTAATAAATATTTATTCTGTTCCAGTGAGTCTGTAGTATTATATAGTACATAGACTACAATTCCATTTGAATTAAGGTCCTAGAGGCATTCACTAAAATCTGTCAGGAAATGGTCATCGCTTCCTTTCTATTTGGAAAGATCAAGTCTTAACATGTCATTTATATCGACAATCTATAGTTTGACAAGTAAAATAATTAAAATATCAGAATTAAAAGTATCTGTGATATTCTAAAATTAATACAAACCACTTATTGATAGAAATTTAGGAAACATCAGTAATTTTCTATAAGCAATTAAATGGGCCCTCTCTGCATTCCAGAGCTATAATGAAGTAATTTGTGAAATGTTCATTTGATCCAGTATGTGATCAATGTTAATTACTTAGAAATAGCAATGTAAATTTGATCAATAATATTCTAGTTTTGAGATTCCACTCCCTTTAATGAGTACAAGTTGGACTGTCCTTTGTAAATGAAGTCTTGGTTATACAAATTGTAGGATAATGTTAATTAACTCAAAAAGATTCAAGTATATTGCAGAATAATGATATTTTACTCAAAAAGGGTTCAAATACATTAACCCCAACACTCAAGTTACATTAATGTATGTCAGGTGGGAATAGCAGGCTCCACACAGACAGTCAGAGAGCGTTATATCATCCTGGAAGCTATCTTCCATCGTCTCAATTTGAACATATTTTACTCAATTTCCAAGACCCTTATGAGAAACAATGAGCACACACTTGCATTTACTTTATAATAAGGATTGTCCATCACACATCTCAAGTCACAGCACTGCTTTTGCGTGGACCATCAAATAATTCTAGAACTGATTTATTCCTTTGCAGAAGTGAACCCTCTATTAACTTCAGCCTGCAGTATTAGGCCATGTCACTGGAATGATGAATAATACATTATTCCTGAGATCAGGGAACTAATTAATAAGAGAAATATGGAGGATGAACTAGGATTCAGCGGATTAATGCCACAATGGAGGTATGGCCAATGTAATTTAGATATACCTAAAGATGATTATTTAACTCTGCCCTGTCATGGTTAGGGGAAAACCAAGGTGGAGAGAGTAAAGGTCAGGATTGTACAATGCCCACAGCTTTTATGGCAAATGTCAGAGGATAAGGGAGGTCGTTGACTCGGGGGGTCATATATTGATATCAGTGGTTAAGATAATACAGCCACTGATTTGAAACAAATAGTCCAGTCCCATGAAGTGTTCTGGGAAGCGTTCCATGTGCAACACAGCGAAACAGTGCCGAGAAGTGAGTGATGCTCGTGACAGCAAAGATGAAGGTCCGTCGTGGAGTCTCTGTGTTATTCCTCACACACATTCTCCAAGCGGAGCATATATATCATCACATGATTATCGGCGGCTGCCGTGGAGGCGGAATAATGAGCCCAAGAAGGATGCCTGTCCCCTAATCCCTAGAAACTGAATGTTAAGCTACATGGCAAAGGAGAATTAAGGCAGAAGATGAACTTGACATTCTAACAGGGAGATTGTTCTGGGTCCTCCAGGCAGGGCCAGTGTGAGAGGGAGTGAGACAGAGCATCCGGGTAAGACAGACAGATGGAGAGAGGTTGGGTGACGCATTGCTGGCTTTGAAGATGGAGGGGCTCCCCTGTGCCTGCCATGGGAGCGAACCCCTTTTGAAGTCCATCTTCTAAGCCCCAGCGAGCTCTTGTGAGGTCGCCATTCCTGATGACATCAGTGTGCGACCTAATGAGAGACGTGGAGCCACAGTTGCCCAGCAGAGCAGCTCCTAATCCCGACCTCCAGAAAATGGCGATGAGCCATCACTATTGTGGCTTTACTTCATCAGGTTTTAGAAAAATGGAGAGGTAGCCATCAATAGCTACCGGGCGAGCAATGGAGCCCTCATGGATCTGCTTTGAACGTGTGAATCGGCACAAATGCTCTGGGAAGCACTGCTCTGCGGGGGGCTGGGGGGGGCGGAGACCCCTACACCCCCCCCCTTGTTCAAGGGCCAACCATATTTTATTTCACAATATAAAGGTACTTAATAGACACACTCTAGTACTTACTGTGTACAACACCATGTTCTAGAAGCTTTACAAATATTAACATTTTAATTCCCAAAGCAACAAATAACAATAAAGGAAGGAAGTACTTTCATAACCCAATTTGACAGATTATGAAACCAAGGCATAAGGAATGGAAGTAAACTGTCCGAGGTCTCAACCCCCATAAGTGGCCCAGGGAGGAGTCAAACTCGGGCCGTTGGGCTCCAGAATTGTGTCCTTCATTTCAGGCTGTGGTTGTTTTATTTTTGGTATAATTGTTTCTTTTGTGGGTTTCGTTGCTAGTTTTTTGTTGGTGGTATTTTTTTGTGTGAGCTTTTTTTCCCCATTAGAGTTTACATGCAGTATTATTTTGTGTTAGTCTCAGGAGTACAGCGTAGTGGTTAGACTGTCATGCGCTTGGCACATCCTTGCTGGTTTTTGTTGATTGGTTTGGTTTAAACAAAGGCAGGGAGAGGGGTGTTTTCACCTTTGAGTGAGACTTCACTGTGTCTTTTAATCCTTCTGTGTTCCTCTGGCAAAATGAGGGGCCAGCACTGACTAATTTCACAAGGAGCCTGTGGGAACCTTTGTAGGGAGACCAGTAAGATGAGAATGGTGGGAAAACTCGATCCAAAGAGCAGCAGTACTTTTATCTCTTGCATATGGTGCTGCTGGGTAAAATAATCCTCACAGAAATAGGCCAGGGCTTTCAATATTAGAAAATCCCACCATTCCCCAGTGCTCCTCCTAAATTTGACAGGAATTGACAGAGGTCACTGTTTCCCAGAGATCTTTTCTGAAATATCCAAGTATGTTGTTTTTGCCACTCCTGATACAACTGCTGTGCTAATCCCAATATTACACATTTAGAGGCTGACCTTGTCCCTAAAACATGTTTTTAAGGAGCAAGATCTTTATCTTATCACAGAGTAATTTTTGTCCTAAGATGTGATGAGGTATAGAATGCCAGTATACTTTGTAAAAGTTTCAGGTGCTTTGAAAGCCACAAGAAATAAGAGCAGATGTGGGAATATACCTGTGAACAGCGATTTCTTTAATTTGGGGAAACAATGCCTTATTGTTTAGAACTAACATTTTAATTCACGAGCAGTTCAGGGTAAAGTGAACTTATGACTTGTTAAAAAACAACTCTCAGGCTGAACACAAACTGAGGTCATTGAATGATTTGTGCTTCACCTACATTTAATTCTAGATGAAAAAGTATTCAATCCTAACCCCAGGAAACAAAGAACAAATAAGGAGAGGGGATTCAAGGTAGAACCTCCAACAGCCTGGAGAAAACATCTCCTAGTACAAATGGAAACTGATACACGAATAAAGTCACCTTGTGGATCAGAAGTAGAGAGAGATACAGAATCCAGAGATGCTCCCAGGAGTCATAGTCAAAACAAAATGTGACAACTTGCGCAAACCCTCTCATCGGCCAAATTTAAACAGGATCCCCCCCCTCCCCCCCGCCCGCTGATACTGTTCTAATCCAACTAAAGGCAACACTGGGGAGTTGGAGGGAAGGAAAGGTAGCCAATGACAATTTTTATAGGAAATAAGGAAATAAATAAATGATTTAGTTCTTTTGGCAACACGTCTACTTTCTGCATCAATGAGAGCAATTCCCATTTTAGTTGAAGCTATTCCTACAGGGGAAAAAGAAAAAAAATCCAAGAATTCATGTGGCAGAAAGTGCCTCTCAAGCTCTTTGTATTGTAAATGGATGTGCTGCTTAGTTTGTTTTGAACAGCCACCCCCTCCCACCTTTACAGCCAGACACACACATCTGTCAGGAGAACAAAGGCAGGCTAGCAGTGGCCCTTGGCAGAGCGAAGGGCAAGTTCATCCTGATGGGCCCTCCTGATAAATATTCTGGGCTGTGATTTTAGAAGAAGGGGATTATTCACGACTGCCTGCCCCAGAATTCATACAGATACGGGCAGGTCTTGTCTTCCATTGAAATCGTTGGAGATTATTTATTTCTATAAATCTGAAGGCTCTAGATAGTCATGATGGATTGGCTATGGGCTGGAGTATATATTATTTGAAATCAATAAGAGTTTTCTCAAAGACGGTAGGCATTTCCATTAAAGTCACTGACTTGCACTTTTTGAAATATTTCCTCCAAGGAAGGGCTGACGGATAATATTGGTGTTGTGTAAATCGGTGTGAAGTTATTGTAAATTTATAAAATGGGTGAGTCTGTAAATCTCTGTGTGGTGAGGGTCACTCTGGATAAATTGAGTCGGCAGAATACTCAAAGCTCAGGATAAGAATTCTTAACACACAGAGGGCAGTGGATTTCTGAGTCTCACAAATAAACGTAACTGACAGATTTATATCTTCCACGTAATCAGTTGTTTTAGGCATTTTGATGTATCCATTAAAAAGAATCATTGATTTTTCCATTTTGAATTAAGCAGCCTTTATTTAACAGAAAGTTTTTGTTTCTTAGGTCAGAGTACGAGTACATGCATAATCACAGTTTCATCAACAATATTAAATTCAAGTAATTGATGATAGAATCAATAATTGATTTAAAATGTTCTCTTTTTTTACACCTGTGTGGTTTATTCTGCACCTGTGTGGTTCAGGCACTTGACATGAAACGATAAACGAAATAGTTGAACATATTAATCACTGCTCTTGCCACTGTTGGCTAGGTTCATTCTTCTGAGCTTTGAGTCTTAGAGGTCTGCTATGAGCCGTAGACTGGGGATATGAAATGGGATAGACTGCCATGTACAACTTTCTCATCATGAGCCCTGTAGATCAAGCATGTCAAACTTGTGGCCAGCATGCCTCCTTTATTTGGCCCATCTTAGCCTTTGAGTTTGACATGCTTGCTGTAGATTGATTCAGATAGAGAAAATTATTAGCTGATTAATGATAATTTTAGAAAAATAAAGCAAGTCTTTGTTGTGATGATTCAGCTTTGTATCAACAGCCTGTGCTTTTCAGAGCACTGGGGTGATGGCTTTGCTTTCCATGGGAGTCACCGGGGTTGGTGTGAAAGAAATCAGAGTTTATCCCACGGGTTAAGACTTGAGAATTAATTTATCAGAAAAATACTGACATTCCAGTTGGAGAAAGGAACTTGAGTATTATATAGATAAAAAGTTGGGCCCTGGCCAGTGTGGCTCAGTTGGCTGGAGCATTGTCCCAAACACTGAAAGGTGGTGGGTTCGATTCCATGTCAGGGTTTCGGGTTTGATGATTATGTTAGCTGAACTCAGAACATGGAGTTTAGACTATCCAAAAAGATATTCAACTGAATAGCCATACTTTAATGTAAATAGATATATCCCCCCCCCCCACAATACAAAGAAAGAAAGCAAAGGACACACAGTTTTGTTAGTAATAGTCTATGTTTCATTTTAACTTTTTTCAGTTTATTTTTATCAAACAGCTTTTAATTCTCTAATACAAAGCTGCTTCCATAACTGAATACTGTCACAGCATATCTGAAATCATATATTTGATTTAAGAAAGTTGATACTGTGTAGAGAGGCATCTTATAACCAATAATTGCAGAGGTATGCACGCTTTACATACTTCAAAATTAGATTGAGCCCTAGCTGGTTAGGCTCAGTGGATAGAGCATCAGCCTGCTGACTGAAAGGTCCCAGGTTCAATTCTGGCCAAGGGCACATAGCCAGGTTGCAGGCTTGATTCCCAGTATGGGGCGTGTAGAAGGCAGCCGATCAATGATTCTCTCTCGTCATTGATGTTTCTTCTTCTCTCTCTCTCTCCCTTTCTCTCTCTCTCTCTCTCTCTCTCTCTCTCTCTCTCTCTCTCTCTCTGCCTCTCCCTCCCTCCCTCCCTCTCCCCCTCCCTCCTTCCTCTCTGAAATCAGTAAATATATATATATTTTTAAAAAGCTCATCAAAACAATTAGATTGAACAATATTCACCATATTATCTACAAAATCAAGGACAACACTTACACAAGATATGGACATTCCCATTATACCTTGAAGATTACATAATAATCCTCAAATATCTATATTTGCCTGATCATAACATTAGATTTTAAAGCAACTAAAGACTGATTTTTAAATACAGAGATTTCACAGGACTTACAGCATGAGCAACTGAATTTAATATTGATCTCCTTAGTTGCCTCATTTGATTTAATGTCCTTACAAATGGATAATCGAACAAGACTTTCTGTTCCCCTGCCCTAAACTCTACTCTGCCAACAATGAGGCCAGAAAAAAAGTGAAATTCTATGCACAGTGTCATCGGGGGTAAGTTAGGTTCTACAATGCATAAAATTAAATGCTTATCAACTAAATACTATTTTTCTACAATTTTAATCTCTGAAACATATTAACAATGAATAGTCACTGTCTATCCAACACTACAGGGGTGGGGGAATTTTTGTTAGAAATGGTTTTGAGCCCAGATATATAGCTCAGTGGTTGAGCGTCAGCCTCTGAACCAGGAGGTCATGGTTCAATTCCTGGTCAGGGCACATGCCAGGGTTGCAGGCTAGATCCCCAGTGGGGGGTGTGCAGGAGGCAGCCAATTGATGATTCTCACTGATGTTTCTCTCTCTCTCTCCCTCTCCAGTTCTCTCTTTCTAAAAGTCAATAAAAATATATTTAAAAAAGAATAAATGATTTTGACTGAATAAAAATGAAACAAAACATGTCAATCTTTGTGAAATGTGATTAAAGAAATACTTAGAGAAAAATGTGTGCTCTAAATGTGAATATTAGAAAAGAATACTTATTAGCAAAGGATTAAGATATTAAGGATGAGCCCTGACCGGTTTGGCTCAGTGGATAGAGCGTCGGCCTGCAGACTGAAGGGTCCCAGGTTCGATTCCGGTCAAGGGCATGTACCTTGGTTGCGGGCACATCCCCAATAGGGGGTGTGCAGGAGGCAGCTGATTAATGTCTCTCTCTCATCGATGTTTCTGGCTCTCTATCCCTCTCCCTTCCTCTCTGTAAAAAAAAACAACTCAATAAAATATATTTAAAAAAAAAGATATTAAGGATGAAAACATGGAAGGGTTAAGGATTCTTTATGTGTTACTAGGTCAATTACTGATATTCATTTTCATTTTAAAGCTGGTCCTGTAATTTTTTTTTTCTGGGGGGTGGGGCAGGAGAGGTGAAGAGAGATTCTAAGATATAGTTGCACAGTCCACAGCAGCACGTGCGAGCATCTACCTCAGCCCTGCCACCTGAGCAGCAAGTCGTTCGGTTCCTGAAATGTCTAAGCATTTCAGGCTCAATGATTTAAGACTAAATAAAGCTCAGCTTCTGTGAAGCAAACACCTGCTAGCGGTTCTCAACCTGTGGGTCGCAAACCATGAAAATACATCCTGCATATCAGATATTTACATTATTATTCATAACAGTAGCAGAATTACAGTTATGAAGTAGCAACAAAAATGATTTTATGGTTAGGGGTCACCACAACATGAGGAACTGTATTAAAGGGCCATGACATTAGGAAGGTTGATGAACCTACTAATGGGTGGTTAACCGTTAGCAACCCCACTCTGTCTCCATGATGCCTCCGCCAGGTTGTCACATTTTCATCACACTGGCAACCAGCTTGTGGGGGACTGAACCTCAAAGAATAGGATTTCCCTTGATCATGTCATATTATTGTGCGAGAAGAGAGGGCAAGGGAACACAATCCAAATACCAGTGGAGAGTATGATGAAAAGCTGTGGAAATCATATTCCCATAAATCTACCATTCTTCTCAAAAACACCCAGGAGACGCAATGCTGTCGTTTTATCTCAACACTAGAATCATTTCCAAGGTAATAAATTAGTTCCCACTGACTATTAATTGAATCATGCCACTTTATTACAGTCTCTCTCTCTTTTTGGTACACATGAGAATAAAATGCATAGTAGTAATTCACTGCAATAGAAGAAGGTTCATTCTTTGGCAAAGAGAGTGCTATGTGAGACATAAGGTCGTCCCACTCGATTATCTTCTGTCTAGGGAACAGGGAAGATCAGCTGACTTTCCTCCCTGGGTGGAATTCTGTGAATGTCGGTGTCTGTGTCCACATCCCTTGTGGGTAGAAGGGAAGAGAGACCATAGTAACAGGAGAGATGGCAGAGGGGGACTAGATGGAAGAGGACAGGATGTAGTCTCCACTTGTCCCCCAATTCTCTTATGTCCTCCAATTACATGGATAGTGGCTTGTCAGTTTGAATGAATAGATTATTTATTTCTTAATTAAAAAAAATAAGTACTGTATCACATCATGACAAAGTAAAATGGCTTTCCTCATCCTTCTCTTCATATTTGTTATCTAACCACAAAGACAACTAAATATGAATTTAACACTGAATGTAGAGGAGAACATTAGTTTATTTAAGAAGTTACCACTCTGGCAAAAGGAAATGACTATCTGTTCTCCTCTGCATCATTTACATACAGCTCTACTCCGAGGTTTTTGATTAATGGAAATTCTTGCTCATGTGATGTAGGAAACATGTATAAGCACACTTACAAAAGTTGTTTATAATAACAAAAAAATATAAGCATAAAATATTTAAAACTCCAGTGTTCATCTAAAGTATCCTTTAGTGAATTGGTTTGAGATCTTGGCAAAAATTTTGCATGCTGGCACATAGATCTTAAGTTATGGGTTAAGTGTGGCGTTTATGATCTCAGCAAAGTACTTCAGGAGATATCACAGTGGGAGGTGTTTTAATTAGGTCTTCTAACTCCTCAGCGTCTCATAGTCAATGAGTGTGGATCAGTAACATATATTAGTATTTTGTCTGTATCAATATATATTTTAAATGGCCAAGATAATATTTGGACAAACTAGAAAAAGTATTCAGACATCCTTAAAAAATACAAATTGGATGTTAATCAGGGGAAACTCATTTTTCTTGCCTTTCATGAAAAGTATCCAGAGTGTATTATATTATTTTGCTCTTTTCACCATCCCGGAAAATAAATACACAAATAAAAGATTTGCATGACAATGAAAATTAACCACCAATATAATTAACCTTGCAAATAATATCAGTG
This sequence comes from Myotis nattereri, assembly GCF_964212035.1. Lineage (NCBI taxonomy): Eukaryota > Metazoa > Chordata > Mammalia > Chiroptera > Vespertilionidae > Myotis > Myotis nattereri. The sequence continues at coordinate 3,996,784 of NC_138093.1, forward strand.
CCTAACATTTATTAAGCAGAAATTAGTTATCGGTTTCATATGCAATTAACACCATATGTCACGAAATTAGCTAATATATACATGTCATATTTTATTTCCTTTTCTTCTAAATAGCCTCTTTCATTGTTTCCTTTTCATTCGACTGTACATTGTGGCCTGAGTCTGTGTTGGGTATTACAAAGATAGAAGAGTTATGGGCTGTAAATTAAAAATTGTTTTTAAGTCATTACATAATTTTGATTATATTATACTAATTCAAATCAAAGTAAGAAACGATAACATTTATCTTTGATTTGGACAGATTCTACGAAACAGTGTACTCTAATTAAAATCCCACTTTTTAAGGCATTTGTGAGAAAATGACTGTGCCTGGCAAGTGGAAGATGAATGAGTTGGGGTTGGTCCTGCTCCAGCTCCTCTCCCCTTATCCTTCACCCTCAGCCAGGGCTGCCGAGAGCGTTCAGTAGTGGATTATCGTTGTCAGGTGCCCTGGAAGAATTGTGTGCTGAGGGATTTGAAAGCGGGAAACTGTATTGGTGTGCCAAGCAAATAATTGACTGGGAAATGTAAAACTGTAGTTGTGCTCCAAAGCAAAGTACTTATCAGAAGGCAAAAGGAAACATGAAAAGTTTGTATTGCTAATGACATGGGCTGCCAGGTGGGGGGTTGGGGAGCAAGGACTTCCTTTTCTAACATATGCCCACTCTGAACAAATATTGTGTAAAAATAAAAATCAGTCTCTGAATTCTTGACGATTTTCTTTGCTGCTATTTAATGTATACTATTCCAGATGATCTCTAAATTAAATTTTAATTGAAATAATCTTCTCCCTTCTCCTGGTGTTCCTCTCTCTCATTTCTTATCACCAGAAATCTACAAAATAGGTGCCATTAACCCAGTTTCTTGACAAAAACCAATAAACACAGAGTGTCAATAACGGGAGCGAAACCACGGGTGCTGTTTGTTGACAATGCAGTCTGCCTCACGGCATCCTCCCGCTCACAGTGTTCGAGGAAGGGCTTCGGCAACAGTGATATAAAGGCCATCATTTCTCATTTGACATGTAAGTCCAGGTTGGCAAATTGTAGCACAGAACCAAGGCTGCCTAACTTCTCCGGAACCGTGGAGAGTGTTTCTGTACACCAGGTGTTTTAACAGTGAGGCCAAAAACTTTTTTTTAAGTGAAAATTGATGCAAACTTTCTGGAAAGCATTTTCACAATAGGTATAAGGGCCTTAAAAATCTTCATAATCGTTCTAACCGGTTTGGCTCAGTGGATAGAGCGTCGGCCTGCGGACTGTAGGGTCCCAGGTTCTATTCCGGTCAAGGGCATGTACCTTGATTGCAGGCACATCTCCAGTAGGGGGTGCGCAGGAGGCAGCTGATCAGTGTTGCTCTCTATCCCTCTCTCTCTCTTCCTCTCTGTAAAAATCAAAATATGTTAAAAAAAAATCTTCATTATCCTTAACTCGGTAATCTCAGCTTTAGAAATATAATGAATACTCAGATACAGTTAACAATATACACATATGTTTATAATATTTGTAAGGTCCTGAAATATAGGAATGGATAAAATAGTTATTTTGATATGCTGGGCTGTTAAACCACTTTAATAAATATCATGTCTGATAAAATATTTGATTTGGGGAATGCTCGCAGTAAAATGAAGTAGTTAGATATTAATACATATATGTAGTCTGATCTACTTACGATGAAGACTGCTCTGATAGTCTTATGCATCAGTTTGCAAGGTCATACATAGTACCTAGTGATTTAATCTCATCGTAATCTAGGAGTTGCTGTGACGGTATTTTGTAGAGGTACTTATCCTCTATAATCACTTTATTTCATTTTTTTATTAAATTTATTGGGGTGACATTGGTTAATAGGATCATATAGGATTCAGGTGTAGATTTCTGTCTATTGCACTGTGCAGACAAAAACTTCCTGCACAAACACTTCTTTAACTGAAACAGCCATCTGCATTGTAGAAGAGCTAATTACACAAAACATTCCCTTTCTCAGTGTTTCTTAGGACGTCTTGAGACTGAGCATGGGTCTCATACATATTTTGGTTTAAATTCTGTGTCTTTTAAAAACATTTTAAAATCTTTCCCTTTTCTTTGATTCCTCTTTTAAATTTTAGTTTAAATGACACTTTTTCACTTTATATTTCTAATAAACACAAAGTGTGCCTCCTTCTCTTAAACATAGAACTAATTAGAAATATGATAAAACATCCCCTAAGAAAGGTCCTCAGTTTATTTCAATAACTCTATGGCTAACATTGCCCACATTATAAAAGTGAGTATCTACACATCTCACTTACATAGCTAAATAGTTATAGCTAATATTTATTAGGAGTTTATTTTATGCCATGCATTTTGCTAAACGCTTTACATATATTAAGCTAATTTATTTTTCACACTAATCCCAGTGATTATTATTATCTTCATTTAAAAATGAGAAAATTAGGAAACAGCATAACCAACTTGCCTGAGGCAACCTCGCCATAAGGTGGCTGAGGCAAGCTTTGAATCCCAGCAGCCGGAATCAGCATCTACTGCCTCCTAAGAAGGTGCACGTTAGCTTATTAAAATGAATCGGCACACCACTTACTATAGTCATTATCCTTGAATGCTGGAATGACTACTCTTGCAGTTAATTCAGATAGGATTTTTGGAAATATTTTTACCATCTAAAGAGTATTATGCATGTGCCTGTAAGAATCACATTAAAAATATTTCTCAGACTAACGCTCTTTGGAATCATTTTGTAATGCTTTGATTAAAAGGTGTAACTGTAAAACTGAAGCATCTAATATTAAAGAGGACAAGTTATAAAATAAAAAAGCAATTACTGGAAAAAGTGAAATATATAATAAACAGTATAGAAATTATTTTTGCACCAAGTCAATAAGAAAATGCACCTCAGGATGCACCACGAATTAAAACAAATTTCAGTTTGTTTCAGCTTGGAGTGCGGAAGGTGACGTTTTCTACCTATTTTGAGATTTCAAATTAGAATTTAGTCATAAGCATAAGAAAACTCATAAGAAAACTTGATTTAGTTGCAGTGCAATATACTAAGTTTCTCTCTCTGCAGAAAGCTCAGTTTTTCTCCATGTCAGAATTCCAAGATGCGAGCAAAACGCTATTAATGTGGAATAAAAGAGCCTTGTATCCTGGGTTAATTTAGAAATAAACCCTTGTCTTAGAAATTAGTATCTGCAATTACTAATTTGGTACTTGAAAAGAGGTTTTCCAGAAAGAAACACAAAATTATGAGGTGAAAATCTTTTTTTTTCTGTTTTCTACTTGATAAATTTGACATGCTACATTTTGTAAATTTAAGGTATGCAGCATGCTACTATAATTTTTGTATTCTAATACTGTCATTGAAGCAGTATTCAAAAATCCCCTTTTAATATGTGTAATTTAAACAATAATTTGGCATCTTGAAATGACCTTACAATTCTAAAATGAAAATATAAAAATGTATTGATAGGTCAAAGAATTGCACTTGTCATTTGTACTAAATAAAGAAACTAATATTGACCATTTTCTCAGAAGAAAATGGAAGCGTAATATAATTTTAGTACTCTCCTTTTATGAATAATCAATGGGTGATTAAGTTTGTACAGTTTCAAAATTTAGTAGGGATATTAAGTTTCATAACACTTAAAATCAGAAAATTATGTGAGCTGTATTTTTGTCACTTCAGAGTCATTTTTAATATTGGAGGTTAATTAAATTTGCTGTTCCATGCCATTAAGTATAATATCAATAATATTCTTGGAAGTCTATCTCTTTCCATTCCCAGAAGCATAACTGTGAAAGCCTAGGGCAGGGAAAAAAGATAATAACCTTTGTCTAAAGCAGAGAACATGTATTTGCCACTGGCATTTGTACTCCAGTACTTTGCCATTAAAGGGCAAAGCCAATCTATAGAGCAGTGATTTTCAACATTTTTTCACCTCATAGCACACATAAACGAATTACTAAAATTCTGCAACACACCAAAGAGTATATTGTATTTTTTGCCAATGTGACAAAAAAGGTGTAATTTTGATTCCTCCACACTGGACTGCTATTGTTATGGCTGGTGTGATTTTTTTATTTGATAATCTAAGGGCAAAGAGGTCAGTACCCCGGGCTAAATAGTCAAGTGCCGCGTGTTCTAAAAATCTTGTGGCACACCCGTTGAAAAGTGCTGCTATGGACTATTGCAATTCGTCTCCAATAAGGAACTGTCACCTCACCAAAGAAACCACAACTCATGTAGAGGTGGTGCTTGAGATTCTAGATTGCCACAGTCACTCTCTTTCTCCCTGGCATGATGGTAGAATTTATTAATAAACCCATGGGAAAATAGCTCCAAGTATTACATGGGACCTGCATGGTACACCTAGATTTACACTGAGCAATATCTAAATGGAACTTTCACAGACTCAATGTCATTGTGTGTGAGAGAGAGAGAGAGGAGAGAGAGAGAGAGAGAGAGAGAGAGAGAGAGAGAGAGAGAGAGAGAGGAGAGAGAGAACGAACACTACTAAAAATAATTCAATCAATATTCTGACTCGAAAAGCCAAGAGTTCTTAATGGCAGAGAAACAGCATGGTCACTCTGAGTTTGGTTCAGGGAAAAGAATATTACTTGGAGTTAGAAAAGATGAATCTAGAAACTGAGAACAGTGGAGTCAGCCAAAAGACAGAGTTTGATCGTGCTGTCAAAAGATGCAACAGACTGTGTTAGGTCTGCATGTGGCAGGGGAGAAAAATATATCAAAGTTTTGAAAATTCACCCTGACCTGCTGGGAAGGAGAGAACAACCGAGAGAAATAAAAATAAAATATTCAGAGAAACAGGGTCAGGACCACCTACAGCTGAAAAGATGCTTCTGTTGCCCTTGGTGTTCCAAAGGTTCTTTGAGGCCAGAACTCAACAAATTAAGATAAAAGACAAAGTTTTGTGGTGGATAACATGGAAAATGATTATATAATTCTCAGTTACCTCTCATACCTCCAGACCTAGTGAGCAGGGAAAATAGGACTTTTGGTTTGGAAATCTAGTAAGAGTTTTTGTACTAGGGATATGTGGGAACAATTCTAGGACAAAGGCATGGCATAAAGAGTATTTGGGGAGAAATACAGAGAGAAAAGTAGGAGATTGAGTCCAGCTAGTGTGGTTCAGTGGTTGTGACTTGTGAACTATGAATTCCAGTTGGATTCCCAGTCCAGGCACATGCCCAGATTGGGGGCTTCATCCCCAGTGTGGGGTGTGCAGGAAGCAACCAATCTTCCATCATTGATGTCTCTATCCCTCTCTTCCTTCCTCTCTGAAATCAATAAAAACATTTTTTTAACAAAGAAAAGTAGGAGATTGAGAAAGTGTGAAAAGAACAGGCTGTGAGTCTTAGAGTCATCTGTTATAAATGTAGATTCACCTGCTGATAGAATATGGGGTACTGACACATTCACATAGACATTGATGTCTTTAAGCATCATTGATTGACACTTAGTCTCTCATAAAACCCAGATGAAGAGGGAGAGAAAAAACACTACCATCACAGTAAATTTCTGAATTTTTCAACAGAGGAGTTTAGCGGAACAGGGAATGCTCCATTTACCTGACCGCCTGTGGCTGTGAGCACCTTCTATCCATCTCAGCATTTAAACCAAGATCACATTCTTCTCAGAATGGCTCCCAGTCAGTGACTGAGCAAAGTAAGGGCAGTCCAGGGTGAGCTCTTCTGGAAGTGGCCCCGCCAGTGGCTGAGTGAGGTGGTAGTGAGAGGCTTAGCCATTTCTGTCCAAGCCGGGACTTATTTATCTGGCAGGACTTACCCCATGGCTGCAACACTCAATCGGATGGCTCTTCTTACATAATTCTGCTTCTCTTCTTTTCCCCCCATAGGTCTTACGCCCCAACAAACCTGTTGCACCCTCAATTCCAACTCAGTGTCCGCCTCCTGAGGAAACCAACCCAGGATCAAGGGACATGAGATGACACCAGAGGAAAGGTTGGTTGGGATGTGTTTTGTTTTGTTTCCATGGGAAGTGGATTTTTGGGTTTTTTGCACTCATTGGGCAGTACCACTCCAGAATATGAAAAATGCTGTACTAACTAATCTTGGGGGGGAATTTATCAAACTTGCGTAGTTTCCCGGTAGTAGATGAGGCATCTGTCCAGCTATTTTTCTTTGTAACCTTTATCTGTACTTCATAGTTTATTTTTTTATCAGTCTACCTTACTAGAAGATAAAATCTATGCATCCAGGGACTACCCTTTTATTTTTATCCTCAGTGCTTCAAACAGTACCTAATTCATTGTAAACTTTATAATGAATGAATGAATAATGAATGAATGGTTTGCTTAATAAGCAAACCAAATTTTTTGTCTCTTACCACAATATATCAACAAATCTCAAGCATTTACTGTCATATAAATGAAATAGGAAATGTGATATTATATAGCTCAGAAGTATAAATTCTCAAGCACAATTATATTAGAAGGCTCAATGTAGTCATGAGATGTGTGGACATTTACTTAGGATCAGTGTGGATATGAAATTTGCACATGAAAATGGGCTTAGTGTGTTGTATTGACAAATATGACAGCACTGTTGATATATTCACAAAGAGTACAGTAATTTTGGGGAAGCTCCAAACAAAGCTCGCTCCATTATGACAACATTACTCTTGAGAAATTCTGCATATATGAAAACTGCGCCAAAAATAGCTTGATTTTATGATGTCAAACAGAGTTAAGTTCTATCCTACATCATTTAAAACAGACTTTATATGTTAAAATGTTTGTGCAAACCCCCTACCCTCTGTAAATGGTGGTAATTGTTCAAAATCTGCAAGGAAGTCTGTAGGTTTAACCCTTCCAACTCCTGAGAGAGGGGAATAGGAGAGATGAAATGGGTGGCAGTGGGGATTGGTGAATCAACAATCGATGATATGCAGCAAATCTCACACCCATGGTCCCTACTGTGAAATGCCAGCTAAAGTGGCTCCGGGTTGTTGTGGAAACCAAGAATGCCCTGCAAATGTCCAGAATGCCCTCTTGGAAGTGGTGCCACCACCAATGAACACCACTGGTTTAGAGCAGAACCTGCCATGGTAGTGCCACATTAGTGTATGAGATTTGCTTGCATTTTCTTAGTATTATATATGTGAGGATGGTGGTGCACTTTGCCTTCTTGATACTCTGAGACAGCTAAGTGGAGTCCACGAAAGCCTTGCATTAGGGAGAGGTGAAGCTTCAGTGTGCTAAGGAACGTAAATCATGCTATGACTCACGTTGCAGCCGGGGGAAAGGAATGAGGACCATGACTTGGATCTCAGTGGGTTCCGGCTCCAAATGAGCAAAATAAGAATAACCTTGGGGAGGAAAAGTCTTTGTGCTTATTTTAGGCACTTTCCATTATCCTAGGAAAACTGAAAGGAAGGAGCATTCAAGCTGCTGGAATTTCTTTGGTGGAATAAAGGGAAAGCCTTGTTAGTTCAGAAGGCTCATATTATGTCAAAAAGTGTCCTTAAATATTAACTAAAACTGGAACGTTTTAGTTGTTTTCCATTAAAGAAGTGAGCCTTTCTTTCCTCTCCTGCTTCTTACAATGATCTTGACAGTCATGGGTATTGGTTGAGTTGCCAGAATCCCATGGAGAGGACCCGTCACATGAGAAACTGGTACAGATGGGAAAAGTGAAAGTGAATAAACAGACGACCTACCCGCTAACATTGCCGAGAGCAGCTGCTCAGAGACACACCACTTTAAAAAAAAGATGAATTAACAGTTGTGTAGAATCAATGAGCTTTGACTGCTGGAAATGAATAAAAGCCACCTGTTCTGACAGTAGTAGGTGATGGTCACCCCCCAAATTTCTTTTTAGCCAGCTCAGTCATTTTAGATTTATTTCATGTCAATAGTCACTTTAATAGTTTGCTCTTAAAAGTCCCAGTATGTCTAATGTCTATGTCCTTTATTTAGGGATTTGTATTAACATGTTTTAAAATTCAAAGGAAGAGCGACTGTGAGGATGTCATCTAATCCAATGAAGTAACAGGGACATAAATAGGACCCAAATATGATCACATGGTTTGTCAAAGGTCAGAGAGCTTAGTAATGACAGAATTAGGAACCTGACCCCAGGTCTGTTATTCGCCCTTTGTGTTGTAAAATACATTTCACCTATCCCACAATTTGTCCAGATACTAACACACAGACTCTTCCTTTTTGTGACACTAGCTAATTAATTCTGGAAGATATTTTTTAATGGGGATATATTCACCACTTTTTGATCATCATTTTATAGAGAATAACTTCATATCCATATATATGTATATATATGCATAAACTTTCAAACATATTTTTGCTGTTCTAAACATGAAAACATATAAATTAAAATTAAGTCATCTGAAGTCCTGTCCCTTTATAGTATATAAAAGGTGATCATTACTTTTCAGTTTTTGAATTCAAAATTTGCATGTTTTATCAAAAGAGAACTTAGTTGACCTATCGTAACTGGACCCTGACTAATTTAAGCAGAAATGGCTTTACTAAAGGATATGGGGTAGCACATAGGACCAGGACTAGAGAGTACAGGGCTACCAAAAGGAACCGGAAGTTGCACGCCAAAGCTGATCCTGTGAAGATATTGCAAGAACGCTATAGAATGTTGACACCACTACTTTCATCAAGAACATCATGAAGACCCACTTAAGGCCCTGTTACTAGAAATGGGACTTCTGAAGGCCGGATGCACCAACCTGTGCTACTGTAATGATGTCTCAAGTCAGCCACTGTGATCCTTTTCCCTAAGGCCCACTGCTAACCCGGAGTCAGTGCCACTGATGGGAGGAGTCAAGATGACCTGCCTGAAACCCCACGCAAAGGAACCTGGGAGAGCAAGTACCTGTCCCCTGTCCTGAGAACTGGACTCCTGCAGGAAGGAATTCCTGAAACACTGAAAGCCACTCTGACTTTCCCGTGGAAATGGGTATTCAACACAGAGATTTTAGTTCACACTTTACTAGTGAGGAGACGGAGGAGCCATGAGGACATTAGGGGCCTCCAAAGGCTGATGTGTATAGAAATTTCTAGAGCAGAAACAAAGGGGCGGGGGGAGAAAAACAGAGAATCTTGGTGGTTTAGAAAAAAAGTATGTATTTTCTTGGTATATCTAAGTTACAAAGTTAGTAAATGTAAGAAGTCAGGTCAACATAAGATGCATTTTATAGGTTTAACAATCTGTTGATATTTATGAAAGTACTAGGAACAACAGAGAAATGGGACACTGAAGATGCTTTAAAAAAATCCTTATTGCATTATTAGAGAAATCTCTAAAAGAGACATAAAGAGGAAGGCCAAAGAGGGAGCCAGTGTGGGAAGGCCCCAATACGGCCACCCAGAAAGAAACCGTCCCAGAGAAGCAAAAGGTCGTTTCTCCCAGTAGGTATCCATGCATAGCCCTCATGCTAACACTGACTCATTCGAAATGGACCTTGAAATTGAATTTTGAGGAGGACAGGAGCGAGTAGGAGTGGAGAGCAGTGTTTATGCTGGTATTTCTCCCGTGAAATGTGGATTGGTGAGATGTGCATGAATGCAGGCACTTTAAGGAGGACCTGTCTCTCAGAAAGAGCACAACCTCCATTGCTTTTCTTACAGTTACTTCTCAACGCACGTTTCATGTCATTATTCTCTGAGAAGCATGTTACAAGGCTCTGTATCCTGATAGGCCTGAAAGTAAGTATTAACCAATTTATACCATTTATGCGTAATAAAATTACAGTATTGGACCAAAAGAAAGCAAATACCTATACAAACATGACATTTGTCCAACACTTAGTAAAATGGATATTTTCAATGCAGTGAAAACTGGTTGGCTGAAGAGGAATGTTGGAGGCAGACATGAAATAGAAATGGAGTAGATTTGAATCAATGAAGGCATGCTTTTGGAGGCAAATCACTATGAGAAATCTAAAAATTGGATATAGGTGAATGAAAAAAAGTTCCCTTTGGAAATAGCATCCTTTGCAATGGGAAAAATAAAACTAGGTAAGAAAATAAATATTAGTTTAAAATCATTTGAGATTCTATACTTGAACTAGAAATGAAAGGAAGGGATTAAATGTGCAATGTTGGAAGCTCTTTTTTGCCCAGTTTTTCAGGCAAGTCTCATACCTATAGTTGGTCACCAAACAGAAAAGAGTACTGATATGTCTGTATTCAAAGACTAAAAGTAACTTTAATAATTTAATCAAAGTGGCCTCTCAAAATGTAATAAAGGTGTTCAGTGAGCTTTCAGTTCTATTGTAACAAAAATTATGTCGGATGAAGAAACAGGGAGGGCATATAATTACAGAAGAGAAGGTGACATCATTCACAAAGGAAAAAGCAGGAGGTCAGTGTAGACCTAGAAAATGAATTATAATGGGCTGAGACATTTCAGGAAGGAAAAGAGTCTTTCTATTTACTCAAAACAGGACTGAAGGGCAAGATAAACAATGCAGATGAGGCCTTTTCTTTTTCTCACTTGTGAAACTTGGTAAAATGAAAGCAACACTGAGAAAAACAAAAGAAGGTGCTGAATAGGATGGGTCTGAAGCAAACCTTTGAAGTTGAAAATGGAAGATGGTTCTCTGGTCAATTAATAAACTAGAAAAAGGACAAACAAATCTATTGGAGCAAATGAATAAGGAATATACAGTCAACTCACAGAAAATAATATGAACTGACAATAAAACTTATGAAAATATTTACTGTGTCAAAATTTGTCAAGGTCATACAAATTAAGGTAATATTAAAATGCAACTATTTGCCCATCAGAGAGGCAAATATATCTAGTGGAAGAAATTTAACTCATTAGAACCTTTTGAGATGGCAATTATTAGCATTTATGAGAATGTAAACAATACATACATACTCTAAAACACAGAAATTTTGATAATTTCCTCTTTTTTGTTACAGTCATTTTATAATTACGATCTCTTACTCAGAAAATATTATCTCTAAGATTTGTATGTTAAAGGATTACAATTTAGGGATCTTTGTATGTACCAGTTTTACTGGATTAAAAACCTATCAATCAACTTTTTAAAAAATCGCCTTTTATAAAAGGCAATATATCTATGAGTCTGTTTCTGAAAGGGATTAAGCAAAACAAAATAAAATAAAATTCATAGACACAGACAATAGCATGGTGATTACCAGAAGGAAAGGGGAGAGGGGAAAGGTAGGAGAGGGTAAAAGAGGGATAAATGATGATGGAAGGAGACTTGATTCGAAGTGGTGAACATTCAACACAATATACAGATGATATGTTATAGAATTGTATAATTGAAACCTACGTAATTTTAATTTTATAACCATATCTTATATCAATATATTTATTTTTATTGCCTGGCTGGTGTGGCTCAATAGTTGAGCATGGATCCATGAACTGGAAGTCAAGGTTCAATTTCCGGTCAGGACACATGGCCAGCTTTCGGGATCCCCAGTAGGAGGTGGGCAGGAGGCAGCCAATTGATGATTCTCCCTCATTATTGATGTATCTGTCTCTGTATCCCCCTCCCTTCCTCTCTGAAATCAGTAAATTTTTAATGTTAACACTATTGCAAATGTCCCCACTATAGGGGAGAACATATTCGCCAATGATACATCTGAAACCTATATAATTTTATTAACCAGTGTCACCCAATATATTCAATACTTTTTTTTAAAGTAACCTTAATATTTTAAAAAAAGAGGCCAATACAGGGTGGGGCAAAAGTAGATTTACAGTTGTGAGTATGCAAAACAGAATTTATTCTTGTACTATTAATTATTGTGTTACTTTCCATAGGAATAACTGTAAACTTACTTTGGCCCCCACTTTGTATATTCTCAATTCTTACCAGTTTTAATTAGTGTGGGTTTGTTGTCCCTGCCTGTGGGTTACTTGCTACAGTGTCATCTTATACACTTCTACACAAATGCTTTAAAATAACTGAATCCAAATTGAGTTCAGTGGCATGCAGAACTTTGAAGGGATTGCATTTTAAAACTTAAAACAAAAATACATTTGAATATTGAAATTTAAAATGATGGATGATTAGCACATCAATAAAAAAATAAATAAATACCGAAATGTTACATACAGTAGTTATAGGATATAACCCTTAATTAACATTTGATATAATAAAATAAAATTCGTTAAATAATGTACAAAAATTAAAAAGCTGTAGACTGACCTTCTGAATGTAGGCTTACCATCCAGCCAATCAGCATTGTACTGTATGTTATGGGAAATGAAGGAACACAAAGAGAAGATTCTTGTTATTTAGCAAAGGTATTTTTTGATGTGCTCTTTGATGCCACTTCCCACGGACTTGAGTTGCATCCAGTTAACTAAGTTAAGCTGAGGTGAGTTTACTGACTGTGTTCAAAATGCAAAAAGAAGAAAAATCATTTTTGAACGTCAAATGGGCTTTCATTTTTCTACCTTGAGATTCGCGTCTCTCTTCTTTCTCTATTTTTCACGTCCTTTTCTTTCAACCCCCTTGGAGTGTGGCCAGACACGGCAGCCTGCCATGTGGGTTTGCCTGCACATTCCTGTTTGATCTCCTTCCCTTGATGTGTCGGTTTCTTTGTGGGCTGCCTACTTGTCAAAACATTTTTATTCTTCAAAACTCTATTCATAATTTTTAAATAAGTTGTGCACATCTCAAGGCACTCGATGCATTTTCCACAATTTAATCGCACTTCTATGGCATCAGCACTGCTGGGTCTGTGTTTAACACTGTGAGAACAAACACATATTTACCCAACTACAGCCAATGAGATGCAAAATGCTCAAGTGATAGGAGAAAGAAAGCTGTCTGTGCTTCCCTCTGAAGGAGTAAAATCAGTCCATTTAAAAAGCCAGATCAACGAAACGCCCCTAGCATTTGTAAGCATTGAAATGGAGGGTGTATTTTATTTAATTTTTATTTTTTTATTGTTGAAAGTATTACATATGTCCCCTTTTCCCCCCCATTAACTCCTTTCAGCCTGCCCCCACCCCAGGTTTTCACCACCTAATTGTGCTAAAAAAAGCAAGAAAGACAATCAGTACATATTACTTAATGGATTATTGCACTAAGATGTAAAAGTTTTGGTTCTCACATTATCTGACAATGGGATAACCGTGTGTCTTTATACCTAGGAGAAGGTACACGCCTCACCCTTATTTAAGTCTCTTCCCATGAAAAGGAAGCTACTCTGTAGTGAGAGATGTGTGATCAAACCTGGCACTTGTCATATGGGGGTGGGGGGAGTTCTTTGTGCCTCATACAACCTCAGGCATGGAATAATTGTCAAAAAATGCAATACTGGTTGTGTCATGCAGCTTAAATCATTCACCTCAAAATCTCTAAGTTGTAATGAAAATTTACTGATCTATGGGAAGAAATCTATTTTAAAAAGTATACTCGGCAGATTATTAATGTTACTCTTCAGAAACTAGGGGATGACAAGGCCATCCTAGTATTAATAAAAAAATTCTACAAGGTGGATGAAAATTTCATCTTAACCAAGCCTAGTAAAGGTCAAGTGAAAGAGAATTTAAGCCCACTGTACACTTTTATAAGCTGTTTTTAAGGTCAATTCAAGTAAACATTGTTTAGTCCTGGAGAGGTAATAGAAAGAAAGAGTAGATCTGTTCAGGGAAGATAAAGAAAAATATTTTTATTATGAACCAGGGACCAATTTATTTCCATTCACTGATATATTCACCACTGAGAGTTTAAGCCCATTTTGCTAGAAATTTTAGGTTATTCAAATTGTATGAAAAAAGACAAGAATAAAGAGTAACATATTTGGAAACGAACATCTCTGAAACGATGAGAGATTTGTAAGCGCAAGCCGGTACTCACTAGGAAAAGCTGTCCAAGTTACTGAAGGTCAAACTGAGGCGCGTGGGGATGCTGGAGAGGACCCCTGCAGCGACAGTTCCTGAAAATAATTAGCACAAGGTGGTTGTCTGAAGCCATGATCCTTCATGAGGGGCAGGAGCGAGAATCTGCAGTGTCCTGTTGACAACATGGGAGTGGCACCTGCGGCTGGTGGCAAGAGCTACTCCGATCTCCATAAAAAAAACAAAAAACAAAACAAACCAACGCTGAACTTGAACAGAAAAGTATGCAGACATACCTTTCCGGAGGCTGCCATGCAGAGAGGAAGCGTGGGAAAGGGTTCCATGTTATGCTGATTCCTGTTCCAGAGAAACAGGTAAACATTTAACTCCCTGCCCCCACAGAGGCCATGCGCCATCAGCAATTTTCATCCAGGCAGTCAATTATTCCTTAGTCAATTGGTTTGAAAAAATCTGGGGCTATAATGTTAAGGCCAAGAGAATTGTTTTAAAAAAAAAGATGACCCCCAATATAATATCCAATCATGAGCATCTGTGGGCAAATATACAATCACAATCACATCTTCCTCCCTGAATCTTTGCTTTTCTTTCAAGAATGCTTTCTTTACTCCAGAAGCATCCGTTACTAATTTAAGTTGCAAGCAGCGCAAATGGACCTTGGCTAATTGAAGAGGCACATTTACTGGAAAGATATCTCATGCTGCAGAGAATTAAAGGAAGCTATGATGAGCCAGGGTTGGGAAACAGACAGGACTTAGGGTGTGCAGGCACAGAGAAGAATAAGCCAAAGGGATGTCCTAAGAATATCCTGTTGGGAATGTCCCTGTTGGCTCCATCAGCAGGAGCGTGGCGCCGCTTTTCTGAGGGGCACGGACATTCTGAACTCCACTCAGTCTGTCATTCCCTCGAGGAGTCAGGACTTGGACAAGTGCATCATCTTGGCAGAGCATGGTCCTGCATGAAGGATCGGAGTAGTTCTTTGGCACATTGGATGTTGTAGTTGAGGGAGGGTCCCGATTCTCTCTGAGACTAACACAATTTCCACTGAAATGGGAAAAGTATTTGGATTGCAATTACCTGAAGATTGGCAAATGTCCATTAAACTGAAAAAAAAATTGACATTACTGTTACCTTTTTAAAATTTTATGTGGCATAGGTAAATACCAAAATATATGGTTGGGACCCTGGCTGGGTAGCTCAGTTAGTAAGGAATCCTTCCGGTATGCTAAGGTTGTAGGTTTGATCCCCAGTCAGGGCACATACAAGAATCAACCAATGAATGCATAAAGTGGAACAACATTCTCTCCCTCTCCCTCTCCCTCTCCCTCTCCCTCTCACTCTAAAATCAATAAACAAAAATAAAAAACAGTGTAAAAGAAAACTAAAATATATTGTTGGTTAAAACTGTAGCATGGGAGGCGGTTTTTAGTGCAATGAAAAAAAGACAGGAAATGCAACAGTAATGATGCATATCTAATTTTAGAGTTTGTTCATGTGGTCAGGATGAACTTGTACTCTCTTCTGAACCATTCTTGATTCAGTTGTTAACAGATACTGCTATCGCTATTATAGGTATCAATTTAATATAGGGAATTCAGTTATTTTTAAAAATTGTTGAGTAGTTAGAGGCATAGATTCTCTGATAGGTCCCCAGAGTGGCATACTCAGGACAAAACTTCCTGCAGTTTGGAAGCCTGGGAATCAGAAAGCTGCCGTCCCAGAGAGCTCTAGTATTAAACCCCTTTCACACGCTGTGGCTTAGGATGCTGTTGCAGCTACTGGCTCCAGGAACATGCTACCTGTCACAGCTGCAATGTGGAGGGTGGAGTCTTAGCAAACCTGCCAGATTCATGCCAGCAAACATAGATTCAGTTACTGCGCCTTTCCTTCCACTTCTCCTCACACTGTAGTGCCTCAAAGGGCCTTCTAGATCAGTTTGCTAGCTACGACACAGGTATTATTATGGTTGGTAATTATTGATGACAATTACATTAATTTTAAATATGGAAAAAATGCTAACTTTTCTAGAATTTTCATGTTACACAGACTGTCTCAAAAGTGGATACCATCCTAGACAAAGGAAAAGCTGTGATTATATTGTTCAGTGTATGTGTGTTTAGAGTATTTAACATGTGTCTGTTTTATATCCATCACTGATGACGTTTTAAGTGGCTCAGTTAAGTGATGTTTAGGATACGCATCAGTTTGTATTATAATTGGTGTATTTGTGCCTATCGTATTTAATTTTGAGAAACTTAAAAGATGAAGTCAACAGATAGCAAACATTGCTAGAGGAAAAATATGCATACCCAGTATTTAAAATGTTCACACCAACCAGAGCCATAAACTCCCAGGAGCATTGGTTCGTCATGGTGGTCACAAACTGTATCCCCAGCTGTAGGAGGCTGTGTAATCCTTGGACTAATTCCACCATGAGATACCAATTAAATAAGGAGCTTATTAAGGAGAGCACTGCAACTTGGCAGTGTTCTTGTCATCATTTCACAGTCAGCCATGAACTAGGAAGGTGACTACTGGCCCAGGACAAGTGTGACAGCACATCTCTCGGGATTACGGAAGGAAATAGAAAACCCTTCAAAGCAAGCTTTCAGCTGGTGTGACTTCTCAGCTAGAATCATCCCATCAGCTGGGAGACGGGGGAGTACGATGCTGTCATACCCTGTGAACGAGCATTGAGGTCATGAGACTGGGAGTGGTTGGGGGAAGGGCAGCGAGACAGAATCTGAATGACATCATCCTTCAGGCAGAAAAGAACCACAGCGCTGGAGCCACGGCCCCTGCAGTGGTTTTCACGTAGGAAAGGAAGCCTTTCTCTGCAGCGGCGCTGTCTGGTTTTCTTTTCTTTCCATCCCACGGAGATTTCTGAGAGTTGCTATGTGGGTTATGGACTTAAAGCGGAGAGCAGAGCTGGAAAATTGCAAGTACTGACTCTACGTGAATCTGGCATCATCAGTCATTGTTCATTCTTCTAAAGATATAAACTGTTGGCAAGGTCCCTGATCCATCACCATAGGGAGCTCTCAGGTGGCCATTTTAGCGATGCCAGTCACTTTAGAGGAAATTGTGAAGCAAAATTTTCTTCCTAGAAGACACCAGAATTGACTACTAGATTGCGATAGGACGTTGAGAAAAACGATGGCTGGGCAGCAATTTAGAAACACCTCATGATGACAAAGAACATAAAAGGAATGAGCTTGTGTAAAAGTAAAATTATATAGGTCAGACATCTCTTGTTTATTCCCATGAACCTGAAATTAATTGCAATATCTTCAGTGCTCTAAAATTAATAGAAATGGTGGAGGAAAATGTAATGACAAGTTATAACAATAAAAAATACTTTTTTTTACTAAAATTAAAATTTCTGATCAGTCATGCCTATGTAATGAAACATTGAGGAAAGGTCAGAACCACGGGCTGGGAGAGCTTCCTTGGTGGCGAACATATCTGTGTTCAGGGAGGGTGGCTCACTCTACTCCACGGGGAAAGGGACTTCTGCAGCCCCCTCCCCAGGACCTTGACCTATTTGTCCTCTCTGCTATTGGCAGTTCTGGGTTGTATCCTTTATAGTAAAATTGTAACTATAAGTGTATTGCTTTCCGTGAGTTCTGTGAATCATTGCAGCATATTGTCAAACCTGAACAGGCGTCATGGGAACCCCAGAATTTGTGTGTAATTAGTGTCAGAATTTAAGCTCTTTTGCCTTTAACTTGTGGGTTCTGATGCTAGCCTCGGGAGTTAGTGTCAGAAGTGAATTAAGTTGTAGGACATCAAGTTATCATCGGAAAATTGATATTGGGACATAACACACCTGTTATGTAGCTACTGTATTTGGGGGAATCATATGCCAACTTTCTATACTAAATTCTTTGAACTTTAACTTCTCTCCCAGCTCAAATTCATTGTCATGCACCAGTGTGCTATAATCGTCTCTGGAGGACATCTGCATGTGAGTGTATGTTCTTTCTTTAGCCCTCGCCCTCATCAAAACCATATACATCTTTCATTGTACTTGGTAAAGTGAGGGCCTGACATGTACCTATTCTTTAACCTCATGGAAAGCTCTAGTGCATTGATAGTCTTGTCCTCTCTGCTCCCGTCAACCTTTCACTCCTCCTGATTATCTGTCTTTGAGTTATGCACCAACTATAAATTAGTTTCTTGTAAATATACCAACCCATCCAGCTCCCGTCTCATTCCAACATATTCTCAGAACAAACCCCAGACTTGAAATAATAAATGGACAGCAATATTTCACTTTACAGCTGAACATTGTTGGAGAAAATTCATACAAGTGGGTATGTCAGTTCATGACATAAACTCATGAGTATAAATTATAAGTTCATGATTGTGATTCCCTGATGGGCACCAATTAAGCTCCCTCTTCATTCGCTGGACTGAATATTCTCTGTCTTGTATACTGTCCTCTAATGACCATTTTTTCTTTCTTTCTCAAACAAAACCAAGAATAGCTGATAGAATTTTCTTGTGTTAATAGAAGTGTTAGCATTCACAAACTAGCAGACCTACTTTCTGTTTGCATCAATCTTCTCTCTGTTACAACAAAAAATTTCCTTGTCTAGAAAAGGCCAAACTTTCCACCTACATTATGAATCCACCCCTCTTACCTGCATAGGGAAATGTCCCTTTGTTTAGCCCCACACTCTCCCAAGTGTGCATCATAGCATTTTTTTAGCATTATTATAATTATCAGACTAATTGGACCCAGTAAACATATTCAAGACAGCAAGAACAACAAAAGCAACAGTTGTCTGAATTCTATTGAGCTGTTTGCTATGTTTTCAAAATACTCATGGCATGGACTTTTCACTTTTCCTCTAATTTAAGCTTCTCAAAAATTTTCACAACATGTGGCCTCCACATCTCAATCCCAACTTCGCCATCAAGCGCACCCTTTCCTCCTCTCCTCCCAGACCTCCAACTCCGTGATGCAAGTAGATATTTTCAATTCTAATTTCATTAAACATCTTAATGGTGTTCAAATTAGTGGGAAAAGTGTATTTTTTGAAATATTATTTTCCTTGGCTTTCATCATATTGCATTAGGCTGATCTCAAGAACAATTATGATCTCACCAAATTTTTCATTTTCTCTCTTAGCATTATTCTGTTCTACTCCAATACAGAGTTCTTTAAGCGTAGTGTACCGTCAGCCAATTTCTTCTTCTGGGCACCGTCTTCCCAGTGAATTTCAACAGCATATATTCCTACCGGCATATAAACTTATATATATTCCTACCGGCATGATTCCCAAGTTTATATCTCATAGACCTTGCTTCTGAGCTCCAGACCGATATTCCATTGCCTACTTTGCATCTTCCCCGGGTACTCCAGAGCAACAATGCTTAATATATATCAAACAGAAATCATAATTTTCCTAGGCCTCCCCAGCTGCGTATGATCCAGTGTTCCCACAGAAGGTGGCACATTCCATCTAGCTAGGTGCTCAGGCCAGAAAACCAAAAGTTATCTTGGATCTTTTTTCTCTCTCAACTCCTACATCAAATCCATCAATCCAGCCTGTCATTTCTGCCTCCTAAATACATGTCCAACCTGTCCATTGCTCAGCATCTCTGTACCATGGCAACCTTTCTCTCCAAACTCTAGCCGCACTGGGCTTCTTTCATTTCTGTGCACTCATCAAACACTATAATAACTCTTTGGGGACAAGTAAATCAAACTGATTCACTGGAAAGTCTCCCAGTTTGAGGTGAAGTCAGTTGGATTTATTTCTCCTGGATGGAGAAATACATGCAGAGAAAAATGCACAAGTTCATTAAAAACTGTATCTTATTAATTTACAACTGTATCAGGGGGAGAATATCCAGGGAACTGATGGATTTAAATTTGTTTTAGGGATACTGCTTTGAAAAAAATTCACATGCAATGTATGTAAACACTGTCTCACAAATGTAGTTCAAGAACTTCAGCTTGAGAAAGCTCTTTAGAATCATTTATTGAGAAGATAAGTGAACTGAACTTTTTTTTTATAAAATGAAGCAAGCCTATTTGTGGCTATTAATTATTACAACTCATCCACATTTAAATATATATATATATATATATATATATATATATATATATATATATATATAAAGCTTTCTTTATGGTACTTATTCAAAATAGTATCTCCTAAGTGGGTAATGTTGTCAGGAATTTTAATATACTAAAGATTTTTTTGCCTGTCATAAAACAAAAAACTACTCTATTAAAGTTGATTAAGTGTAAGCATAGATTCTGTTCATAAATCTGACTCATGGTGCTGAATATAAAAAATATTCAAATTACAAAAGGTCTCATAGCCACAGAATGAGCTCACAGTCCTCTTGACTTACCTAGCCCTCAATTATAGCAAGGGTTGTATTGGGCTCTAAGCCAGCCGTGGGCAAACTACGGCCCGCGGGCCGGATCCGGCCCGTTCGGCTGTTCTATCCGGCCCGCGGAGCTGAAAGAGCGGAGGGTTCTCTTGCTCTCCCCTCCGCTCCTTCACCAGCAGCAGTGTTAACATGGCAACATCGGGAAACACGGCCGCAGCTCCTTCTGAGTCCAGTTTAAGAACCCACTGTGGCCCTCGAGTCAAAAAGTTTGCCCACCCCTGCTCTAAGCCATCTACAGTATTCTGCCCCAGGCCCCCTGCTCACGTTGAAGGGTGTCTTCTGGTTGAATTTTCCTAATTTATTATGTGCTACTCCCATTGATAACTCCCTGATGACTCCTGAGTAACTCCTGCTGAACACTCTCAAATTCAACTCTAACATCCATCTCTCTCTTCTTATGCCCTGATCTACACATTTGTTCATTGGACAGCCCTATTTGCGTACACTAACACCACTTCCAGCCTCCCCTTCCCTAGCTCATGACACCAGCCTTTATTCCTGCAAGAGTTCAGTGAATGGCCCACCAGCCATTCTGTCTTCTTAAATTCTGTCTTTGTCTACTTGGCATCCATCCATCACTATATTTTCTTTCCTGCATTTTTTGTATTCTCTAGCATTTGGGTGCCTTCCAGACATGGCGGGAGAGACTGCCTCTCCCAGGGCCAGCGAATTCCTCAAGATAACCAACCTGTCCCTGAGCATGCAGTTCTTAGGCCACCAGCTCATCCCGAGTCCCCAGCTACCTCCTGTGGGACTCGCACACACCAAGTCACTATTTCCTCTGTCCTGAGTCTCGCCAGGGCCAGATACCAGGGCACCAGCAAGCATTCCTGTGTCCTAAAGCCTGCTGGAGTCACTCAAAGCCAGTCCTAAGTTGTTCACTCTGCCTGGCCTGGGCTTCCTGTGGGAACTCCCAGGAAGATGTAGTCTGGGCTTTCTCCTTAGTTCTGCTCCATCCCCCGACCGTGGAGGACTCCTGACTGGGCCAGTGACTGTCTGGTGGGTGCCTACACCGTGGTCATTACCCCTTAGAGATGGATTTTCCCCAGCTTGTTGCAGATTCTGAGAGTTTCCTAAGCATTGTGATCAGTAGCAGCATCTCTTCCCTCCTGCACAGTCTCCTAAATTCTGTCTTCTCACTGTTCACTGGCTTGAGAAATCATGTCAGTTTGTCCTAGAAACCACTTGGCTTCACTGTCATGAAAAAAAAACAAAGTTGTCAACTCCAATCCTGTCTTACATATAATGAGATAGAGAAGGCTCAAGGTATAAAATACTATTTTTTAAGGCGCGTATCAGTCGCCTCTCATTTTTAAGCTGTCACAGCCCACGTATCAAAGCCAAAGCAGTTATTCACAATAAAATGTAATGTGAAGTTTTATTTTGAATAATGCATTTCCAAAACTGGTTTTTACCCTGCTGGTGGCATTCACTAAAGTCCTTTTGTATGGCAGCTTTCTCTTAAGCACGGGCTTTAGAAGCAATATTCCTTAAGATTTCATTAGTTAGCATTTATCAGATGCAGGATGCTGCTGAGTAAGTTTAATTCACATATAAATATCATAGTGTGCCTTTTTGCTTGAGAGACCAGTGACTTGTCTGTAAGTTTTCTGTTTACTAATATGGATTCTGAGGACCAGATGAGTTGAAGAACAGAGGATTTGAGGACATAGAGCCTCACTTAAGTGTGCTAACTATAACTAACCTTATAACACCTTCTAGAGCCAATTAATTTAGACAGTTTAGGTGCCTAAATCTAGGGAGATGCATTAGCGCTCCAAGGTATAAAATCAACAAAGACAATAAGTCCTTGGCAATTTTTTAATGTGCATGATGATAGAATATTTCTAGAACATTGCTTTTACTCTACTCAACTACAATACTATTTTTTTTCTGTAACAAAAAAGCTGTAAGTATCATTTAGCTCTGGAAATTGATGGGAGATAATCAATTATGTAATATTAATGGAATTTAGAGTCTTTAAGCATGTTTTACATGTAAATGAAAAGAATGGATAAATTGTACTTTTGGAGAAAAGTTTCATATTATATCTGAAATATGATGGCATGGTAAGGTTACTTGATAATCACACTACCCTTGACTTTTTAGAATTATGATACATTAACAATTTTATCTGCAATATGCACCTTTAATATCACCAATAACTATAACACTTCTATTAAATTTTATTTTACTTTATTTCACTTGTAAGCTCTTAGTCAAAATGTTTTATTTGAAATATATAAACAAGTGTTTTAATTATCCTTTATCTACACATAATATTTATTTTAATGCTTTTTATTTTGCCAAATATAATAAAATTTCTTTCACTTTTATATTAATCAAAACATAATGTAAAAATACTTTCGCATAACAGTACTGACAAAATAGAACAACTATGTGTGCACACACGTGTGTGTGTGTGTGTCTGTGTGTGTGTGTGTGTGAGAGAGAGAGAGAGAGAGAGAGAGAGAGAGAGAGAGAGAATTCACATCTTCACTCTTTTGTTTAATGGCCGAGAGGAGTATAATGCAGGGAATTATCTCTAAAGATGCAGACAAGAGCATTCGACACAACTTGCCTTACTAGATCGCCTCATAGAAAGACACCTGTAACATTCAATGAAGTCAGAATCCTTTGCGGTAAAAAGATAACTGTTTTTGTGAATTAAGAATGCCTGTAGGACATTTTCTGGAATAATATAAATATTCTACTCCTGTTATGAATTGAATTGTGTCCAACATCCCCAGATTGACATTTTGGAACACTGACTCCCAGAGCCTCAGAATGGGGCCTTATTTGGTCTTTAAGCTAAAAGGAGGTCTTTAGGGTGGGCCTTAGTGCAGGATGACTGGGACCTTTGTGGAAAGGGGACATTTGGAGACATGCAAATGCCATGTAAAGAGACACAAAGGGGAGATGGTGGCCCTGACCAGATAGCTCAGTTGGTTAGCGTGTCGTTCTAAAATGCCAAAGTTGTGGGTTCGATCCCAGTCAGGGCACATACAAGAAGCAACCAATGATTGCATAGATAGGTGGAATGACAAATCTATGTTCCTGCCCCCCTCACTCTCACCTTTCCCTCTTCTCTCTCACTGTCTCTCAAATCAAATTTAAAAAGAGAGAGAAGGTGGACACCTACAAGCTAAAAAGGCCTGGAAGGATGCTTCCCCACATCCCCTATAAAGATCCTTGATTTTCTTGCTTTCAGACCCCTAGACTGCAGGCTAAGGGACCATAGTTTCATGTTGATTTAGCCCCCACTCCTTGGTCTTTGATATGGCAGCTCTACCAAACAAATACGTTAGAAAATAAAAATGAAAGTGTTGTTATTGCTTTGGGTCAGTGGGAATGCACTACGCCACCCTTCCACATCCTTTCAGAGTTATTGCTCCAAATGCCAGCAGATACAAAATTCTTCCTTGAAGTAGTGGGGCGTGTGTGTGTTTGTGTGTGTGTGTGTGTGTGTGTGTGTTTTAAATTCCAGAAGTATATGACTTCAAAAATGTAAATCAGGGCCATACTTTTCAAAGTTAAATTTTAAAATAAATGATCATGTTTCTTTAAGAAACTAAACACTGGAACACTGGAAATGTATACCTGCGTTTTCTCGATTCTCAACAGGACCTCCTCAGAGGCATATGGTGAGCTAGCCTGACCCCTGGGTTTCAGCTATTTAGTTTCAGAGCTTACGGAGAGAGCAGGGCTATTTCAGTAGCAGAAGTTACCAGAAAGCTGTTTCCATAACCTTCTCGCAGCATTAGGCATGGCAGAGGAATTAAGAAATCCCATTTTAGACCGATATTAGACTCCAGTAGAATGAAACCCATGCTGTGCATTATTTAACGTTCAGGTCACATAATAAAAGGTGCGTTGATGACTGTGTGTTGTAGAGGGTAGAATAAGGTACTTCATTTTTATCAATGCTCTTCTTAAGTCAGAGCAAAGCTCCATCCCACTTTGTCTTGTTTAATACACAAGAAGCCTATTTCCCATTTGGTACTACTTAGGAAATGCCAGTAGAAATTTAAAAAACAAGAAGAGGAAAAATTGAGTTGAGTATTTAATCATTTGAGGTGCTTTATAGTTCAGTGTTACATCTGCTGATATTTTCTCCAGTTGACCTTCTTCGGCCGACCGGGGGAGGGTCGAGAGCAAAACCACCCGCCCCCATTCACCTGCTTCTCATCCATGGCAAGTCACAGCCAATCAGTTATTTTCCAAATTAAAGAGACAGTGACCCAGGCTACATTGGGATCATGTCCAAAGTGTGGGTTTCAGTGAAACTAGTATTTCTGTGTTCCTTTATGAAACTGTAAGAACTACACTTAAAACCATCCGTATTTTACACACCAAATCAAAGCTATCGACGTTACTTGTTACAATACTTATAACCTATCAAACTTTTGAAATTGTTCATTGATCCTCGAAATAATTACATTTAAATGATTCAAGAACACAGGTGAAGTCATATCACAGACAAAATGTAACAAAAATTCAGGTGCAGCTCAGTCTTTTGTGTACTTATAAATTCAACTACCAATATGTCTTCCATCAAATTACCTAAAATCTCCTTTCAATATATTGCAATACAAATGTGTTTCTCAAGGTCATTTTCTTCGTGACACCTAAGTGTTCTCTGCAGTAATAATTTTATTTTTGTTGCACAGATATCATTCAAGTTTCTTTTCTTAACCTTCATCCCTGGGGACTCTTTATTATCTCTCTTGTATTCTCAGTCCCCTGTCTTCCTCTCTTTGTTTACCTAAATTTTGGTGGAGGAGCTCCCAAATAAGCTTCCGGAGAAAGGGTTCACGCGAGTCAAACAGGTGACTCCAAACATGCAGGATTCCCCAATCCAGGTGGGGGTGAGGTTGTGCCCAGGCAGCAGGTCGGAAGGATCCATTCCACACCCCTCTCTGGCTCCCAGGGGTTGGTGGTGGTCTCTTCCACTGCGGCTGCAGTCCTCCTATCATATCGGCCCCTGTTTTGACATTGACATTGCCTTCTCCTCTGTGCCTCTGTCTCTCTTTTTCTGTCTGTCCCCAGTCAAGGTGACATTCACAGATTCCAGGGATTAGTGTGGTACATGGCTTTAGGAGAGGCCCCCATTCAACAGCCGCAGTAACATTTTGTTGAAAAGAATGTGTTTCCCCTCCAATTTGGCCTTTTTTTAAATAAAAAGCATCACATGGATTGCATTTTAAAATCAGGTTTAGTCCTAGCTGGTTTGGCTCAGTGTATAGAGTATCAGCCTGTGCACTGAATGGCCCTGGGTTCAATTCTGGTCAAGGGCACATGCCTGGGTTGCGGGCTTGATCCCCAGGAAAGGGTGTGCAGGAAGCAGCCGATTGATGATTCTCTTCATTGATGTTTCTCTCTCTCTCCCTCTCCCTTTCTCTCTGAAGTCAATAAAAATATATTTTAAAAAATAGATTTAGCATAAATGAAATGAGCACATCCTATAAAATGGTGTCTAACAAGTACAAGTTTCCATTGTAAAGGAGGTAAGCCAAGCTACAATACGGAATGACCCATTTCCTAAGGCTTAACAAAGAAGAGTGGCACTCCACCTAGTGTGTTAGCACAGGTGCTATTAACGTGGGTGCAGTGTAGCCAAACGCAATACTAGGTGTGGAAGCTGACCCTGCGCTGCACTCATCACAGTGCTTCATGGAGCACGTACACTAGCATTTGACATGTATCTAAAGTGGGCAGAAATTATTCCTCTGGAAACATGAAAAATAGGCTTTGTGACTATTGGTTGATTCAATAATCTCATTTCTTCTAAGACTATTAGAAAATCATTTGTTTTACCCAGCCACTGTGTAACTTCTTTTTGAAATACAGGGTGGGGCAAAAGTAGGTTTGTAGTTGTTCATTTGGTAAATAATACCATAATTAATAAATAACAATATAACAATAAATTCTGTGTTTCAGATACTCACAGCTGTAAACCTACATTTGCTCCACCCTGAATGAAACCATTTTCAGTAAAACATTAAATGGAAAATGTTAGCCTGGTGGGATTTAGGAAGGATTGTAAATAAACAATATATACGTATTTATGACTCTGATTAACCTACAAGAAATACTGTTGGCTTTTATTTTAAACTTAGCTCCCAAAGATCTTTTACTTTTACTTTTTTGGGGAGGGGGGTAATATATTTATAATGTATTCTAATATTATGCAATTCATTGGGTATTTTCTATGAGAATATAATGGTTTTCTTTAAGTTAGACATAAAATTCAGCATATATGTGGCAAATTTAAAATGATAATATGTCTTTATGGCAGCTAAGATTTGCGGATTCAGAAAGCAATTACAATTGTAATTAAATTTATGGCCATACTATTCTGCAGCAAAATCCATTTTCTTCAAACACTGACACTTATATTGATGTCTGACTGCTGGTTTAATTACAGTTTCGCTGTTAATGGGACATCAACTCTGCGTTGTCTTTCTAGATAAGTAAACTTGTCCAGGTTTGTACGGTTTGTCGATGCAACTAGTTAAAGGCTGCGCCACCAGCAAATAAGACTGCTGAATGGATAATCCAATTCAGTCATTAAAATGAAACCCATCCTCCAGTCAACATAGATCTTCCCCTCTTACAGCACAACCGAGGCAGCCTTACTTTAATGAAGCATATTGGTTAGGAATTTGTCCTAAAGCCATTAAGAGAAATCTAATAAAATGATTCCTTAAATAAATTGAGTTATTTTTCTCTTATATAAATGGAGTTAAGATGGAGGTAGCCTGGAGGCTGCCTGGTGCTCCCCCCAGCCTTCTCCTCTGCAGCACTGTCTACACCTGCTCTCACGCACCTGCCGGAGGTGGAGCTCATGTTGGTCGTGCTTCAGGCAGGAGGATGGTGCAGAATCAAACTATAGGCACAGGAAAGCTTAGGGTCTGTTTTCCTGTTAAGGAACTTCTCTGGAAGAGCCAGCTCCTTTTGTTTCTTTGTTTTTTGTTTTAATATTTTTATTGATTTCAGACAGATAGGGAGAGAGGGATAGAAACATTAATGATAAGAGAGAACCATTGATCGGCTGCCTCCTGCACGCCCCCTACTGGGGATCAAGACCACAACCCAGGCATGTGCCTTTGACTGGAATCAAACCTGGGACTCTTCAGTCTGCAGGCCAATGCTATATCTACAGAGCCAAACTGACTTGGGCCAGTAACTCCTTTTGTATTCTGTTGACCAACCCATCTTGCAAGGCTGCCATGTTAGACGGAATAATGGCTCACCAAGGATGTTCATGTCTTAAACCCAAGAATCTTTTAACTTTATCAGGTAAAAGATGCTTTGAAGATGAGACTAAGGACAAAGACCTAGAGAGGAGGAGACTAAATGGGACTATTGGGATGGGCACCAGTTTAATCCCAAGTCCTTAGAAACTGAGCATTCTCCCAGGGCAGGTCAGAGGCGGGAGAGAGAGACAGGTCAGATAGGTGTGACATGAGTAAGACCTTGCTGTTGCTGGCTTTGAAGATGGAGGAAGGTGATGGCCATGGCCCAAGGAATGTGGGAAATGTCTTAAAGCTGGAAAAGTCAAGGAAATGGGTTTTCCCTAGAGCATCCAGAAAGGAATGCAGGGCACCAGCATTTTGAGTTTATCCTGTTGAAACTTAGACTTCTGACCTACTTGACTGTAAGGTAATAATTGTGTGCAGTTTTAAGCCACTACGTTGGTAGTAATTTGTTTTGGCAGAAATGGTAACCTGAGAAATATATATATATTAAAGGGTAGAGGATCGGTTCTCCCAATAAAAATATAATCTCCTTTGGTCAAGAAGTAGAGAATGGGTATTAGATGGGTAGTATTTTAATATCCTCAACCTTTCGTCTACACTCACCTCTTCTTAGCCACCAGTTCGAAGTTGCCACCACCTGGTCAACGGAAACTCTTAGTTCAGAACTCAATGAGTCTGTTTCCATCATGTGACTTTGGAACATTGCCATTCAAGTCATTGGTCTCATTCATGGTGACGGCTCCATGCCTTGTACAATTCACCCAGATTAACTACTATCTTTATAGAAACTGTAACTCCATTCGGTACATTTTAAAAAAACACCTCTCAAAGGTGGACAAACCCTAGACCTTCTAAACTTTTCATTCAGGCATTGCATACATGTGTAAACATAGATAATTTAAAATGGGCTTGAACAGAATGTATTCAGAATTTAGGGGGAATTTGACTAAGCTACCAACAGCATCCTTTAGACCTGTAGTCATTGGCTATATTTATGCGATTTATATAAACATATACATCATATAAAAATTTACAAATATATGTATGTGCATGTGTACCTAAGAAAACAATATATTCTTTCTATATATCTCCATAAATACACAGCATGACATATGCATATCTAGTAAATACAAAATGGGGCTACAGACTCTATAAATAGTAAGGTACACTTGCTGTCATCTTTGTTGTTCCAGAGTTTTGGATACCAAATAGCGAAATCTGGAACAAAAACAAATACGTGCCTATCTCAGAAATTTCACAACAATCTACTGCATGTCCCAAGTCAAGGAACCACAGTTCACAAGTCCAGAAAAAAGCATGTATAGTGAATGGGTCATGAGCATGGACTTGGTTTGGCTGATTGATGGGATTAGGCAACTCTGCCCCCTTGTGGTGCTCAGGGGCCATACAAACCAACCTAGAGGTAACAAGTTTTGGAAACTCGTCTCAAGTGCCCCTGACTGTGCCTCAGCATTAAAATCAAATGGCCAGAAAATCTATTGACTTTTATGGGACCCAGAAGTACTGGGATGAAAAATGAAATCATTTATGATTAGGGTAGGAGAACTATGGAAACAAACACATTCTCAGTGGCTGTGTGCATGGCTGGTGTCTCACTCGGGTGGGTGTAGGTAATATGGCCGCTCAGTCTCCTCTATCTGTGGTCACAGCAGCTCCTAGGTGTCTCAGGTTCTCAGCTGAGAATAGTCTGGCCAGCAGATAGGGAATAAAGAAAATGCAGGCCTGGCTGGCCTGGCTCGATGGTTGAGAGTTGACCTATAAACCAGGAGGTCATGGTTCGATTCCCTGTCAGGGCACAAGCCCGGGTCGCGGGCTCCATCCCCAGTGTGGGGCGTGCAGGAGGCAGTCAATCAATGACTCTGTCTCATTATTGATATTTCTGTCTTTCCTTCTCCCTGCCTCTCTGAAATCAGTAAAAATATATATTTAGAAAAAAAAGTAAATACAGGTTTATTTGGGAATCTCTTTAAGGCCTAAACCTCTGTGGTATATATCATTTCCACACACATTCTGCTGTTGAGAACCTAGTCCCAGAGTTAAACCTATTGTAATGGTGGTGAAAGTAAGGCTCATTTGCCCAAGAGAAAGATAAATGAGTTTAGTCAATCACGAGCCAACTGTTACTCCACTCTGTTCCCCAGAAAGACCTCTGATAAGTTTCATGTTTATGGGCCAGATTCCTCGCTGTGGGTGTTTACTGTGAAATAACAGGCTTATGTACCATGTTCATCCCTGTGGCCATAATAGTAGGCCAGTGATGGCGAACCTATGACACGCGTGTCAGAGGTGACACGCGAACTCATTTTTTTGGTTGATTTTTCTTTGTTAAATGGCATTTAAATATATAAAATAAATATCAAAAATATAAATCTTTGTTTTACTATGGTTGCAAATATCAAAAAATTTCTCTATGTGACACGGCACCAGAGTTAAGTTAGGGTTTTTCAAAATGTTGACATGCTGAGTTCAAAAGGTTCGCCATCACTGTACTAGGGTCCACCAATTGCTGCTCCAAAATAATCCTGGGAAGAAAATAGGTGTAGTTTTACTAAGGAAGTGCTCTTCCCAGTGGAAAACAAAAATACTGTGAAGATAAAAGTAAATACCTATTAACATACGAGAATATATGCATAGACATGCACACAGCCGCCTACCTATGATACAGTTATATGATGGTGGAGAGGAAAATGTGATAGAAATAGGACTCAACTGGAAGATAGTAGACTTATTTCGTGTTTTTTCCTGGTTCTGCTGTTAATTCAGTCCATGGCCTTAGGAAAATCTTACTCCCTTCTGTGATCATCCCGCACTGCCTAAAATCAAGGTTTGGGCTAGATCAGAAGTCAGACTCAGTTGCCTGTGGGTGCAAAGAATATAACACTGATGTCTGACATTGGCACAGTAGAGCTTTCCCTGTAGCCTCTCTTTATTTGCATATCAAAACAAAAGCAAATAAAAGAAAAATGTTCTCTCTTGTTTTCTGCAATTAGGCAACCCTCTCGATACATCTTCCATTTTACGTTTTGAGATTTGGGCAAATGCAAGCTTTCTGTGCAGTAAATACTCTGTTTCTCCTCTGTGCTGTGGAATTAAAGGAGCTGCCAACCCTGGACTTCAGGTCCCAGCCCTCCTTTACCTCCAGGTGGAATATGGGACTTTCTTTTACCAAAGGATGCCAGGCCCAAGAGTGGCATCACTTGCAGGTCGTGGAAGGATACAGTTGTAGGATTATGAGAGGCATATGCTAGGTACACCCTTTCTTCTGCTTCCACTAAGTGGTCACAGGTGACCTTGTCGTCTCAGGGGATCTGCAGGGCACCCGATGACAGGAGAGTGAGCTCCCGAATTGCACAGGGAAGAGCACACGGTTCGTGTGGTGGGGACCATGGCGACTGTCGTGACTGGCAGGGACAGTGGTGAAGCAAAGAGCATGAGTGTATTTTCTCGCCTTGCCCACAAGAGTTTGAGTTCCAGTAGTTGCGGGGGTTTTGTCTGTTTTGTTTACTCTAGTTTCCTGAGTAACTGGAGGAGTATCCTGCACCATGGGCTATGTATGAATCAATATTAGTTCAAATAAACAAGTGATGGAATAAATCTCTTATATTTCCTAGTACATAGCTGTTTTTTAATAATGCGGTTCTCCTTGGCCAGATTTTTCTTTTTTTAATAGAAGATGTCAATGTGAATATTTTAGGCTTATTCAGAACACTTGGAAACACTTCCTAGGCCAAGGCACTCCTTTCTGTGGGCTGGATTTTGCCCACAGGCAACCAGTTTTGTGACCTCTAAACAGTATTATTGATCCTCAAACCTGGATGAGCTGAGTGCCTTTGAGAACCCCTTTGGGAGCTTTATGCTAATTTTTAAAAACGTTGGCTCTCCTCTCAACTTGTTAATGAGAGTCTCTAGGAGTGGGGCACATTAATATATACATATATTTTTATAAAGTTCCTCAGGAGGTTTTCATATAACCACTCTAGAATTAATACATGGGATAGCTCTAGGAATTACTGCAGTAGATGACTCTAATTTTTATAGTAAAATTTATATTTTTGGATATATACTTAATATGAAATTAGACTAAATTATGATGGAATTTCAGAACCCCAGTCACTTAGACAATAAAAGTATTTCTTTATGTTATTTCATTAATGTCTGCCTTTTTGAATTTTATGAGAACTTCTGGAATTTATTTCATATCATCAGGAGTGAAAACATATCTAGCCTTCACAATGTCACTATGCATCACACAAGATAAGTTGTAATGATAGTGAATACATCTATAATATAATCAGGTCAGTATCTAAAAAAAATGGATGAGAGCTTATGTAAATTGAAGGATGGGCACTAGTGTTCTCCAGTACTTAAAGGTGAGAGCTACCAGAATTCCTCAACCTCCTTTCTTTGTGTATGGAACAGTTTTAATTCTAACAAAATTAGAGCAAACAGTGGCTAGCATATTAAAAGAAAAATCTGGATATTAATGTGAAAATAAGAGCCACTATCAACTATCAAATATTGACTTGAAATTTCAGTAATTAATTTTTACAAAATTTCATTAGACTAAGTTAAAGAATAATCAGTTTACACAGTGTCTTACATTAGGGATCTCCTAGTAATATGTTATCTAATAACAAATTATTATCCATGTGTTTGCTTGAATACTGGAAAATAATCGTTTTAATTAAATAGTTGAATGCATTTGATCAATTTGTGCATATTGCATTCCTGCCCTAAATCTAATCCAGTTGTAAAGGGACAAAGGAGGGGAAAACAGGGAATATCTGTAATATTGCCAACAGTAAATGTAATAAAAAAACAACTTGTCACTATTTAGGTGGGTAACTCCACTCTACATCAAATCCCGTTCCTTTCAAATGTATCACTATTTGTTAATGTTGGTATTTGTTTACGCCTTCTGTCCTTTACCAGAGGAGCAGTGGCCTTTGCTGTCCAATTCGCAGTTGCCTTCCCCAACCCATCAGGTGTCTGCCAGTTGGTGTGTATTTGCTGAAATGAAATGAATTGAACTAGTTACTGCTGTGTCATTGAAGTGACAGGAGCAGACTCTGTTGCAGTGACCAGGGTAATGAGTGACAGGTAGAGAGAGGACTTTGGAGGGAGCTGTGAGGGGGAGTGGCTGTAAAGAGCTGTTTTCTGAAAGAAATTCTAATTGTTCTTTTAATGGATATTGCGGAGAGAATGAGTAAGAATATGCAGCAGGAATCGCTAATACTTGATGGCGAAAGCTTACTGAGAAGGCAAGAGTGGGTGTGATTCCCCTCGCTGCGAAGGAGTTAATCCTTGATACAGATTCTTTACTCATTAAAACAGAAACATAAACTTGGGAAGGAGATGGTAGGATGTAGATTTTGTGAACAGTTTCAAACATTTTTAGTTAATGATTTCACTTCAGATGTGCTCTCTTTCTTTTGTTACTTTTATCATTAGATAATTTTAGTTCAGTAGGTTAATGGAAAATCTTCCTCATATCATATTGTAGCTAGTTGCATACACACCTGATATGAAATTAATGCAGATCTGCCCTACTAACTCATATAAAATATATCTTCCTTTCTTATACATTGGTCTCAAAATGCTTGAGTATATTAATAAGACATTAAAGAGAGGCATTGTGTTCTGGCTAAATTTGGAAGCACTATTAATTCTCTACCTATTATTTCCTCTGCCTGTCAAAACA
This sequence comes from Myotis nattereri, assembly GCF_964212035.1. Classification (NCBI taxonomy): domain Eukaryota; kingdom Metazoa; phylum Chordata; class Mammalia; order Chiroptera; family Vespertilionidae; genus Myotis; species Myotis nattereri. The sequence goes on from NC_138093.1 coordinate 4,030,083, forward strand.
CTTATTCAGAAAATTTTATAAACTGGTTTTCTGAACTAATAAATGCATTTCATTATTTTTCAGAGAGTATATGTAATTCCTGATGGCTTCCAGTCACACTTTCTCATGCATATATAATCTCATGTCTTAAAGCCTCTTGCAATCCTTATGTGATTGGTAGTCAACTCTGATAATTAGCAGTAACGACTCGAATTTCCACTACTGAATGGGTTATTAAAATATAGAGGAACAATATATTTAAAAATTTATCTTTGCTTATTTAGATAATTTGACATTACATAACTTCATTGTTTATAGGGAGGTCAGCAAATTCACCAACAGAAGGACCAAGACTGTATTTAGGCTCAATCATGTCCCGCCTTATTGATGAGTTGAAAATAAAAGATAAACCAAAGACCAGAAAACAGCTTTTTATTGATAAGTCCTGGATGTGGTAGCTTCATGGGTGTGTATATTTGTCAAACTCATCAAAGTGTGCACTTTGATTACACATAATTATTTGCCTAATGGTATAAATAATGACATTAAAATAATAGTTTTTATTAGTAATAAAAATTAGACATTCATGCATGTATTGAAAAGAAAAATAGTATAAAATAATATGTGTCCAGAAGTAATCTCTATTTTAGTTTTCCTTTATACTTTTCTGCTAGACGTGAAAATGTGTGTACTCACATAAATTGAAACTTTTTCTAAATATACACTCAATCTAAAATTAGGTTTTATGTTTCAGCAAATTTTGCTTGTATAGACATATGCTTCTAATGGAAAATCTGCAAGTACTTTTTACTTCTCAGAAATGAGAATATTGGAAGGAAAACAAATCTAAAAACATATGTTGCAAACACAAAGACATTCTCTCAAATGAAATGAATGATTCAAGCAATAGGGGATATTTTCCTATTAAAATATGAAATGATTCTATTGATGCAGTTACAGTGAGAGAAACAATGCATATTATAAACTGTGAAAAACAAAACAAACAAGAAAGAGAACTTCTTAGACTTCTTAATGGTAATTTGTTTATACTTACCAAAAGCCACAACATAATTTGTATTTTTCATTTAGCTGTTTTACTGGGAATTATTCATGAGAAAAGTAATGAGTAACTCAGCCTCAAACTTTAGGTAAAGGATGTCGATGTCGTAGTTTTTAAGATAGCAAAAAATGTGCATAACTTTATTGTCCAACATTGCAAGAGTCATTACTATGAAGAAATTGGCCTCTGTAAGAAGCAGAACTTTGGTTTACTGGTACATTAAAATCTCAACTAATGCTGCAGAGGATTTTATTTTTGCCTCCCTACTTATACAGTATAAACCAGAGACAGGGCTGAGGTATTTACTGCACAAATCATGTGACTTACCTCATGAGCACCGTGATGAAGTAGCTTTAGTAACTTTATAACCACAAATCAGTCCCTCCCTCCCCTAGTTGAGGAGATTGTGTCTTGTATATCACACCTGTGGGCACAGTGCTTTCGCTCCCGTCCTGACCTCCAGACTCGTCTCAAACGGGGTCATCGATTCGCTTTGTGTGCACAAAGAGCCAATAATTTTAATGTAGGTGCTGGTGGACTGCTGGCTGGTGCTCCCTTCTTCCATCTCACAGTTTCATTTTTGCAAAGATCAAGGTCCTACTTTTAATTTTTTTAGTCTGGTATTAGTTTTCTCAACACCTGCGTAAATTGTTTTATACAAATATAATATGATGTTATGAAGGCATTGAATCATAGCTTCCAATATGTGTTAAAAGTATGGTGAATAAGTTTTACATATAATACCACGTTAAAATGGCAGCACACAATTCTAGATCCAGCCTGAAGACCAGTTCAAGGTCGAATTAAGAAGCAAATGTAATAGTGAGGGCTTCTGGAAAGAAGTTTATAGCTGTAGTTGTACTCCTGAATTGATTATAGTTGTGATGGTATTTTTGAATTGCTTGTGCGGTGTGGTTTTATAGCATGTAGTGAGGATTGGGTAAGGCGTAATTTCTTCTTTAAGTACCATCATCTCCCAACCCTCTGCCCAAGGTCTAGATTCTGTTAGCCCTTATTGTTAATCTGTACCATCCAGAATAAGATGCTTTTACTGGTTTTTGTCTCAGACTCCACAGATTTCACCAGAGTTCAAGAAAGCATACGATTTAATTAATGCACCACTCCCGAGGGACACTTCTGAAGGATCTATTGTGTTCAGAGTGCTAGAGTCATAGAATCTGAGTAATGTAAGTTAAAATACTGGATAATTGGGAGACAGCTCACAAACAATATTGAGACAGAAATACACATTTTAGTACAATGTAAAATGCTTTAAACAAGTAAAAATGCATTGATATTGAGGTCAGGGGGAAGATAGCAAGATTCTTTTGTATAACAGTTTTGAAGGATGCACTGAATTTTACCGTTAAAGGAGCAGTCCAACGGGCAGGTTAAGTATTATGTGCGAAGACATTCTCCGAGGGAGAATGAGATGTGCTTGAGGAGATACCACTCGTTCCATGTGGCTAAGGCAGGGAGTTCGAGATGCCAAGTGGAAACGGCTGAGGCCAAGGGCACAGGAAGCTGTCGACTCACAGAGGGACACCATGGTTGTCAACGTAATCTTGACCTCCTCTTGAGGGAGATGGAAAAAAATAGAAGAATTTTAATCGGGTACAATCATTCTGCACTCGGTAAGGCCATGCTGACAGCAGTGGGCGTGAACTTGAGGTAGGCGGAGCAGAGGAAAAACTCCCCTGGGAGGCTGTGGTGGAAATGTGAGTGGAAGGGATGGAAATGTGACGGAGGCAGAGCCAATGAAATGAACAGAATGAATGAAGAATACGGCAGTGATGGTGGCTGACACGTATGAAGTGCCTGTTGTAGTGCAGGGTTGAATCTGAGCGCATAGGACAGTGATGGCGAACCTATGACACGCGTGTCCGAGGTGACACACAAACTCATTTTTTTGGTTGATTTTTCTTTGTTAAATGGCATTTAAATATATAAAATAAATATCAAAAATATAAGTCTTTGTTTTACTATGGTTGCAAATACCAAAAATTTCTCTATGTGACACGGCACCAGAGTTAAGTTAGGGTTTTTCAAAATGCTGACACGCCGAGCTCAGAAGGTTCGCCATCACTGGCCTAGGACTTACTTATGGTTCATAATAGATGGCTTAGGTAGTGTTATTCTGTTTATAGAGGAGAAAACTCAAGCATGGAGACGTCAATTAATTTGCTCAGGACTGCTTAACTGAAAAGTTCTGGAGTTGAGATTTGAAGCCATTTTTGCTTTGGAGTCTTTACACTGAACCATCTTGCCATTTTGACTTGCTTAATAGAAGAAATACAAGGCAAAGAACAAAATACATCATTTATGCACTAATAAGAATGGATGGTAGCCCGGGCCAGTGTGGCTCAGGTGGTTGGGCATCATCCTATGCAACAAAAGGCTGCCAGTTCAATTCCAGGTGAGGGTACATGTCTGGGTTATGGGCTCAATCCCCAGGAGGGGGAGTGCAATAGGTGTCAGATCATTATTTCACTCTCACATAGATGTTTCTCTTTCCCTCTTCCTTCCACTCCTCCTAAAAATCAATAAAAAAAATCTAAAATAATGAATGATAAAGGTAATGGACAACTCATTGCAAGCATTTAGCTTGTAGAAGAAAGCATGCCATTACATTAAGTTAACCAAGTATGTATAGAAATTTCTGTTTACGTCACAAGGCCATAAACCAGAATCTGAATATTTCCAGTGGTCACTTCTTCCAACTCCTTATAAAGGATGAATGAAAACAAAATATTCAAAGAATTGTTTCATAAATGAAAGCCCACAAAGACAGCAAATGTTATCAGTATCTGATGATTGTACTTGCTAAATTTTCCATCAAGATAATGAAAATAACCTACTCCTTTGAACTCTGTATTTTCTATTGGCTCCAAGCATGTTCCCCGTTGAAGAAGTGAGAGTCTTAAAGGGGCAAAAAGACTATTCATTTAATCGTTGCTGTATGTACATTAGGCAAATTTAATTCCTCTTACCTGCTTCACAAACAAGCTTGTGTACAGCTCCCTCCTCCTCACTACCATATGCAAGCATGGCATCTCTTATTACATGAGTCTCTTCTTACTAGTTTTAATGTATAAATCTCCCAAAACAATGAAAATAGTGGCACTTATTAGATGATGCCACCCCTTTAAAAACAATGGGAAATTTTTATTAAAAAGGAACCTAAATGGAACCTGCTTAGTTGATTTTCAATTGTAATTCTCATACTACACATTAAGAGTCATGGATTAGGGTAATGACGTGACTTTTATTTTTATTTTAATTATCCTTTCCTTGACTGCTTTCATTTTGTATGTTTAGATAGTGCTTTAATGCAAGGTGTATTTGCATAGCTTCTTAAAAATCAATATAGGAGCACAAAAAGACATGCAATCACCGTGTGTTAGGGTTCTCCACAGAAACTGAAGTATCAGGAGATACTGTATATCTGTGTCTACATCTATAACTATAGCTTATCTGTATGTATATCATCTATATATCATCATTATGTCTATTCAAACAGATATGTGTGTATGTATATATATGTGTGTATAGATATAAAGAAGTAGAGATGAGAGAGAGAGAGAGAGAGAGAGAGAGAGAGAGAGAGAGAGAGAGAGAGATTGAGATTAATTGATTGATTTCTTTTAAGGAACTGGCTCATGTGATGGAGAGAGGCAGTTGGAGCCCAAAGGCATTCTTCCGGCAGAATTCGTTCTTGCTGAGGGGAGGTCAGTCTTGGTTCCTTAAGGTCCTCCTGATCGGAGGAAGCCCATCCATCACATGAGGAAGAGCGATCTGCTTTACTAAGTAAATGTTGTTCTCGCCCCAAAATAGGAAAATGCCTTCACAGAAACATCCCGTGCACCGTCTCCCCAAACACCTGGGCCCTGTGACCCAGCGGCGCAGGCACAGAACTAACATGACAAGCCCCATGTACGTGTACAAACATAAAATAAAATCATAAGAGGAATCGAACACATGTTTTGTCAGGATTCCTCATTACAATATTTATTAAAAGATATGGTATAGCTACCTTTCCCTTTAACTTCTAGCATTTTTTTAGAAACATTTTTGGTTACTTTATATTCCGGAATGGTTTCAGTTCAATTCAACTAAATTAAACACATGCCCACAAGCAATATGGGGTAAAGTCAGAGCGAATGTTTTTTATTATTAAGAAGGGAAATGATGTCTCTCCTCATAATTTTCAATGATTTGCCAAATTGAAAAATACATTCAGAATATTCTTAGGTATTGCCCCAATTCCTTAACTCCCCTAGACCTACTGACTGGAGCTGGCCCTCCACAAACTAACAAGCTGGGGAACACATCCCTTTCCCTCATGAGATGTTTTTAACTCCCCATCCCTTGTTGATTTTCTTAAGAAATAATAATAATTGTCTCTAGATGTTTACCATAACTTAGTGAATTGATGACAGAATGAACTCTAAATACCTAAGTATAGCTTATGTTCTTTTAAATGAATCTTTTTTATTGTAAATATCAGTCTCTTCTGATAAAATGGAGAAATTGAAATTATTTCTAAGGTCTCTTCAACCATCATTAGTTTTTTTTTCTTTCTTCTTTTCATTCCTCCTCTCTGAGCTGACATGGCTCCTAGGGAGAGATTGTGTGCTCACCTTGCTTTGAAACCTGACTGAGGTGAGGACATCTCCTCTTTCCAGCAGTCCCTGGCTTCTCACCTCATCTCCCGACCTCACCTCTGGGCAGTCTCCTCTTCCGGCCGCACTGGCCATCTTTGTGCTCCCCCACCATGCGAGCCACGCTCATCTCAGAGCGCTGGTGTGGTCCTGCCCGCCTGCACCGCTCCGCCCTGATGTCAGGGCTCCGCTCGCTTCTACACTCTACTCTACTAAAAACCAGATAGCCAAGACCCCTTCAGTTGATTCCCTATCTGAAATAGACTCTGCTTCCCGGACAGTGTGGCTCAGTGGTTGAGCATTGACCTTTGAACCAATAGGTCACAGTTTGATTCTCAGTCAGGGCACATGCCTGGGTTGCAGGTTCAAACCCCAGTAGAGGGCATGTAAGAGGCAGCCGATCAATGATTCTTTCTCCTCATTGATGTTTCTCTCTCTCTCCCCCTCTTCTTTCCTCTCTGAAGTCAATAAAAATATATATTAAAAAATAAAATAAAATATATTTTACTTATCACACACCATCTCCTTACCCTGATTTTTCTCCACTCAGTTCCATTGCTTACCAAGAGTCTATGTTCATTCACTTATTTCATGTCTATTACTCTGCGGCACACCATTTAGAATGTAAATCTTCTGATATTAAAGGCTTTTTTTTTTTTACTACTGTATCCTGGTTCCTATTAAAGTTTTATTAGCTAATGTGATGCATGAATAACTAGACAAATGAATGGATTTATTGAAACACATTCTGAGGTCGCATTGTGATTTAGTAGAAAAGGTTGTAGTAAATGATTAGAGATATTTGACAGCACAATAAATATTTTATAGGCATAGAAATGGCCTTTGTGGTGATTCCATTAAGTGTTCTCAAAATGAGGAGTCCTTCAAAGTAACCCAAGAGGTACTTACGTTGTGTTATCTCCGGTGGTACATGCAAGGAATGTCCCTAAGATGGTTAGTGCTGCAGCACGGAGTGAAAGGTGAGCAGTGACGGGTGAGGGAGAAAAGGTGAGGCCAGTTCCCGAATGGCTTCATAGCCTGTGTGTGTGTTTTGTTCTTCAAAGTCAGTGCCCTTGGGAGCTCTGCTTCCAGGTCATGACAAATTGTACAGGAACCAGTTTATACTGACAACTCCTTTTACTAATCAGGTGGAATTAAGAGCCAGTCACCCACTTGTGAAAATAAATAATGCATTTTAATGCTCACTGGTGTCAATATACTTATTTTCTACTCATATGCCAATAAACATTGGGAAATCATGTGTTCTACTATTTTATATGGCAACACTACATCTAACAAGCTTATCGCTTATTTCGATGATAGCAATTAGACTTTCCATTCCCATAACTGGTGATGCATAGCATTCTTAGTTAATGTGTTTCCATGATCATGGCTAATCAGATCCACCTGCTAATTTTTAATGAATTTGATAGCATGTATGAAGAAATTAATTGTCAAGAAAACGTGCAAATTTATTAGCTGAATTCAATTTAATGCCATTAGTTAAAGGACTTTCACTATGCAAATATATTTAATACACTTTAATGATGACTATTTTACCTACAGCTAGGACCATTCACCCTACTATTTCAAAGGATTATGATTAGAGAAATATTGAAGTAATTGCCTATTACCAGAACCTAAGAAACATGTAATGACAAAGAGTAATGAATAGATTTTTTAAAAAGTGATGGCCAGTCTCACTAGTGGTAAGAAAATGCAAATTAAAATATTAATCAGTTATACACTATTAAGTAGGAGAGTAAATGGAGGTGCATATGTGTGTAGAAGTCAGCTTTATAAAGAGGTGCACACAGTGCCCCGATCTGTATGGCTCAGTTAGTTGGGTGTCATCACCTGCACCGAGAGGCTGCTGGTTCAATTCCTGGTCAGGGCCACATTCCCGGGTGGTGGGCTCCAGCCCCAGTAGGGGGCGTGCAAGAGGCAGTTGATGGATGTTACATTCTCACATAGATGTTTGTCTCCCTTCCTCTCTCCCTCTCCCTTCCTCTCTCTCTCAAAATCAATTAAAAAAAATTCTTTTTTAAAAAAAGAGGTATCCACAGTCAGCTCCCTCAGGCTGGTATGGGCACCGGGACACCCTGAGTCCACTGCACCGCCAGGGACCTGGTCCCTCTCAGGACTTATCCACACAGCACAGTGCAGTGCGGTGGAGACCTTGTATATATACATGCGAGGCTCCAGCGCAAATAGCACAGCCTCATGAGATTGTGGGAAGTAGGAAATGGAGAGGCACGCTCAGTCTCATAAAGAAAAGTTCTGTAACTAAAATACATGGACCTGGGCCCTGGATAAACCACCAAGATTGTACGTGTAAGAATTGCTTGATATTTGACCAGAATCCCTAGGCGGTTTGGCCCACTTTAGTTCACATCTGCCCAGTGAGCTTGAGCTCCTTTCAAGCCACAGGTTAGACAGACACACACAGAACTGGCCCATGTCAAGACTGTCGGTACTGATGGGAAGTGGAGGGTAATGCGATGTGAGTGCAGATGCAGACATCTGGGCCCCTCGGGCCCCTGCAAGGGCACCTTCATGGCTGGAGGCCATGTTTCTTAGTTCGTACTCTGTGTGAGGTGGTTTGGGTCGTCCCCTCTCTATCTTAATTACCATCAATTCTGATACCACATAATTCAGGCTCAGCTAAATCTATAAAAGGTGGTTGTGGTTTTTGCCTTAAATATATAGTTATTACTATTGCATATTAAACAGTAGGTACAGCAAACCAAGTCTGTCTCAAGTTCCTTTTAGAAATAGAGGAAAGCATGCATTATTTAGACATAGAGAACTCAAAAGGCTTACTGTAAACCCACATGCAACTATATCAAAGAATGAGAATAATGTGTTTCATATGGCAAGGTAGAAGATGTACAGAAGTTAATGACCGTGCAGTATCTTTGTGCAACTCATGCTTTTGAATAAATAGAAATGATCCTGCAGTCATAAAATTAAACATGGGCTCAGAGTTAATCACCCTTTACCGGAATGCTTGTGTGTTTCCAGGAAAGACTTTCCAGAGACCTGCAAACTAATATCTGCAAATTAATGTTGCCTGGGTTCCTGATCTCTCTCTTTGTCACAAGATTATAAAAGCTTGCCTTCATAGCCAATAAGGGATTATGCAGAGGATGCATTTAATCTGAGAATTAGAGGCGAGAACACAGTCTTTTCCGAGCATGTCTTTACCTGTAATAGTTTAAGGTGGTCTCAGAGAGCTCTGTTTCTTTGGTATATTTTAAAACACTAGGAAAAAAAGCTCCAAAGTGAACGTACCAGGGACTCTTAGGAAAAAGCAAAAGATAAAGAGAAGAATTGAAACCCACACAACAAAGGGAATGGTGAATGGAAATCGGGGTGACCTCTCGCCTTGGCGCTCATGCCCCCGAAGGCTGCACTGTGCACAGTATTCTTCAGGGCCACAGCCAGCCCTGCATTTAAAGTGGAACAGGTCTAAATCATTGGCACATCACGTGGATTTCCTGGTCACTAAGCAGGCGACCTTTAAGACCAGTCTAAGCCAGCTGTTTTCTTCAGTATTGAGCACACACAGAAATGGGAAATGTGAGGAAGGCAAAGTTATGGGGGGGCGGGGGGGGCGGGGAGTCTGCTCTTGTGAGAAAAAAGCAGCATTCACAACAGAATCAATTTTTTCTATTTAGTATCTGTTCTCTTCTTGACCAAGGTTTGAATACAGAAGCCTACCCTTGTGTTCCTAAAGTCACCTTCTCTAATATTTCTCTTCCTTTGCTCTACTATAGATCTTACGTTTCCTTTCTTCTGCTCAGTGGTTATCCTGCAAATATGCCCCAGTTCTGTCTGCTTTTTATCTAACCCCTAGGGTTTCCCTTATTTATTTTCAGGGATCTTTAGGAAAAACAGATTAATCAATTACTTGGTTTTGTAGTGACAAGCCAAATTTATGCTTGGGACTTGCTTACATAATGACAAGAAGGGAGGTGTAACTTATAAGAGTCATCCAAGAGTCTAGAGTCTAGAGAGGAAGGCTGATATTAATCTAATAGCTGTTAAGGGAAATGTAACATTGCAAAGCTAGTGCCAGGAATGAGAGATAGGGTAACAGGTGAGCATCAGTTAAGGGATTGGTGTACTCAGGGAGGGCAAGGAAGTTTTCTCTTTGGAAATGATGACTGGGCTTGGGTATAGTTATTAAGATGTTACTTTGAAGAGGGCAAGTAAGGGTTGTAGACCTGTAACAACTGCAGAGTTTTGTAGTTATGGAGACCTGTGGTAGAAGGAAAGATAAGGCTTGGGAAATAAATGGAAGCTCTCAAAAAGATTTTTGAGCCATTTTAAAGAAAGATTTTTTGGGGGGGCCCTAAAAGTAAATGGCAAGCCATGGAAATCTTCTAAGCAGGAAATATATGATTGTGTGTTTCAGAAAGATTTCTCTAGCTGTAGTAGGGATGAAAAATTGAAAGCAGGCAAGAGTTGGTACCATTTGACCACTTAGAAAACGAGTAGCCTCAGAAAAAGGTGGCAGTAGCTTGGATCCAATGGGGTTACAGATAGAGACTTCCATGGACTTAAAGAATGCCATCTTTGTGTAACCACAGTATTGGCATTATATTGAGTTGCGGCTTAAATTCACCTTCTCATACCATTTTAATATCTGGGTGATATTTGTATATCTTTTATGAGTATAATCTATATCCCAAACTAGAGTATGCATGGTTAGTCAGGAACGAAACATTTTATTTCATGGTTTGTGGGCAAAGAGGAGCCACTGAGCTCCATGTGTCAGGACATAAGTCCATTCTCACAGCATTCACATGGACACCCGCCCATTCTCCCTAAGACACTATCGGGCCAGTTCCCATCAAGATCCCCAAATAGACGCCCATCTCTGGACCTGTGCTGATGCTAAGCTTTCTCCAATTCTCACCTTCCAGCTCCCCCAGTTTTCCCACCTTGCCCTCTGGATCTCGCAGTCATTGGCGTATCATCTCCTATGTCCCCATTCTCTTCTCTGGAATTTCCCAACTTGTTTAACTGACACCTGGCTCTCCACCGAACAAGCCGTCCTTCAGCCATACATGTTCCCTTGACCTTGGCCTCATGTTGTAGTATATGACCTCTGTGTTACTCCAGGTAATTGTCCTTCCCTTCTCTCTAAAAGCCATAAGGCTTGAAGATCATAGCTTTAATCTATACTTAATATTAATTTTATTGTAACCCTTGAGGTATTCAGTATAAACAACTTTATTAATCTGGCCTTTTAGAAATGTGACCCCTCTTTTTAAGCCTTGCTCCCTATCTTCCCACCCCTGTTGTAACCTAGGATTCTCCCTTACACAATAAAGCACCCCTTGGGCAATATACTTAACCTTGAAGGATTCCGTGAAAGCTCTCTGGCCTCCTCCCTTCCTCACTCCTCTTCATACCCACTTGCAGTTTTCATCTGTTGACTTTGTTAGCTTTACAGGGTCCCACAGCCCCTTCATATCCTCACTGATCTCCCTATCCGGCCTTCGAGAATGGTTACAGTCAGTTCTTCACATACACACCTTTATTCTTTTTTCCCCCTCTGGCAAATCACTGATCTAGTTAAATCCTAACTTCCTGCTTATTGCACAACTTCTCCAGGACAGCTAAGCAAAACATAGTTGGAAAAAAATACACAACCATGATGACTGTTCTCTCTTTATGTTTATAATCACCAACATCAAATAGACATCCATCAATTCTATGACATTTACCAGATCCATCCACTCTTATGCAAACTTTTCTCTTATTAAACTCTTAATACCCACTCCCCTCTCTTCACTCACAATTGATAAAGGTGCCATCTGATTTCAGTGAGAAAATAGAAGTAATCAGAAGAGGCTTTCCACCAGATCTTTCTACAAATGACACCTCTGCATTTGCATCTTTGAGCAGGCACCCTGCCCCTCCTTTTCTTATAAAGGATGCCTACCTTTGTTCCACTTTTGCACAAATCCCACCCTCCTCTTTCCTTCTCAAGGGCACCCCAAGAGCAATTCCTGCTTCTCCTTTTTTCCCCATTAATATTCATCTTTCTGCTGAATTATTTCTATCAGCACACAAGCAGAGTTTAACCCCTCCCTTCTTTAGAGAAAGCGCCACTTATCCCCAAACCTTTGTCCGTCTTCAGTTCTGTGATGTTCTTTGTCATCAATTTCTCCATAATTATATTCTAAACAAATTACCACCAATTGCACTCTCATTCTCTTTCAACTTCGTTATTATGACTAAGAGATAAATAAAGAGCAACACGGCTATAAATTGGACCATTTTACTTCAATTTGTGCAATAGCTGATAGTCCTGCTGTGCGCATTGTAGTCTAATGTATTTGTTTGGTTATTTTAGCTTGGTGCTTTCATTATGCTGAGGAGCCACGAATCTCTGGGTCACTTGTAAAGTGTCTGGGTTGACTTTCAACTCCCAGGCACTGAGTCTTTATCAAGGATACACATTTGATACTGTTGTTGTAGGGCTGGCAGCTACTCCTCTTCAGTCAATGCCAGAGATTTGCTTGTTTGAAACAGGTTCTTCTAGCTTCACTAACAGCTGTCATCATGTAATAACATAACTGTGAAACATTAATATCAGTTTCACATTTAAGCAGGAGGCAGAGAGCCTTAAATAACATTTATTCATTGCATAGTCATGTTTAATATGTTGGTCTATTTTCCTCACTAGAATCATCAATAGACTTGGGATTACTGACAAGTGTATGTAGCCTTTGCTACATCCTAAGAATCTAAAGGTATGTACATAAATGACAAATGATTGAGCAAGATGAGAAATAATGTTGGAGTTCAGTGTGTTCTGAGATCACCAGTAAAGAATTGCAGCCCTGGCGAGTATGGCTCAGTTGGTTGGGTGTCGTCTCATGCACCAAAAGGTTACTGGTTCAATTCCTGATTGGGGCACATGGATTGCAGGCTCAATCCCCAGTAGGGGGCATGTAGGAGGCAGTAGTTCATGTTTTGTTCCCACATTGATGTTTTTCTCTCTTTCTCTCTCCCTCCCAATCTCTCTAAAAGTCTCTCTCTCATAGACCACAACGACAGAGTAGGTCACTTTGGGAAGCCCAGAGGAGAAAAGTGTTGGGAGTCTGAGTCCTGGATTTTCATCCACGAATGCTAAGTACAGGTATCCAGGCCCCAATACAAGCTCTCGAATCTGATCTTCCCGGTGCCTAGTAGTTATTTCAAATAATTAGTATGTCTGTGTGGTTTCTAGTGAATGTTAGCGCCAGCAAGCCAGTTAGGAATCAGTTAAAATGGGTGTGACATGTGGAAGGCCTGAATTAGGGCCTGTGCCAAATTCTCAGGACAGTTGCAAACGCAGACTCCATCTTTGGCTTTTGCACGTCCAGGGAAGGCACGGTCTTGCTGCATTTGTGAAAGAGCATTAATCAAAACTCCTTTTCCTTTCAGTGCAGTTATTTGTATCAGATGGACACTGAGACCTTACTTCTATTCCTTTAAAAAGGTCTTGACCACCAGATAAAACCCATTACGGAAAATCCCGCTGGCCCTAGTCACCATCCTGCCTCTCAAGACAGGCAAAGTGCAATGCATCTCCAATTCTCACCGCGTAATCACAATGCCAGAGAAATCCGCAGGTCAGATCAAGTAACAGAGGAACTTCTTATCATTTCTAGGCTTTGAACAAAGGACAAAAAGTTAATTGGCTGAAATGATAGAGTTTATCTTCAGAACGAAAGCACATTAACCTGTAAAGTCAGTCTATCTCATTGAAAATAAATGATTTTACCTCTCTATGTATTCACTGTAGAAATCCCTTGTAGGGAAGGAAATATCATTAAACCATAAACTGTGAGGTTTAACAAAATTTGTTAATAATGGTTCAGTAGCCCTGGTCAGGTGGTTCAGTTTGTTGAAGCGTTGTCCCATACACCAAAAGTTTGCAGGTTCGATTCCGGGTCAGGGCACATAACCAGGTTTCAGGTTCAATCCCCGATTGGGGCGCATACCAGAGGCAACTGATTGATGTTTCTGTCTCCCCCCCCCCCTCCTTCCTTTCTCTAAGATCAATAAACCTATCCTCCGGTGAGGATTAAAATAATAATAATAGTTTAAATTCACATTCTGGTTTCCACCCAAATATGGCAGGCACACAAACGTGTGTTATCAGCTTAGAACTGTTGGAACATCATTGGAAGCATACACTCATATATGTTTTTATGGTCTGCTCTAATCATACTAGACGAAGTATGATAAGCAGTGAGGGACTGTGTTGAGAAACGATGCATCAATAATACTTGCACTATGTTAAGGACTAAATAAATAGGTAGAGTGTTTTAGACTGCATCTTTAAAAATATTTTTTGAATAAGGACTGGTTTTACTTAAAAGCATATTTCAATCTACCTAATGCAGTGGTTCTCCACCTTGGATGCACATTAGAATCACCTGGGAATCTTTTTAAAATCCTGATTTCTGGGCCTCATCCTCCGGAAATTCTGTTTCTTTGTTACTAATGTCGTGACCTCACCCCATAACAAAGAAACAGAATTTCCGGAGGATGAGGCCCAGAAATCAGGATTTTAAAAAGATTCCCAGGTAATTCTAATGTGCAGCCAAGGTGGAGAACCACTGACCTAATGCATATTGGTGAGTGAAGGATGGATCCAATATAAACTTCATGTATCTTAAACTTAAAAATTTTTTTTTCCATTCCTGAGCTTCTTCTGATTAATGTATAGCCCACATACCAAGACAGTAGTTGACATAAGTTTTGATATACATACATTTAAATTTATCTGAAAATTATGGTTAATTCAAAGAAGTTTTTGTTTAAAAAAAAACCCAACAACAACACACAAAACATTGTTTCACAACACGTTGGGTGTGTCTGTTATTTCTGTCACTGTCCAGCCCTTAGCGGGCATCTTGTACATTGTAAAGTGCTAAACAAATGCAAATGGTTATTATGGTGATAAATCTAGTTCCACAGAGCTACAAAGCAAGTTGAATTCCTCAACCAAAGCAATATCACTCTGATAAAACTCCCCAGAGAACCAAAAAACTATATTAAATTAAAGTTGACAGGTTAACAAATAAATAAATACAGTTTTTTTCAAAAGCATGAAAGTAGAAACTGATCTGTATGTTCTCTTAGTTGCATACAAAGAGAAGGTGATACAATGAACCAAAATGTTTTGCTTAACTTAGGATTTTCTTGCTGGCATTCTACTGAAGTTAAAGTACCGGCTCATTTCCTGTCGGTGGAGATTAAAAAATAAAATGCCTGTTACTCTACTCCCTGGAAAGCCATATTTGCACTCCTGCGAAGTAGCTGTCATTCCCAGGTGTGAATTCCGATTGCGTCCACGTTTCAATGGCAGTGCAAATAAAACAGAACTGGCCACATGCAAGTAATGGAATAGCTGCTGGCTCCTGTCATATCCAGAGAGACAGTAAAATATTCATATCACTTTTGGTTTGGGGGATGGATGAATTACGTGGAAAATACTTTATATCTGATCTTTGGGAAACATACGTTAGAGAAACATGTTCTGAGGTTAGAGAGAGGGGGTAGTAGTGATGAATGTCTCTTCCTATTTCTGAAGCATCGCTTACTCTTGTGTTTGGGAGGGAGTTTTATATTCCAATAGAGAGCACTGCCGTCCAAAGGGCCATGAATTTCCGAAGTCAGCTTCTAACACATGGAGTTCCTCAGCTTATATTTCTTCTAAGGTTCCCTCTGCTTAAATATTTGTGAAAACACCTCTCATACCACTGCCTCCCGAAGTCTCCACAGACAGAGCCATCATCAGAGAGAAACAAAAGGTTTCTGTAGTGAGAAGCCTCCCTGGTCTGGGGTGAGTGTTGGTTTCCAGTCTCGAAGCCCGTGAATATACTGACTTCCCTGCCATGAGTTTCCTATCGGATGCACAAGAACACACAGAACATCTTAGGGACCCATCCTTGTCACTTGCTCACAATAACTATTGGTACTTTCCTGAGAGCCTGCCTGTAGGCCTCCTCCGTGGACTTGTGTGCAGGCCCCCCACCCAAAGGTATTGCCGACGGAACTGGTCCCAGGACGCAGGTCCATAGGAGGGGTCGAGGGAGAGCGCTGCCAGCGGGTGAGACGCAGCTCCTGGAGGGGCAGGAGGCTGGTGATATGGTCCCCCTCTGCCTGCTTTACCTTCTTAGGTGAAGCCCTTGGAAAGTGCTTCAAGATAATGCCAAGGTAGGGACAGAGTCACCTCCAGTGGCCCAGCACACGGGTACTCCAGAGTCTCTGGGAAGTCCCCTGGCTGCAGGAGTAACAGATGGCAGAACAGGCACTGCCCTTCGAGCTAAAAGGCACCAAGAAGTAGTGCCCACCTCCCAACACACACACACACGCACACACGCACGCCTTAGATCAGGATCTTGTTGGGAGGGCAGGGTTGTGGCTCATGTGGGCCGAGAAGTCGCTATGATAAACCTCCCGGAAATCTGCGAGAGCTACTAGGGCCGATTTGCTACCAAATATCCCAGGGGCGTCGGGAGAAAGCTGTGGGCTGTGGGTTGCTGGAAGCTGCTGGCCTCCATGCAGAGCAGGAGCGTGGCTGGGGAGCCCAGCAGTGACCGAGCTTCAGCGTCTGGTGTTTGTGGGAACTACACAGGGCATCAGATTCGTTTTCAGCGAGCAGGCAAAAGGGTGAATTTAGAGCTGGGGGACAATAAGCCAATAACTGTCACCAAAAACTAAAACTAAAATCTATAGGATCATCTCTCAGTTTTCAGTATCTTCCATTGTAAACCCTTGTGTGCTCATTGAGAAACTTAGAATGCTGTATTCCCCATATGGATCCGTTTTATTTAATAATCGCATGCTGTCCACTCTTAGTCTGATAGGAAAATAAAACATTGCCTCTCCTTCTCTTAGCTCTTCTGAAGTCACAGCATTTACAGACGCGTAATGCTATCCCTTCCGTTTGTTTTGCCATTTCCAACGGTAAGCTCGGTTTTAAATTGGAAAACAATGCGCTTCTGTGAGTGACAAAATGGCACATTTTTCATAAATAAAAATAAGCATCTTTCAGGCAGAATTCCAGAACAGAGACAAATGACTGAATCTGATTGAGGTGGGGGGAGGGGAGGGGAATCTCCTTTGGCTAGAAAGGAACTAACACATATTCGGAGAAGAATTCTACATATTTTAGATATTTATAAAAAAGCATGGTACATCCTAAAAGAATACAGAAGACAACAGCTATAAAAGACATACGATTTATACTCTGTACAGACTGGCTCACAAAATGTGTGTAATTTCTGGCGATATTTTTTGTTTGGGTAAAGATAGAACAATGCAGAGATTAATTTTTCTTAGTGACAGAAGATTTTTTTTACAATAAATAATCAAATCATTGTGGTTTGATTACTTTTTTTGAACACAAAAAATCTTGCTCAGTTATATGTTCAAGTCCCAGAATAACATTTACAAATTATTCTATTAGAGCATATATAATTGTTAGGTATGAATAACTAATGAACAGGCTAAGATAAAATATTTTAAGAAAGACTAGTTGGAAGGATTTTCTGTTTAAACAGATGCTATTTTATTATATTGGAATATTAAGAACAGTGGGTCAATACTGGGAAAATGTACTCTTCTTAACCAGTAAGCAAAATGTGTGACTGAGATTATCAACATGTGACTCAAAATTGCAATCTGTTAATAACTTGGGCAAATTATTTTTGGACAAATGCAATGAGTTGAAATAAATTAAAAGTCTAAGTTCTGGAGAACATTATGCCATGGAGTGTGTATACACACACACACACACACACACACACACACACACACACATATATATACATACATATATATATAGTTATTCATGTTCTAAACATCAGACATTATAGTTTCCTAAGTTTTCTCATGTCGCCCAGATCTGACAATAAAAAAATTATAAAGATGTTATTATGAGAGAGATGTTTGATCTCAAAAGAAAATAAGGGAAGTGATGTAATGCATAAAATATTCTATAAAAAGTTATTTTTAACAGTCATTAGGTCTTTCAACTCTATAATTCTGTTTGTGAATCACTAAGAAAAGAATATGGAAAAGAACGCATTTTCCCCCTATTTTAATGTAATTAGCTGTCATTATATAATTCCCTAAATAAGCCTCTTATGAATACACTGTGTACATTGGTATTATTTTCTTTGTAGATGGGATGAAGGCCAGTGATATCATGCAAATAAACAACCGAACAAATACTCCGGCTTGCCGTTGGAATTGGAGATGATGGGAACTGTGAGTACAACCACCTTTTTTTTGCTCTTACCAGAAGAAGCAATGAGTCAGACACAGAGCCCACAATGGGATGAGAAGTACCTGAGCTGAATGAACGCCTCCTTCCCATCAACTAGTGAAGGCTGCGTCACCACCTCCCCCCAGGCAAAGACTCAGTTTTGCTTGTATCTACTGTTTCGTAGTTAGGACACTAGAGACAGGACACCGCATCTATGGAACTAAGAACTCCCGTCAACTTTTTAAAAATATATATTTTTATTGATTTCAGAAGGGAGAGAGAGAGATAGAAACTTCAATTATGAGAGAGAATCATTGATCGGCTGCCTCCTACATGCCCCACACTAGGGATCGAGCCCACAACTCAGGCATGTGCACCAACTGGGAATTGAACCATGACCTCCTGGTTCATAGGTCAATGCTCAACCACTGAGCCACACCAACAGGGCTACTACCATCAGCTTTTTATATGAATCTGTTAGTTTCCGGTCACTGCTTCAAAAGTAAAATATAACTGAACATCAGCATCATCTTTTAAATGGCAGCAGCGTTAATATAATTCCATCTAGTTTCTACGTTGGGAAATAAACTTGACCCTCTGAGAAAAAAATGGCATTATCTCCCCAGTACTCACTACATGAGTGATGTTTGCAACAACGGTGAAACTGATTTATCTTTTTGCTAAAAATTATTGATTAAATATGATTTTCTGTCCCCCCCCCCTCACTTTTTTAAGGGAATGCAAGCCCTTTATGGAAGAGTGTAAGTTTTTATTTCTGAAGTGGTTTTGTGATAAAATGTACATGCATCCTAAGAAACCCAGAACACTAGTCAGAAAGAATGCATGCACACCTATGCTTATAGCAGCACTATTTACAATAGCTAAGATCTGGAAACAGCCCAAATGCCCCTCAGTAGATGAATGGATAAAAAGCTGTGGTGCATTTACACCATGGAATACTATGCAGCAGTAAAAAAGAGGGAGCTCTTACCCTTTGAGACAGCATGGAGGGACCTGGAGAGTATCATGCTGAATGAAATAAGCCAGGCAGAGAAGAAACCAAGATGGCGGAAGGGTAAACACCGAAATTGCTGCCTCCTACAACAACTTCAAAAATACAACAAAAAGACAAAACGGACATCATCCAGAACTACAGGAAGGCTGGCTGAGTGGAAATTCTACAACTAAAAGGAAAGAGAAAAGCACTCTGAGACTCAGGAGCTGCGGAAGTAAAGTGCAAAGGTACAGAGGCTCGAGCGCGTGCGGAAAGGGGCTGGTACCTGAGGACACGGCTGTCTTTTTGAATCGGGAGGGAGTCACAAGCTCCCGGCTGCTCTGAACTCCGGTTCCGGGAAGTCTCTGGGGACCCAGGACTCATAAGGGGAGAAACTGGACTGTCTGGCAGCGGGCAGAACTCGGAACTTGAGGGCAGCTTTCCCTCAGAGGTGCTTGCAGCAATTAAATTACCGGGACACCGAGACGCGCGGCCCCTTAGGGCAGGGCCGAGGATCAGCCATAGCTGCTTGCTCCACCCTGTTGATTCCCTGAGACCTCGCCCCACCCAGGCTGCAGCAGAGGCTTTTGCATATGAATGCCCTGGCCCTTTGCAACCTGAAAATTACCTAACAAATTACAGCTGGGCCAGACAGACCCAGAACTTCCAAGAGAAGGCCCAAGGCCCCACAGCAGCTTGCATTGCTTCACAGCTGGGCCTCATCTGGGCACCTCCAAACTCCAAAAAAGGAAGGGGAATCTGCAGATCTTTCCGTAGCTCCTGCTGGGTAACCTCAGGCAGAGACTAAATTAGCACCTCCTTAGATCCAAGAGCCAGTGTACCCAGTGGTCAGAGTGGGACCATCCAGATTACAACTCCTCAGATCCATAAGGGACACAGTCAGGGGGCAGACTCAGTGAGCACCAAAGCCCCACTGAAGCAAGTCTTGCCCCAGAAGGGTGTCTCCAGCACAGAAGTTCTCCCACTGAAGACACAGCTGATTCTCACTGCCAATTGGCCTGGAGGTCAATTCCTCCCAGTGAACCTACAACAATCAAGGCATAACTACAACAAGACTGTGCACAAAGCCCACAAGGGGGTGCACCAAGAGTGTCCACCTCAGGTAACTGGGGAGGCTGAGCCACTGGGCCCTATAGAACACCTAGCACACAAAACCACTCTACCAACACAGGGAAGCATAAAAAATGCAGAGACAAAGAAACAGGTTACAAATGACAGAAATGGAGGAAAGCAAATGACTGGATATAGAGTTCAAAACCACGTTTATAAGGTTTTTCAAGAATTTTATGGAAACCACCAATAAATTTAGTGATACCCTGGAGGATATGAAAAAAGACCAACTAGAAATTAAGCATACACTGACTGAAATAAAGAATAATATACAGAGATCCAACAGCAGGCTAGACGATCCCAAGAATCAAGTCAAAGATTTGAAATATGAAGAAACAAAAAATACCCAACTGAAGAAGCAAAAAGAAAAAAGAATCCAAAAATATGAAGATAGTGTAAGGAGCCTCTGGGACAACTTCAAGCGTACCAACATCAGAATTATAGGGGTGCCAGAAGAAGAGAGAGGGCAAGATATTGAAAACCTATTTGAAGAAATAATGACAGAAAACTTCCCCTACTTAGTGAAAGAAATAGACTTACAAGTTCAGGAAGTGCAGAGAACCCCAAGCAAAAGGAATCCAAAGAGGACCACACCAAGACACATCGTAATTAAAATGCCAAGAGCAAAAGACAAAGAGAGAATCTTAAAAGCAGCAAGAGAAAAAAAGTCAGTTACCTACAAGGGAGTACCCATACGACTGTCAGCTGATTTCTCAACAGAAACCATGCAGGCCAGAAGAGAGTGGCAAGAAATATTCAAAGTGATGAATAGCAAGAACCTGCAACCAAGATTACTTTATCCAGCAAAGCTATCATTCAGAATTGAAGGTCAGATAAAGAGCTTCACAGATAAGAAAAAGCTAAAGGAGTTCATCACCACCAAACCAGCATTATATGAAATGCTGAAAGGTATTCTTTAAGAAGAGGAAGAAGAAAAAGGAACTCTTGCCATTTGACACAGCATGGATGGAACTGGGGAGCATTATGCTAAGTGAAATAAGCCAGTCAGAGAAGGATAAATACCACATGATTTCACTCATTTGTGGAATATAATGAACAACATAAACTGATGAACAAGGACTGATCCAGAGACGGAGAGGCATTGATTGGACTGTCGGGCCTTGGAGGGAAGGTGGGGGAGGGTGGGGGTAAGGGGGAAAGATCAACCAAAGGACTTATATGCAAGCATATAGGCCTAACCAATGGACATGGACAACGGGGGGTGTGAGGGCATGAGCGGGGGGGGGGGGGGGGGGCGGTGAGGGGGGTAGGGGGTAACGTGGGGATAAGGACACGTATGTAATATCTTAATCAATAAAAAAATATATTAAAAAAATGCCTGGAAAGAAACCACAAAAAAAGAAAGAAAGAAGCCAGGCAGAGAAAGACAAGTGTCACATGATCTCACTCGTATGTGGAATCTAATAAACAAAATAAACTGATGAACAAAATAATTCCAGAAACATGGAAGCATAGAACAGACTGTGGAATCTCAGAGGGAATGCGGGAGTGGGTGGGTGGTAAGAGATCAACTAAAGAACTTGTATGTGTATATACATAACCCATGGGCACAGATAATGAGGTGGTGGAGGCAGGCTAGTAGAGGTCAATGGGGGGAAAAAGGGAGCATATGTAATACTTTCAACAATAAAGATTTTTAGAATGTATATGCAGAATTAAAGTTCACAGTAGTTGGGAGTATAAGTACTTAAGAGAAGTCTAGAAAGTTAAATAAAAATATTTGTTTCTTGAAATGAAGTGGCATAATTACTGTGGTATATTGCCCCATGTATCTGCTCTCCTTAATTTTCTTCTACATGTAGTGTCAAAACAAACCAACTATAAACTCTAGAATAGGCAAGTTAGTGAATAAAACAGAAGATACTCAGTTTATGAAACGTAATGTTTTATTTTCCATCTCGTTTTGCATTTTGTTTTTAAATCTATATCTAAAATTCTATATAAAAGAAGGCTGATAGTCTCTCCTGCATAGGGTGCTTGTACGGATTAAACAGTATAATACCTGCAAAGTACTTACAACAAAACAGTGCACACAATGGATCTTACCACTTACTAGCACTAATCAGATTACGTCCATTACAAAAGCAGCTAGATCCGTCTTTTATCTTTCACGTGAATACATCATTTCTCTTTTATCTCCACAGTTCATTTATGTTGCAATCTATGTCTTAAATAAAATCATACTTAGCTTTCTAGAATGAAATTAATTAGCTTGAAATCAACTAATTTGTACTTATTGTTATATTACTCATTTGGCTTTTTAATTATCATTTTTATTACTAAAGTGATCTATGTATATATGGCTGATAACTGTGAAAAGAAAACCAGAGCTCAACCATAAAGTCGTAAATACAATAAAAGAAAGAGATCTCAGTAGAGAACTACGCAGATACGATTCCATGTACATCATGGATGAGAGGGGACATAGCCAAGTAGGGAGGGGGTCCGTGAATGGAAAATGAAGAGGGAATATGAGGAGTAGGGGGGATTCTGATGAAATAGACCTAACAGGATTCTTGCTACATCTGAACCGTGCAGGGCCCACAGGATGGATGTCCCGGGGAGGCTTAGAGGGCATACAGGAGCCTGACTTCAGTGAGGGCAGAAAGGGTGCCTCCTCAGTCCCTCCTTCTGTTCAAGTGAAGGAGAGGCATATTTTTGTTTTCTTTGAAAGGTGTAAGTCCACTTCTCATTCCATCCTCTTTAATTGATAAAGGGTCCACTGAACTATCTACTGGGATGTGGTGGTAGAGGACTTTTGCTGAATGGTACAGTCCGGCACGTAATGGGAGTTTCTGTAAAAATAAAAGAAAAATATTACTGGTCAGACACCCAGTTCCCGAGTCCAGGGGGCCGTCAGTGGGGGGATGTGTAGGTGCTGGGCTGGAAGCATCTTGAGGTGGTGGTGTGAGGACAGGAGCGGCCATCTGGTGAGTCTCCTGGTTGGCAGTGTGACTGTGGGATGATGGCGTCGGTTTCTAGTGAACTTGCCGAGTGTCCCACGCAGCAGCAGGCGTAAAGGTGGCCCAGACCAGGCTGGTGTGACCGTTTGAGGTTATTCAAGCCACCCAGCTTCAGCCTGCAGGGGCTTCGGGACAGGGCAGTTCCGGTTCTCTGCATGCCAGGCAGGAGGGCGGCATTATAATTGGAAAGGCCGGTTACTGACAGAATACATGGAAGGCGGGATCCAGACCAGTTCAAAGGTGGATAACATGTAGAAAGTAAAATAGAGCTTACCTGGAGATGAAAAGGACCTCAAAGGCAATAAGCAGGATTATAATGTGTGATGGTTTCCCATGGAATCCAAATTTCACGCTCTCAGCATTCCGCCATTTTACAGATTCTTGCATACAAAATAAGTATGGTCTCATTAGATTTAGTCTGGTTATTGACATAGATATAGCAAGTACGTCTGATAATTTACTTTGCTGGAATTTTTCAGACAGAAATCCAGATTAGACTTTTAAAAACCTCATGAGCCAAGGACATCTCCCCCGAAATTCACCATTCTGACTTTTTCTGCTTTACTTCCAGATTCGGATGAATTCCTCCATCCTGATATCCCCAAGATATCCTGACCTCCAGAAAGAGACCTGCGTTATTCACCTCTAAAGGTAGGACTCTTCTAAGCCAAATATCAACTCAGTTTCTCCAAGAGGGTTTTTTAAGCATTTGTTCCATAAAGTCAACCTTCCTTTTTGAAAGGTATCTGGTCATGTCTGATCATATGCCATAGTCTAAAATGTGACATTCCAGGAACACACTGGTAATGTAACTGACGTTTCCAATAATATCCAAGTCTGACTGAACTTTTGCAAATCATTATCTTTCCATGAAAATAAGAAAACTCCATTATAGTCTCTGAATTCTGGAGGGAACCGGTAGGGAGAAAAAGGAATGTTTCCTTTTTTTATAAAACTACTAGAGGCCCAGTGCAGGGATTTGTGCACCCATGGGGTCCCTCGGCATAGCCTGCAGGGATCGGGCAGAAACTGGCAGTCCAACGCCGCCTGCTGCTCCTGCCTGCCGCTCCTGCTCATCCCAGCCCTGCTGGGCTTGCCGCCACTTGGTAGGCTTGCTGCCTCTCTGATGCAGTCTCCGGGCTGCCGCAGCCAGCTGAGAGCCCTGCATCTGGTGCCCAGCGGTCAGCTGAGGGGTGCTCCCATAGGGAGTACACTGACCACCGAGGGAAGCTCTTGTGTTGAGCGTCTGTCCCCTGATGGTCAGTGTGTTTCATAGCAACCAGTCGTTTGGTCGTCCGGTTGCTTAGGCTTTTATATATATAGATAATCTGCTAAATTGTTACAAGTAATAGATAGCTTAAGAGAAAAGGGAAAAGGATTCCTCATATACTGAAAATAGAAGAAGCAATGCCCAAAACAAAAACGGTAATCATCCTTTATCGGTGCATTTCAGTCCCACATAATTTTTTCTGGTTCTGCTTGGTATCGGGTTAGCAGGCCTATGAATCCATCAGCTTCTCCACTAGAGACCTGGAAATCCTTCCTAAGTGCACAGTTGAAGTTATTTACACAGTGCTCTCAGGGGCCTGCCATCCAAACCACCTGTCAGAATCCTTCCCATGGTTCCCAAGACAGTCACTTTGCTGTCCATGATTACAAACATGTTCACGGAAGATGCAGTAAAATAGAAATGATGTGTGGGTGACAAAAGAATAAGGTGGCCCTGGTAAAAGATCTGGGAGTTCATCTGACAAGGAGTTCCTAGGAGAAATATCAGGAACTGAGGTGGAGTGAAAACGTGGAGTCAGGGGGCTCTTAGTGCTCTTTATCTGAACCTGGCTCCATAGGCATCTCCCGCTTCAAGTAATGTGCGAAGTCTCCAGTGTCCTGCAAGCATGCTGTGCTCTGAAATCCGTTTAGAAAACAGTTATCAGGAGCTAAACTTTCCAGTCAAAGACTTTTGGTATTCGAATCTCATTGAACTTATTTTCTCGCAATCAGAGCCCTAGGGCAATTATTATGGCCCGTAACAAATACATATTTTCAAGAACGTGGTGCTCAGCAGAGGCAATGACTTTTGTTTGGAAACTTTTGGTACAATAGTCCTGTCGTTGTAGCTTAAACGTCTAAATAATCTGGCTCTAACTCACTCCTGTTTCTTCTCCAAAGCCAGCTTGGCTGCATCCATCTCTTGTGTCTGCTCCTGAGTGTCTTCTGATAGTGGAGAGTGTTGATCCAAGCTCTCCAAGTGCATGGGGACACTCTGAGGGCAAATACAAATTAGAACTAAGAGGCTTAACTCTCCCTGTTGAATACAAGGGAAGAGACTTTTCCCTCCCTCCATTTCCTTAAAGCATTCACTTTAGAAAACTCATCATGTAAGGGCTTTCTTGATCTCTTTGAAATGTATGCAAATCCCTGTAAAAGCTAAACAAGCCTCTTGACAGTTCTGTGACCCAGGAATGACTTTCTCAAGGACCTGAGAAGTAGGTCTTGGAAAAGGCTCTGCTCCCCTCTCTCTGCTTCTGTCAGGGAGCTGTAAGCTAAATTTAAAGGTGCTCCCTAATCGCCTCCTGTCCTAATGATATGGCACTTGTATCAAAGGATAAAGCCCATTATTACAAGTATTTAATGAGTGGATATATGGAAAACTCTTACCATCGTACCTGTTATATTATCAGCACTACAAAAGCATGTGTTAAATAATAATAAAACAAATCATGGCTTGTTCAAAGTTGTTTTCACAATTACAAATGCAAAGGTTCTTGTAGTTGTTTCACAAAGAAACATAACTATTTCAAACAGAACATCCAAGGGGTAGGTTATCTTTAGGGTGGAGAGTGATGAGACCATTGGGTCTGTGGTTATCAAATTCTTATTCTTTCTTTGGGCCAGTTCAGCGATAGTCTTTTCTGGAAAAATCTCTAAGCCTGTACCTTGAAGATGACAGTTACTCTACCCAGATTTGCATTAAACGAATCGATTACTTTTTCATCAGGGCCGGTGGTCTCTGTCATTTTTGAAGTCTCCCGTAGTGTCTGGTAGCTGCCTTCTGTGTACATGGCCACTGAGAATAGGCTGGCACCAGAAGGAGGCGTCCAGATGGAACGGTATGAACTAGAGTAACTATATGAGGACTGCAGGCACTTAGTGGAATATGAGAAGAAAAACTACAAGAAGGAAGTCATTTATGTGAAGGGGAGGGATTTAGCAATTAGCCTTACACGTACTGTATCTGAAGATACTTTGTTCTACATTGAAATATGAAGGGTTTTGTGGTCAGGTCAATTTCAAGCACTCTTATAAAGCAATTAAGCAATAAAGTCAATAGACATATAGAAAAATTGAGTTGCTATACACATATTCTGATGAATCTTCTAAAAGCTCTTGAAAATTATCTCTTCACAGAGCTCATAGATAAGTTTCATTAATGCAAGTGGAAGTTTTGCATATATTTCACATCAACTGGAAATGCAGCACTTTGGATGTCCAACTCTATAACGTGGTACTGTACATTCATTGTTTTTGATGTACAGTATAAAGTAGGGGCTACGCTTAATACACAAAGTCTAAAAAGATGAAAAGAGAATCACTGAAGCTTAACACTTACACCCCTTAAACAAAAAGGTGAACACAATAGAGAGAAAGAAATAAGTGTGTGCTATACACGTGGCTCAGGCGCATAGGTGTGACCTTTGACACAGGGAAAGAATGAGGGCAATGATGAAAGGAGCAGCCTGGAACTTCTGGAGAATTTATTTTTCAGCTACTTAATGCTCACTAAAAGCTCCCTTAGGTACTCACCAATCTGCATATACAGTATATAACAATGAGGTTTTAGTTTTCCATTTCTCAACTCTTACAAATCAATGATGGTTTGAGAATAGTGATCAACTTGAAATCAGTAACCTGTCTCCTTAATTCTGCCCCTTGTATCCCAATTGGCAGCTAGAATGATCCAGAATGCTCAAAATGCTCAGATCCCTTCTACCAGATTCAGGGTCAAGGCCAAAGGCCTCACATTGGCCTGCAAAGCCCTCAATTATTCAGCTGCTGCTTACTCACTGAGCAAAACATCCGCTCCTCCACCCCTGTGTCCTCTTGCTCTTTCAAACACAGTAGGCACAGAGCTGCTTCAGGGTCCTTGCTGCCAGCCAGCTTTTCCCACAGACTCAGGGAGGTTCATGGATTACTGCTTTAAGCTCTTTAAACAAATACCACCTCAAAGAAGTCTTTAATCTCGCCTTTCTGCTTAACTATTTAAAATGACAACTGCCCATTCCCCACTGTCCTGCCATTCTCTGCTCTCTTCCCTGCTTTATATCTTTTCAAAGACTTACTATCACCATTAGGTTACATATTTTATGGACTTGTCTATGAGAGTGTGCGTGCACGTGTATATGTTGTTTATGTGTCTAATTCTCCAGTTATAATTTAGGATTCATGCAATCAAGATCTTTGTTTGGTCTCTGGATAATACAATTCCTGGCACATTTTAGGTACTCAATGTATATGTGCTGGATAAATATTTGAGAACAAACAAATGATTTCAGAAAGAAACCAATTTGAATCATTAGGTGGTAAACCTTTACTTTAAACAAATTTCATCCTGCCCTGGCCAGAGTTGCTCAGTTGGTTGAGCTTTATCCCATGTACCTAAAGGTCACAGGTTTGATTCCAAGTCAGGGCACATAACAAGGTGTGGATTTAATCCCTGGTCATGGTGTGTACTGGAGGCAACCGATGGATGTTTTTCACATCGATATTTCTCTCTCTCTCCCTCTCCTCCCCTCTCCCTCTCTCTCCCTCTCACTTCATCTCTTTCTAAAATCAGGAATTAAAAAAAACATTTTTAATTCATATTTTCATAATTTTGATAAAATAACTCTGTTTTGTCTATTTCCATAATTTGTATTTCCTTTTCCCTTCTTTAATTATAATAAAATGCCTGTACTATAATATAGAGGGGAATGAGCAAGGCCGGAAGAGAGTGGGGAAGTGGGCTGAGAGTGTGGCATTACTATGTAGTAGGTCAGAGAGCATTTTACCCTGCCTGAGTCTGTTCTTGGCTCTCTGCTAGCTCAAGATGAGGGTGGGCCAGAATTCAGGGAGGAGAGAATCTTAACAAAAGTTCAGGTAATAAACATTTTGTTCTGGTTGATCAGTGGAGGGACAAAAAGTTAAGCTGATCACTTTGGAGGCAATGCAGGAGGGTCTGTGCCTGGCCTTGTCATAGGTCAACAGTACAGGGGCATCCGAGAGACTCCTGTGTCCTAAGGGGAAGGTGGCTCCATGCAGGAACCCATTTGCTGGGACATAGAGGGTCTAAATTAGGACACAGAAGTGCACCTTGGTACATTCTTATTCTTTTTTAGTTTTAAATATATATTTTTATTGATTTCAGAGAGGAAGGGAGAGAGAGAGAGAGAGAGAGAGAGAGAGAGAGAGAGAGAGAGAGAGAAACAAACACATCAGTGATGACCGGGAATCATTGATCGGCTGCCTCCTGCACTCCCCACACTGGGGATTGAGCCCACAACCTGGGCATGTGCCCTGACCTGGAATTGAACGGTGACCTCCTGGTTCATATGTCAATGCTTAACCACTGAGCCACATAGGCTGGGCGTTTGGTGCATTGTTAGGAAACTATCCTAATGAATACCTGCTCTAAATGGTTCATGAAATAAAGCTCAGTTGAGAGGAGGGGCTAAAAATATCTGAAGCCATTCCTAGGGCCTCAAATAATTTGTGCATTTTTTGTCTTGAATGAGTCAGTGAATGAGTTAGTAAAATGGGCAATATCACCACCAGGGACTAAAACAGGTCTGGTCGTCATTTCATTGACTCTAGTCTAGAAAGAACTCACTTTGTGTTGTTGTTGTTGGTTTCTTTTATCCATTTGACACTTTTGCTTAATAGACAGACATTGCAAATTCTGGTCATTCTAGAATTTCCGCCTCTTCCCACTAAAAAAAATATCCTGAAACTTCCCAGTGTACTCAGTTTTCCATGTCTGCAGCTGAGAGTCTTCCTTACTTCCTTTCTTTCCTACCCTATGCTCCGTCTACCAACAAGTCCTTCTGAGCCTGGCCTGAAGCCTGCTCTGAATTTGATTACTTCCCCTCCCTTTCTCCGCCCGCCATCTGCTCACCCATCTCCTGTTGCAGGCACCGCCTCAGAACTAACTGGTTTCCTTGCTTCTGATTTGGTTTCCTTACACTCTGTTCTCCATGCAGCAGCCAGGATGATCTTTTTAAAAGTTTAATCACATCCCCCCGCCCCCTTTTAAACTGATTTATAACTCCCCACTGCTCTCAGAATAAAATTAAACCTCTTGCTATGGCCTAAGAAGCTTTACAGAATCTCTCGCTACGTAACTGTTGGCCCTGTTCTAGTACATTCTCATTCTAGCTCCTGGACTTTGTCCAGTTTGACCTCCTAACTGTCTTCAAATCCAAACTAATTGCAGGTGTGGAGCCTTTCCTTTTGCTCTTCTCTCTGGCTCATACATCCTTCTCCAGCTCCTCTCTTACCCTTGTGTGGCATTTTTCCCCTTTTACACAATTACATGCGAATGGGTATTCCAACGTTCAATTAAAAATTCCCTCATTCTTTTGATTTCTTTATAGATTTCATCAGTGCCTCATTTTCTGATCTGTAAAATGGAACACAGGGTGCCTACATTAAAATGATATCTAAATGCAATAATAAAATGTGAAGTATCTTTTTGAGCACAAAGTAATATTTGTCATCATTGTCATCTCCAATATCACACCTACAGAAAAGTATTTTACTAATTTATATGTTGCCGGGAGCCGGTCCATCCTTGCTGTTTCAAGGGACCTGGCATATATGGCATACTGTTTTTAATATGTTAGCTCACCTTCTTGGCACTATGTGTTTTAACCAAGGTCTCCTCTCTGAGGAAGGTTGTTTCCCCAGGTAGGGATTTTCCCCTGAAGTTAGGGAGGGAATAAAACCCCTCAACTAAGTGCCAGGTGGGTAATTAATCACTTTAACTACGAACAATCATGCTTAAGCTACATAATCTTTGCTCCCTGGAATGGAGATAAGAAACGCCCTAACCTTTGTAATAGAGATTGATAGGATTGAATTAACTGGTATAAATACAGATGTAACAAGACAGCAAGACACAGAACTTAGAAGACAGAACCTACACAGAACCTAGAGACAGAAGAACTTCGCTGGAGAGAACATGGCAAAAGATCCTGGACTGAACCCGACTACAGAAATTGGCAAGAGAACCTGACTAGAACCTGGTGACTGAACCTGGCTGGAGAACCTGGACAGAACCTGGCTGGAGAACCTAGCGAGGGAACATGGCTACAGAACCTGGCTGGAGAACCTGGAGAACCTAGCAAGAGAACATGGACACAGAACCTGGCTGGAGATCCTAACCAGAACCTCTCTGGAGATCCAGACCAGAACTTGGCTGGAGATCCTGGCTGGAGATCCTGGCTAGGCTGCTGATCAACTGAACACTGTCTCCGTGTCCTTCCTTCTTCGCCAACTCCGTCCACACCTTTGGGGACCCCTGGACCTGCTGGGGTTGGACCCCAGCAATATGTATCATTTTAATGTATTTTTAATCATTGCAGAGAGGAAGGGAGAGAGAGAGAGAGAAACATCAATGATGAGAGAGAATCATTGATTGGCTGCCTCTTGCACGCACCCTAATGGGGATTGAGCCTGCCACCCGGTCATGTGCCCTGACCAGGAATCAAACCTGTGACCTCCTGGTTCATAGGTCAATGCTCAACCACTGAGCCATGCCAGCCAGGCTATATGTATCATTTTTTTTTTAAATCCATCTCTTAGAATAGAATGAAGTCCTATGAGGGCAAAGACTGCCTTGTTTGCCCTTTATCACAAGAGCCAAGTGTAATATCAGTCACACAGTGAGGAGTCAATAAATATCCATTTGAACGATTTGCATGAAAATTATAATCTAAATATCTCTCTCCTCTATATTAGTGCTTTCAGTTATCAAGAGACACAGGTATTCTCATGCCACTCAGGTGGTGGTTATTTATGTTAAGGGAACCGGGAAGCCAAGGAGAGAGAAAACCAACACTGAATCCAAAGGGCAAGATATCAGAGGGCACTGAAAGTCATTTATCACCACCATTCAGGACATGAGAGTAGCTCCAGTGACCCCTGAGCAACTCTAATGACCCGGAAGGTGGATACAGTGAGCGGTAATTGTGTTGTTGCCTTCGAATCAGACATCTGTTGCTTTTTGGTCCAGTAACCTGCCGCCCTGATGACTCTTTCATCGTCTGCTATGATTTCTCCTCTTAGCACATCTTGCCTACATTGTTCCTTCCACTGTATTTTCTATTAAGCCTTAAATTTATACTATCCAATGCCAATTTTTAAAAAATATATTTTATTGATTTCAAAGAGGAAAAAAGAGGGAAAGAGAGAGAAACATCCATGATGAGAGAGAATCACAGTGGATCGGCTGCCTCCTGCAAGTCCCCCCCTGGGGATCAAGCCCAAAACCCGGACATGTGCCCTTGACCAGAAACAAACCTGGGAGCTCTCAGTTCGAAGGCCCATGCTCTATCCACTGAGCCAAACCGGCTAGGGCTGGACTACGTCATTTCATCATTGGAGCAACACCTATTGTTCCTCCCAGAGGACCCTCCAGGCTTATCTCCACTGCCCCTGCGGGATGGTCTCCCCTCTGTGGAACATCCAAAGTACCCCATGCGTGCTTCTGCCAGGGCCTCCTCCTAGTCATTTTACTACCGTAGATTCTGTTTCTCCTACTAGACTGCATTGTAATGTATTTTTAATCATTGTACTGTAATCATTTGAGGGCACGGACCTGGACTATTTGACTTTACATTCTCAAAACCCATCACAGCCTGGCTGGTGTGGCTCAGTGGTTGAGTGTATACCTATGAACCAAGAGGTCATGGTTCGATTCCTGGTCAGGGCATATGCCCAAGTTCTGGGCTTGATCCCCAGTTAAGGGGCAAGCAGGAGGCAGCCAATCAATGATTCTCTCGCATCATTGATGTTTCTCTCTTTCCTTCTTCCTTCCTCTCTGAAATCAATAAAAATAGATTTTAAAAGAAAAACCTACCAGAATACCTTTTACAGAATATTTAATAGAAGTTTGTTGAGATGCATGAGATTTTATTGATGAGAAACCTGCCAATTGGTGCATTTTGCCTTTACCCTTCAAGAACATCTCCACAGGTCAGCACAGGCTTCCGAGGTGATCATCTGAAATTAGAATGAACAAACGGGTTTTGATTTGAGCCATACAGTTTTATCGCATTCAGTATGGAACCTTCACAACCTGAAAAGGTGTTAGGGTTTTCTCCCGACCACAATTAGAATCTTTGTAAAAGTTAAGTGCTTAGACTTTTCTTAGCAGGAGATAGAATTTATCTGATCATATCCCTACTCCTTGACTCTTCACTGAATTAAAAATTAGAAGCTGGTGACACACTACACTGATGCCATCTGCTGTGACACCAGCATCTCAACATTGTGACAACAATGTCACATTGACTATCAAGACTGACAGATAGGAGGAAAATTAAGTAGTGTAAAAAGAAATGTTGCGGCAATTAGGAAATGCATTAGGGGACATTTTTTTAAGTTGTGAAAGGCATGTAGATCTTGGCTTGAAGTATGATTCAGTTTCAAATTCTAGATTTTCTCTTCAATGGAAATATAGGTGCATTCACCTTGTTTTATCACAGTAGTATTTTTTAAAAATATATTTTTATTGATTTTCAAGAGGAAGGGAAAGGAAGTGAGAGAGAAACATCAATGAGAGAGAATCATTGATCAGCTGCTTCCTACACGTCCCATACCAGAGATGGAGCCCACAACCCAGGCATGTGCCTCGACTGGGAATCGAACCTTGACCTCCTGGTAATCTGGTTCATAGGTCAACGCTCAACCCCTGAGCCACGCTGGGCAGGCCCTCACAGTAGTATTTTAATCAGAATAAAATGTTTTTCTGTGGTGGTAGTTGTTCTCCAGATGGGATAGGATTTCAGACTCTACATCAAGATAATTAATCCACACAAGGAAACAGACCTGGATTATAGAAAAACTTCTCTGCATAAGCTTGATGGCCCCACAGGAAAAATAAAGTTATACTAGTTATTTTAAAGAGTATTACTGCTGAATATTATAATGTTCAAATAAAGAACTGTAGCTTGTACCAAGAGATATGGTTGCTCATGAGTCTTTGGGTCTTAATTTCATAGGCACCCTTATTCCTAACGCTTAACATGGATAAGAGACTGAGGGCATTTAATGTGAAAAAATCACACCATGAAAATATCTAAAAGCATCTAAAAATCACACCATGAAAATATTACCTTTAAAGTAGACATTGATCAGTATCTCAACAAATGAAATATAAAAAGTGAATTTTTCAGGTCTGTAACGGTCCACAATATGAGCTCTCTGTGTAAGATTCGATGAATCTGAAGAACATTAGTTTAAAAATGTGTATAGGTCGCCGAAACCGGTTTGGCTCAGTGGATAGAGCATCGGCCTGCGGACTGAAAGGTCCCGGGTTTGATTCCGGTCAAGGGCATGTACCTGGGTTGCGGGCACTTCCCCAGTGGGGGATGTGCAGGAGGCAGCTGATCGATGTTTCTCTCTCATCGATGTTTCTAACTCTCTATCTCTCTCCCTTCTTCTCTGTAAAATATCAATAAAATATATTTTTAAAAAAATGTGTATAAGTCACATTTTTATGAAATCATTTTAATATTCTATGTAAATGCTATTACGAATTACTGTTTAAGTTATCATTAGGTATTTTCTTTACCTATTTACATTGACAGATTGCTGGAAATATTAACTTGTACAACAACTAGCCCTACTGTAAATAACATTACCAATGTGGAGAGAGGAAAATGGTGAGCATGAGGTTCAAATAGGGACTTCTAAGTTAACCAGTGTATTCCTGCAAACTACATCCTGTTGTTTTGAATAGGTTATGCATATTGTATTGCTTCTTAAAATATTCCTATCTGGGGATAAGAATTTTAAAAGGTGGGATTTAAATATTTTGCATCATTCATCAGATACATTTAGTAAACGTTATTATTTTGAAAATGTCTAAATATTTCTTTTTTCCCCAATTTTATTTTGTATTGGTGTCAGGTGTACAGCTTAGTGGTTAGACAATCATATATTGCACAGCGATACCCCTGATATTTCTAGTACACCACTGGCACCATACATGGTTATTGCCATATTATTGATCATATTCCCTATGCTTTGCTATATTGTGATTATTTTCTAACTGCCAATCTGCACTTAATTCCTTCACCTTCAGCAACCATCAGTCTGTTGTTCTCTGTCTGTGATTCTGTTTCAGTTTCATTTGTTCGTTTACTTTGTTCTTTAGATTCCACCTATAAGTGAGATCATATGGCATCTGGTCCTACCTTTAATCTGCAGCAGTCCCAATATCACCTGCACTGTCATCTTGCAATTATTACTTGAAATACAGCCAACACCGACATTGAGAGAGTGTGCCTGCCTCGAGCCCGGGCCGTCTATCACCAACGGCGGGCATCCGAAGGGATCTGCTCCTTTAGTTCTTTGTTTGCCCGAAAACATACAGATACAAGGTGCAGCTGTGTTCCAATTAAATAGCAAAGAGAATCAAAGTCATTAGATTAGTCTAGACCACACAGGGCTCTTAGGAAGAAACTTTTGAAAAGGGTGTCATGATAAATCCCCTAAAATATATTGACTTTGCCAGCCTTAGTCCACATGGGCATAGCTTCCACTCTGCAGCCAGACTGTTTCATGTAGAGATTAACCCAGCGCGCCTGCACTTGAAAGAGAATGCTCGGGGACTTCATTTATATTCCGGCCTCTCTGTGCTTTGGGGAAAGGCTGGGTAATCCATACAAATTGCGAAGTGATGAAACCAGGAGCAGAAGGAGCAATGACAAAATTGTCACTGGCGTAACGACTCTAGGAAATAAAACGAAATAGAAGTCGGTTGAAATAATTATGCTACTGTGAGCTCGTAAGAACCAGGGTTGAAGAGACTACAAGGTTCTCGTGATAACGTGGAAATCTTAGACTGTTGAATTAATATTTTGCGGTCATCACCACTGATGATAAGGCTGCCCAATATTTAATGTTTATAATTATGTTTATAAATGTATTTAAAAAACTACAAAGTCTATTATTTTTAAAACATCCAGTAGGGAAAATTTTTCCTTAATAAAATAATGAAAGCCAATAATATTTCATCAATATAATATGAAATGTATGACTTTATTACATGAAACTCTTCTTATAACAGCTCTGTAATAGAGTTATACAACATCTGTATATAATACAGAGGTACAGGGAAACAACTATCCAGTTTTATATAATGATATTTAAAATGTATAAAGTGAATATAAATTACATAAGAGCAAAAAGTAGATGATAGTGAAATATTAGCATATGAATAAATTAGTACATCTCTCAATATATATGCAAACAAAATCATTTTATGCTTTTTCCCCTGAAGTACCACTTTTATGGGACATATACTTCCAAAGCTAACATTTCTCATTACAATTTTTTGAAACACATTCTGTGATTCATAAACTTTGAAAAAACATGTGCCAGGTCCATCTGATGTTAGAAAATGTGAGTGTGAATGAGGTACCCCGTCAGTGAGCTGGGAAGATAGATAGTGGGGAGGCAGAGTCCCACAGGAGGGGCCGCAGCCTAAGGAGCGAGGGGGTAACTGAGGTGGGAAGGCTGGGGGCACAGTGGCGACAGGGCAGTGAGTGGGGTTCCAGGCTGCGGGAAGGTGTAAGAGAAAGGGAAGCAATGCCTAGATGCCCACCTGGAGACGAGAGTGTGAGCTTGTGTTTGCGTCTGTATATGCGCAGGTAGCTCCTGTGTGTTCATGGAAGTAGACTTGTCATGTGCTTATTGAGAGCCAGGCACTCTTCAGGCTAATTGGACGCTAAAGGTAGCTAGGCCAATGTTGCTCAGTGGTTGAGCTTCTGCCAATGAACCAGAAGGTCACAATTTGATTCCCAGTCAGGGCACATGCCAGGGTTGTGGAGTCAGCAGATCTATGATTTTCTCTCATCATAGATGTTTCTATCTCTCCCTCTCCCTCCCTTTCTGTAATCAATAAAAATATATTTTTTTAAAAAAGAAAAAAGTATACAATAACTCAGGCCTCAGATAACGTATTTTGTTAGAGGGAAGAAATTGATTTCCCTTATGTTTTTCCTGCACTATTTTGGTGTGTGTGTGGGGGGGGGGGGAGGGTATATCTCTATGTACAGCTGGTTAGTAGATAGGTAGGTAGGTAGGTAGATAGATAGATAGATGATAGATAAAATTTATGTCCAGCTTCCATAGGTGGTTTCATCCAATACTGTTTCCACAGCACATTAGGACTATGTAGCAGAAATAGTGGTGCCCGTGTCACGCGTCTGCTTGTGTCATTGGCAGCACGTGCCTCTCTCCTTGCGTGTGCGTGGTGACAGCGTCACACCTCAGCTGCCACACCTCAGCAGCTCCGCGCTGCTGCTTTGAGGGATGACCCCTGTTTCTGTCCCAGGCTCCCTGAGTTTGTCTCTTGGGGACATCACCTCAGTTGCCCTTGAAAAACTACAGCTTTCCTCTCACCCTCAATAGATTCGCATTCATTTGCCCTTAATGAAGGCCCCTCCCCATCAGCTCAGTGGTGCCCTTCCTCCGAGTCCCATCTGTCGGGATTCCCCGTCTCGTTAGCTCTCTGCGGTGTGGAACTAAGACTTCCTGATCCCCAGATTGGAATCTTGTCTAGAATAATTTGTGTTTATTCACTGAGAAAATGAAATTAAAATCAATCCCTTTGCAAAATTGATATCGGAGTCCCTGAACATATAATTACAGACACGTTCGAAATGTATGTTTCTGAAATCATCTCAGCAAAAACTTGCAAATAATGTGCCACCTGCTATTATACTTAATAGAGAAAGTTTACACAGGGCCCTTTAAATCCCTCCAAGTGAATGTTACATATTTTAAGCAGAACCATCAAAAGTGCACCAGTGACATTTGTAATTTCTCATAAGTTTAAAAACAGACAGAAATGCAGATAGTTTTTTTAATGTTTAGTATTGTGTATATAGTGTATTAATTAAAAAATACAAATATAAAATGTAATAAGTAATCAGTATTGATAGATAAGGAACCTAAGTCTTAAGGCTAAGATCTACTCTTTATAAAACAGTTTTCCGGCAACCAGTGTCCCTCCCACCCAGTGCTCTTCTCTCTAAATGTCATGAGGGTCAGATAGTAACACAGGTGAACTGGTTTACTTGTCACTTCCGTGTTTCTCCCTTCCCCATTACATTTAAGAACAGACACCTTTGGGCTTAGCTGCAGTTCTATACACTGGACTTAGGGCCCTGTCTGAGTCCATGCAAAGAGCTCAGCAGACATTTAATGAGTGAGTAATGATAAGAATACATTGTTATGTTCATAAAATAAAATGGGGTCATTCTAAATTCTGAGCCTTTATATAAAATATGAAAGGAAAAATGTATACATACCTGGTATGGTGTTAACAGTTTTACTGAGAATTCACCTTATGATTGCTTTGGATTGAAACTTGGGACACGAGATATTGAAGTGCAGAATGGCAGCATGTGATGAAAGCAGACCTCATCCCGGAGCCTCACAGCATGACTTCTGAAGTCATGACGAAGGACAGTGGTCAGGGAGGTCCTGGTGCTGTGTGTGCTGTTTGGGGAGCGGCTCCCTGAGGGTGAGACACGCAGGGTGTGGGCCGAAGAGACAGTGTGTAGGTGTCTGTCCGTCAATGGGGGCCACGAGGGAGGTAAACAAGAGGTAGTACATTTGTTTGCTTGCTTTTTCCCGATGTCATTTATAGTTACACAAGTTTAATTTGTATAACTTCGCCTCTTGAGTTCATGTTTGGCTCAAGAAATATATATCTACTAAAAAATCTAGATTCTAGAATTTTCTATGTATGTTCTTAATCACTGAGCAAAATTATCTAAGGACAGGGATTTTCACTAATTGTGTACCTGAATAATAACAGCTAACTAATTAGGATTATTTATCCTCCAAGTCATCAGTAAGCTAACAGTGATTGAAG
Source organism: Myotis nattereri (assembly GCF_964212035.1). Taxonomy (NCBI): domain Eukaryota; kingdom Metazoa; phylum Chordata; class Mammalia; order Chiroptera; family Vespertilionidae; genus Myotis; species Myotis nattereri. The sequence continues at coordinate 4,068,326 of NC_138093.1, forward strand.
GCACATTGCCCATGTTACTAGCTGTGGGTTAAGCTATAGATTGAAGCAGAAGCCGAGAATGTAATCATTTAAGTTACTGAATCAATATACCTTTTCATAAGCTGGATACAGTTTAATGTTGAACAATGAAGAAGACGTTCATGTTTTTCAGATGATAACCCTTAACTTCATCATTAATCCTTATGTGACATCCGTTCATTAAATATCAGTGAGTTATTCATTTGTGCATGAAGATGCTAATGTCACAAAAAGGGCCTAGAAAAGTCAAGTCTTTAATAAGAACTTAACCCAATCTTGAAATCTGAATAAAGCAATAAGAGCAAGCACATCCTCAGGAAGTTCAATGCACAATAATGTGCCATTTGACATTCAAGAGTCCATTGAACTCATGAAGCAAGAAGTCATTTTCATGTCTAGCTTAATAATTTTCTGTGAACTACATGCCTACATTTTAAATGGTTATAAAACTCAAGGAACAGAATAAGAGAATATTATCAAAAAATTAGAAAATACTTTATTGTTGGTAGGTTATATAATTTGTATAATACCCTTTTTAAAAAGAAAAATTAGTCCTCTGAGGAAAGAGTTCAACGATTTGTGGTGAGGGCCTAAAATTCCATGAGGCTGGACCCACTTTTTTCTTTTCTATTTAAAGTATTGGCTCTGTATTAGGAGATAAAACCCTGATATCTAATATCTGTGTGTGAAGAATTACAGGGAAGACTTGATGGAAGATTATGAGTTAGGAGTTCTCATGGGGATGGGAGTGTTTTCCATGGAGCAAGACGAGGAAGTCTACAGCAGGGAGCTGAGGAACTTAACAGAGAGTGGCCACAATGGATTGACTGGTACATTAAATGACTGACAAAATTCACATATACATTTGGTCAAATGACAGTTCCACCCTTAAAAATGTTAATGTTTATTTTATGTAAAGTCTAGAGGCCTGGTGCACAAAATGCATGCACGGGGGGGGGGGTGTTCTTCAACCCAGCCTGCGTCCTCTCACAGTCCTGGAGCCCCATGATCGATCACCCCAAAGAGGGAGGCCCTGCCCACCTGCTGCAGTGCACCAATCGATGGCCTGGGCCTCCCTCTTTGGGGCGATCTTGGAGCCCCCCAATTGATAGCCCTGCCGGACAGTGACCTGGGCCTCCCTCTGCGGGGCAACCAATAGCATGGCACCTGCCTTGGCTGGCCTGGTGCCAGCGGGTGTCATAGCATGGTAGTACCGACGGTCATTCTGCTGTTCGGCAATTTGATTAATTTGTATATTATGCTTTTATTATATGGACGCCAATATCAAATGTCGATTTATAATGTATAATTATTAAGAATATTAATGTGCATTCATAGTAACAAACACTTGAAAATATTCTTGTTATAAAAGTTGATAAAGACAGTATGATGCATGCATTGCATTGAAATCTAATACAATTGTTTTGATAGATTTAAAATCTCACTTTTTAACACTGGTTAAGCTAATCATCAATTTGAATTTTGATTAAAAAATTAGTTCTAATTATTTTATTAGAAGTACTAAAATAAGAAAACTTGGAGGTATTTAATACTTTTTATAATATGTATAAAGAACTGTATGTTTAAAAACCATTAATAAAATGGCATGTAAGGGGTACATATGTAATGCATATTTACTTTTTTTATAAATATAGAAATTGACTTGTTGCTAGCAAATCATTGTTTTCTAGAAGAAAGGTTTTACAATTCAGCAGTTTTATTAAATGAGGGAAGTATGTAATTTATTGTCATTCAATTGAGAAGTTCCAATTAAAGCCCACAGTCAGTATTTAAGAATCTTAGTACCCTTGGGAGTTAATATCCTAATGTTGCTGACTCATTGTGTGTTTGTCTTTAACTTAAAATTTATGCCCTTAAGTGATATATTTTGTATTTACACTACATACTTTTTCACCAGATCCAGTTTAGGTTTTTGTGAGTACTCTCGCCCAGCGATTGTGGTTATTGGCCAAATATTTCTAATTCTTCTCCCTTCTACTAACATGCTAGACTTGCATTTCCTGAAAATTTTCACAGGTTACTTTAACTGTGTGATTAATTATGGCTAATGAGAATGTTGCTTCCAGACTTAGCATTTAATTACTTTTTCGCGTCTTTCCAAAATGTCCTTTTTTCCTTTCCGTGGCAGCTAGCAGTGTTTAAGATTGTGCCCACTCTATCATCCAGAGAGAATTCTCTGTCCATCTTTGATGGGTATCATGCAACCAAGACATACATTTTTATTGTAAGCCACTAAAATTTTGAAATTTTTAGTTACTGTAGCTTAACTCAGCCGATCCTTGGTGATATCAAAATTGGTACCTAGATAGGGGATGCTACTGTAACACAATTAATAACAGACCATGTGGCAAGCGGAGTGAAAGCTATAATTAAAGGGTTGGAGAATGGAACTGGCAATACATTGGCAAAACCTCAGTAAACGTCGCCTGCGATGATGTAAAATCAAATAATATAGCTGAGTTATATTCCAGAAGTCGAGGTTGGAAAACAGAATGTTCACAGCCTTTGCTTATTACTTTGGCTACATACACAAACTGCTGCCGGGAAGAGATGAACATATGAAATAACTGGCTGCTGTTACAAAGAGAAATGAAAAGACACGGAGGCTCCAGAGATCTGGCAACTGGCACGTTGGAAGAGGCAGCTCCTTCTCATCGCCAGTGGGTGAAATATAAACTGAGAAGGTTTGGAGCAACAAAGTCTGCAGAGACTGGATCCTTTTGCGTGTTTGAAACCCAGAGCCTAGTAGTCACATGCACATAACGCACTGCTAGCACCTCCTGTTTGAGGCGATGCCCAAGAAATTCCTTCAGAGGAAGGACTGGGGGCTCTTGTTCTGGAGACCCACAGACAAATGCACCATCAGTCTTTACAGCTTCTGGCAAAGCACATCTCCAAACAGATAAGCAAACAAAGACACTCTGTGAAGTGATTAGCAGATCGGAACTGACTCGGAGCTCCCAGTGGGAAGCCGAGCCTGTGGAAGGCACCCAGCGACCCATGCACGGGGAGTGAGGCAGGTTGTGACTGGGAACGTAGAACAGCCCGTGGCTCAACCTTCTGCATATGAAGTAGCTCCAGGATTGATGGAGAGACTGGCATCCGCCCCTCCCCCCAACTTCCTGGACTCTGGCTAGCGCAGGGATTGGATGGGCTGTTGGCTGTTTCCCTTGAGAGAGGGGTGTGGGTAAGGTGTTCTGAGTGTGGGAAGGCGGGCCTGTGGAGGGTTGATAGCTAGAAAGGAGACTTTAGTAGTCATGGGTGCTGTGAGCGAGTATTTCTATTCTCTTCCTCTTCAGGGGATAGCGGTGGTATTTGATTTCCGGTTCTGCCCGTGGTGGAGTGGATTGTTGCCGTAGCTCTGGCCTGTGAATCATGTATAAGCACAAGTGGTGGGTGCCACTTCCATGCCAGGCATTTGCTGGAAGTTCAAGACCTCAGCTGCGCCCTTTGCTCTGCCTACGGAATTCAGTGGAGAGGAACTTGCAGTTGGAAAGTGGCAGGGAGGCTAGGATGCTGGGGGACTTTGGGACATTTGGAAAGAGCACCGTTGGGAGTGGCTTTGGGCCATGTTTGCTGGAGGAAACATCCTATCTCCTTAGACCACGCCCACAGCTCTGGGCCAGCTTGGGCCAATGATGCCCCTCCTCCTGGGCCATGGGTGCACCGCTGCTGACCGAGGATGTGGACGGAAAGTGTTCTTACCTCCTTCCGCTGAGCATTTGTACACACGCCTACATCTTTTCAGTAGCATCGGCAGGACGGTTCACAGGTTCATTAGACAGGAATTCAAGACCTTCCCCCAAGTGCCCAATGTTTTAATATATAAATATTTTATTGAGTTCAGAGAGGAAGGGAGAGGGAGAGAAAGAAATATCAGTGATGAGAATCATTGATCACTACCTCCTGCATGCACCCTACTGGGGATCGAGCCCACAACCCACACGTGTGCCTTTGACTGGGAATGGAACCCATGACCTCCTGGTTCATCGGTTGATGCTCAGCCACTGAGCCACACTGGCAGGGCAAACCCCAGTGTTTTAAGTCGATCTTTAAGCCACTAGAACCAACTCTTAGCTCACCCGGTGTCCTTCTACCTGTCCTTGAACATAGCCCACGTTGACAGATGAAGCAGAACGTGTTTAGAGTAGTGAGTGGAGGGCCCCGATGGTGGCAGTTAGCGACAGGGAGTTTCCTGCAAGGAAGGTTACTGAGTCCAGAGCCAAAATAAATAAATAAAATCATCCTTTCAGGCTACAGAAGGATAAAATTCAAAGCAGAATGATAAAGGCCCACCACCTGAGGCCATTCAGAGTCAGCATTCAGGAGGGAAGAGAAAAAACAAAGGGTTTCAGTACCTGAAAATCATTTAAAACTCTGAGGACCAAATAATGCACATGTGAGACTTACTTACATTTTTTAACAACAAAAACAAAGTCAAAACAATGGCCCGAGAAACAGCGGGACTCTCTCATGAGCCCAGCTTCCTCCTGAGAGATGCGGAAGTGCTGGGTTTAGCCTTGAAATGATTTGGCTTTTAACACAGAGATGAAATAGAACCTTTGATTTCTAAATCTCCCAGCTACCTGAATAGAAAATTAATATATTGCACTATTTGAGCACATTTTCCTGAAATGTGTTCTACTGAATGTGAGGATTTATTTTGATTCTTTGATTAAAAATAGGCCTGAATGATCTTTATGGATTACATCTTCTCTTTATTTGTTATGCAGCTGACGGCATCAGGAATCCTGATGAAATACTCACGGATAATTATATGAAGTATCTTATAGTTCCTGCTTAATTTCTCCTGGAATTAATTCTTTACCAATATGTGAAGAACTAAATGTGTAGGATAAAAATATGCCTGAGTCTTGATAGGCAAAGATTGTACGTCCCTCAGTTGTCATTGGCTTGGTCAAGGTCATGTGCGTGCAGGACAGCGGCCCGTCGGGTACAGACCTTAGGCTCTCTCTATTTGAAGCTAGACTTATTAGAAGGTTTATCCAAAAATTCAATAATACTTTTAGCTGCATAAAATCATTCTTTTCCATTTTACTTGGAAGTCCTCTTCCCATATGAAAATTTATTTATTTTAATTTTATTGATGATAGTAGTACAGATGTCCCCCAATTTCTCCCCCGCACCCCCTTCTTCCCAGCTTCTGCCCCACCCCAGGCCTTCAGCGCATTATTGTCCATGTCCATGGGCTATGCATATATGCACATGAGTTCTTTGGTTACTTTCTTCTTGGCTCTCCATCACCCCGCTCTGAGATTTGACAGTCTGTTCCATGCCTCCATGTCTCCGGAACTATTTCATTCCTCAGTTTATGATGTTCATTAGATTCCACTTAGAAGTGAGATCATGCTATTATATTTTGGGACATGAGAACCGATTTAAAATATGTCAATGAATTCATCCATTCAAAAATTGTTTATTGAGAATGAGACACTGTGCTAGATTCTAGGAAAATCATTTTCACAAAGGAAAACTTGGAGCCTGGGTTCTGAGAAAATCATTCTCAATAAGAAAGACACGGAACTTACAGTCTCGCTGAGGAAATAGGCAGTCGATAATAATCATAACTGCACAAATATATTTTTACTTGTGAGAAGATATAAGAAGATATCACAGGGAACTTTTTATGTTAAACATTTATCAGGGAAATGTTATCTATGAATTCTAAGTTGACAAAGATTTGTGAAAAGAGACCAGAATGTGTCAAGCATTCCCGGTGGAAAGAAGAGTGAAGGATGTGAGTGACTGAAGCGCACTTAGGGTAGATCCATAGGAAAAGCGACACAAGAGTTTAGAATTAGGAAGGTGGCAGGTCACACAGAACCTGGACTAAAAAAACAAAACAGAGACACATACGAACACACTCACACATAGGTCAAAACCATAGAAAGCTGAGGACGTAAGTGTGTGCTCGTATTTATTTACATTGCGGATAAAACCTTGACTTCTACCAACGTTGACATTCATTAAAAAAAACAAAAGGCTATGGCTTTGGAAATGAAATCAGTCATGACACAGTGCCATTGTAGAAACGTCTGTTTGCCTTGATGGTGAAATCGGGGGAGAAAAAAGCGAAAACAGTAGGCAGTTCCTTCAGAGAATCAGAAGGTTCTCGGCTCCTTCCATACAGGGAAGGAGAGAAGAGGGGCGAGAGGAAATGTTTTCTGACCAAGTGGTGGCTTCCCTCCCACCCCGACCTTGCCCTGCACCAGGGCGGGCTGAGGGCGCTTTCATCATCATGGCAGCTGCCTGTGGCCACGGAGATGTCCTCCTCGGGGTATGGGAAGCCCAGACAGACAGACAAAACAGAGGTTTTCTGAGTTTCTCCGCTCGTGTGCGTACTCCTCCAAGTTAAGTGGAACTCTGTGTCTGTGTGCATGTGTCTGTGTATGTATCTGCATGTCTCCACACATGTCCACACGCCCAGGGACCTGGAGAAACGGTGGTCTCTACCTCTGTCCTCAGATGCTGACCCTTCTCTTCTACTTGACATAGAAGCACAGGCAGAGGAGAGCCGAAAGGGAGAGTTCCATTTCTCACCTTGACATTAAGAAGCAGAACTAACCAACAGAAGGTCAAAGTGCCTTAGACTATAATTCGCCTACCTTTTTTCTTCTCTTTCTTTTACTATAACAGGAAACATTCCCTATGCCAGGGTGGAATACAATAGCTTCATGCCCATTTTCTTGTTCACAGCGCGGGTAGGTGGGGCTGAAACCCACCTCTGATCAGAGGTTTCAGTCAAGTACCTCTCACTAGACACCCCTCAGACACGACCGCTTCACTCATTCCTCAAATGGGACTGGAAACATATTTTAGTGAAGTCAGTATTCACTGGGAATCATTTCCCAGTCAATTTATATTGCTTGTTTTCTCTGTATGATTTGAATCTCTGCACTAGATTATAAGCTAATGTGTCTCTGTTTGCTTTGTGGGTTGTTTTGTTTGTTTGTTTATTTTTGCATATACTAGAGGCTCAGTAATAACTTCTGAATTTTTCCAAATGTAACTGACTTGTATAATTCTTTTCCATGACAGACCATTCATACTACTAGTTACTTTCTTTTGGGGGGTCGTCTTCATGTGTGTTTGGGCGGGATACAGCGTGCTACATAGGCTTCCCAGCATAACATTAGATCTACATAAGAGAACACATATCAATGTAAATAATTCGTTAGGTTTTACCCATATATTCCCTTCTCTTCTTAGGAAATGGTTACTCTGATTTAAAGGGAAAAAACATCTTGAAAATGTGGAGAAGCAGTGAAATTAAATGTAACAACAAGGAGGTTCCATACACACGGGTTGACTGATAAGGTTTTAAGACTGAATATTAGGTGTGCCAAAAAGACAGAGAATTCTATAATATACTCTCCATCAAGTTCTTTTCATGACATGATAAATACATTTCTGTATCCAAAATGTTTCTGAGCATGCATCTAGCACTAGAAAGAAAACCAGCTGACACTTGTATCAGGTCAACTGATCAACGCAGTTGCTTCTATATGTGAATTACAAGACTACATAATTGAACAAAAAGTTATCTTTCTAGTTAATTCTCAAAGATCTTTCCAAACTATCTGGTATGTGAGTTGGGTGTTAAAAAAAAAAAGTAGTATTTACAAAGACACTAGTAAAAGTATTAGCATCTTTAGAATAATAGCCCATTTTATTTAGCAATTACTATGTGCCATACTATGCTAAGAGCAATTACACAAAACCATATAGTGTGTGCGTGTTTTCTAGACAGGGTCTATCACTGTACATTGAATAGTGCACATGCTTATGGAAATTAAGGTAAATGGGATAATTTCATTAGTTAATGTATTAATATGTACATTTTAATAGTACTTTAAGAACCAGGGTATTAACAGAAAATTACTTTCAATAGAACTGGATACAGTGTAAACACATTCTCAGGAAAAGAACATTGTTCAGAAGAATGTTCAGACATGAGCTCAGTGGTCCACTTGGGTGCCGTAAGGGGTATAAGCCCCATCCTATGACTCATCCATCCCGGCTTTGGAGAAGTTCTTTTACTCTCCCTGTGCTTCAGCGTCCTCGTCTCTACAATGGACATAATGTTCACCCTGACCTACAGAGGCTCGGGAAGGACCCATGAATTAATTTGTGAGAAGTCCTTGGAGCAGTGCCTCCGACTTCGCAAATGCACAATAAATGTTAGTTATGAAGATGGTGACGGTTGTGATGATGGTGATGATACATAGAAACATTGAAACGTGGCATAAACATCCTTTTTGTGCCTTTAAACCTTTGGACCAGATAACTCTGTGATCCATCTCACTCTATGATCAGAACTTCCGTCTCACATTCGCATTTTCCCACTATTCCCCAGTCCTAGCCTCATCCCTTTTCAGATCTCTCTCTCGGTTTACCACTCTTCTGTAATAAGTTCTATGTCTTGTCTCCACTTAAAATTGAAGCTAATTGAAGCTGGGGTCTTCATCTTACATCCCTCTTGTAAACATGAATCACGTTGCACACTTAATAGTTGTTTAATAACTAACAATCCAGAAATAGAGAATAACCCCAATATTTGTCTGTGACTGTTCAGTTATTCCAGAGCAGCTCAGGTGATGAAAGAAAGATACAAACAAGTAAGTTTTATAAACTTTAATGCCGTGAGTTATGTAAGCGCCTGTCACATAACCTGTCTGAATTTCATATATCTTGAAAAAAAGAATCAGGTTAGCTGATACTTATTTTAAAATACCAAAAAATAAAACCCGCAAACAGAATTCCAGAAATGTTCATTTTGATTGGGCACCGGAAAGAAAGGGCATATGTTAGAAGCAAAATCTGCCCTTGGGGTTAATCGTGAATTGCAAAAAGCTGTTCTCTACGTAAGTGCCTATTTCATACTAGTTTATTTTATCTATTCTGGATGTGGAAGCTGTGAATTTTAAGTCGGGTCAAAAAAAAAAAAAGGAAAAAGGTATTTCTTGAAAGAAAAAAAATCTAGGCCACTTTTGGTTTCAGAAGCTTCTTTCCTCATTTATTTGACTGCTGGCCTAAATTTAAAAAGTCAAATTTCAAATAAAATAGTGCCCCTTTTTGGTATCAGTTTTTGAGTCACAAATGAGGACACAAAATAATAAATGTTTTGATCTTCAAATTTCTATTCTATTTCTAGTGTCAAAGCTTAAAACCAACTATAATTCAACATTTTTGGTCTAGAAACACTGAATTTGTATTTTGTAATTCGCATGAATTTTACAACCACTATTGATTCTGTATTAAAGCTTTCCTCTGCTTGAGACTTGAGAGTAGGGCTAAAATCTATTTCATTTGAATAAATCTGCAGTACCTTAGCTTGGTAGACAGTGATCCATGCATATGCCATCAAATAAAACAATTATTTAATAATAAAAGAGGCTGTGTAGTATCTTCATTGTCATTAGGAAAGAATTGAAGACCTTACACATGAAGTACCTTGTCCCAGGGGACTTAAACGAGGTGAACTGATTGATACTATTGAAAAGAAAAGAGGTCCCCAGGATTTAGGCACAGATGAATCTAAAGGTTCCAGTTTGGTCATCGATCTCTGTCTTGATATAGTTAAGCAGCTTGCTACAAGGTAGGAGAATGGCTGTCACACAAACACAGAAACCTACACAGACAAACCTTTCTTTCCAATCATACATAGTCAAGAACGCCCAGGCCTGATCTCTATATTACATGGTATCGAAGCCTTGAAGTCCGTGGCTTCCTATTCCAGGCATGTCATTTTCCCACTAACAGTGCATATCCTGCCAATGACTAAGTTGAGATCAAAGTAAAAGCTTTATTATTCAAGTCCATAAATTTTCATTATCAATGTGAACTGACTATATTAACAACTGACCTTGCACTACATCATGAGCAGAAATGACTGTAGGAATTTGTTATATGCAAGTACACATAGAAGCCACAGAACTTTCCCTGATTTGCCTACACAGTCAAAAATGACTTTGTTTGCACTGGGAAAGAAAAAATTAAATACTTCATGACTTTCTCTCCCAGTCTTGCTTGTTACGCTAACCTTTACCTTATTATGATATCTCTCCAGTTTTGTCTTTGACTTTTTCCTAGACGCCCTTAGACTAACCCACCTCTTATGGGATGCCACTTTGTGTAAATTCTACCAAACTACTTCCTTCTCATCTGTGAAGTACCTTTACCTGTCTATGGGATTATAGATTTTAAAGGAAGACAGGAAATGAGTCCAGTTGTTCCTGGCTCTTCTCATAAGGCAATTAGCAAGGATTTTGATTGAAGAGCTTTTTTACGAAGAAGGATATTGCCAAGTTACTTATCAAAGAGTTTTGAAGAGGCCTCAAGGCAGCATTCTTCTTTCCACATTGCTTTTTGTTTCCCTATTCTTCAGTTGACCAAAAATATCGAGTTTAGCACATAAACATCATGGTAATTAATTCATTTATGCAAACTGCTCAGCATTTTGCCTAATTACTATGAAGCACAATGAGGATTAGTCGTGTTATTAAATATGTTTGATAATTTTGCCATCAATTGTATTTGATTAAAGCTTGAAGTCCTGTTCGTATGTGTTCAAACATCATGTTACGTTGCTCAGGAAGCACAGCTACTTACCACTTAGAAAAGAAAGGTCATATTCTTGTCGATTTTTATTATCCTGTCACTCACAAGGTCTCTGAGTGGCTTCCATAGCCTATTTTATTCACATGTAGATGGCCCCAGCATGCTGATGAAATGTGTAGGCAGTCACTCTTTAATCATGTTCCTTCTTTTTTTAAAATATATTTCTATTGATTTCAGAGAGGAAGGAAGAGGGAGAAAGAGAGAGAAACATCAGTGATGGGAGAGAATCATGGATTGGCTGCCTCCTACATGCCCCACACTGGGGATGGAGCCCACAACCCAGGCATATTCCCTGATTGGGAATCAAACCGTGACCTCCTGCTTCATTGTTCAATGCTTAACCACTAACCCATGCTGGTGGGACTGGACTTTTCTTACCCGCTTCTTTCTAGGCTGTGGAGTGTCTCAAATCACGTTATAATCCCTCTTCCCATCATTCAGGGCAAACGGAGTAGATTCTAGTCCTTCCTTCTGGCTTTGAGTTCCATCTATATGCAAAAGAGTCTAAGTATTTTTATTCTACCCAGACTGTATACCTACTCTTCTGTCTCTCAACTCCAATTAATTGATATCTCAATTTTGAAGATTCAGAAGCATTTCCAGCTTAATGTATCAAAATCTCAGCTTGTAATATTCCACAGGAATTGCCCAATCCACAATTGTCATTATCTCAGTAAATGGTGCCACTTATTTCACTCATTAGATAGGTATTAATTCAGTGCCTGCTATATAAAGAGCATTGATTTAGGTGCTAGGTAATAATGCTTCTTTCTAATTGCATATTTTTCTGATCCTTTTCTTGGTATCATGATATATTCTTTTGTGAATTTCCCTTACTTGTTAGTAATTGTTAACACGCATTGTGTTTTTATTTGGAGCTAGGCTAAACTTCTCTAACAAGAACACTCAAAAGTTCTGTCATTAATAATGTTGGCCTGAAAGCAGAGAGAGTGCCATAGGGCAAAACCTGGTCAAGAAGGGCATGGTTGGCAGATAACCCATGAAAACATTCTGTTTCTGTTTTGAAACTTGAGGCCATCCTAGTGAGCCATGCCTGTTTACTCCAAAGGAAATACTGGAATAAGCCTTGCAATCCCAAAGTCTTTTCCAGCACCACTAACTTGTTTCTTTGAGCCCCATTTAGGCTGTTGGGATGATACCAAATAAAATATTAGGAAATGTGTGTTATTTGAAAAATGTGCATCATTGAAAATACCATTTATATTTTTGTTTCTTGTTTTATGGACATTATGATTGATATTTTGATAAAAAAAGCATTTCCTAAACATACCTGGCTCTGAGTATTGGGTAGGGTATGCCCATATGGTATGTAATATTAGACAAGTAATTGAAACAAAAGTTTTCTCTTCTATACAAGGGGTTACCTTTAACAACTAGTTAAATTCTGTGCTAATAAGAAGTGCTTATATATGTGCCAGCTGCTTGTAAACTATGATATTCTCTACAACTCTAACATAAATTATAATTGTTTTTGAGCAGCTTCTACTCAAGGTGCTTAATTCATTTAACATAATAATCATTATTACTAAAAACTCAAAAAACTTCAAAGTTAAACTCACGTAAATTACGGACTTTGGGTGATAATGATGTATTGCAGTTCAAGTTCATCCATTGGAATAAATTTATTTCTCTAGTGGGGTATGTTGATAAGGAAGGCTTTGCACGGGTAGAGGCAGAAGTTAATTAGGAAATCTGTCCCTTTCTCAATTTTACTGTGAACCTACAACTACTCAAAAAATAGTCTATTTTGTCAATTGCAAACCCATTTTAACATACATATGTACATGTAAATAACCTAGAATAGGCAAAACTACCTTTAAGTGTTATTGGCATAAAATAAAATTATTATTATTATTGGATCCTGTAAGAATTATTGAACCAATGAATTCAACTCAAAGGGAACAAAGAGTGGCATTGACCACTCAGCAGGTCAGCAAAACCAGAGCGCTCTCTGTGGTTGGACAGCGCCACACGGACCAGCCCTGAGCGTGATGTTTTATACTCATGTCAGTCCTAACTAGCCAGCTTACTTCTCATTTGCCTCTTCCTCTCTCACTCCCAGACTGTCAATACAACCTCTGTCTTTCTTCCTTTCCCTGCTTTTCCTTCTAGAAACTGTAGATTGCCATTGAAGAGGATTTTTAAGACCCTAAATGTCACTTACTTTTCAGTCCATCAGTTCAGCACAGTACCTAAGAGGTTCTCCAGAGTTTTAACGTACATGTGCAGATATACTGAAAAAATGGAAGTTGCTAACTTTGTGCTTTCTGTTCTCCCTGCCCTATTTGGAAATAAATGTTCACTCAAATGTATGTTCTTTTCCAACAACAACAAAAAATAGAATAATTCATAAAATTGGATCCATTTAGACTAACTTCTTCCAAGAGAGTGTTTGAAGATGCAATTAAGATAAATACAATTATAATCTCTTAGTGACTACTATTATGAATACAGTTTTTTATAAAATATGACTATGCCCAGATGGTTTGTATTTACTTCTCACTCTCCTCAGCGGTTTCTGCCTTTTTAATGTGTTAACACAATGTGAATTTCACATTACTAATGGAATTAAATCTGCAGAAATTAGAAATAATGGCTTCTAATTGTGCCAAAAGACTCTCCTGAATTAGCCCATCTTCCAAATAACATCTACTTTGGTTTCATATTTAGACTCTCAGCAGTTTTAAATTATATCTGTGGCAGTGAGAACTGCATTACTTTTCTAGGTTCTGTAAAATATTGGCCGAGTTCCCTGAGTGAAACTCTCTTTCCCTCTTCCTTTAGCAGAATCTGAGTAATTAAAATGCATTTTCCCCTCCTTTCATTTCATCTTTCCAAAGGTGTTTTCATCTGACTGGAAAATAATGCTTTCCATTTTCTTGCAGATCAAAATATCCTAGTAGAAACTTTCACATTTGCTGAATAGGTTGAACTTTGCCTTATTTTTTTTTTTTTATGGGACCTCAGACGGATTCCCAAATAAGAGAGTGTGTTAGTTATTCTCCTTTTGGAATGAGTGGGAGGAAGAGGGTTCAGCTGCCACCAAGTCTTCAGATGTTTCCCTTTGTAAACTGGGCCACAGCCCAGCCGGTGTGGCTCAGTAGTTGAGTATCCACCTATGAACCAGGAGGTCACAGTTCGAATCCTGGTCAGGGCACATGCACAGGTTGTGAGCTCAATTTCCAGTGGAAGGTGTACAGGAGGCAGCCAATCAATGATTCTCTCTTATCATTGATGTTTCTATCTCTTTCTTCCTCTCTGAAATCAACTATATAATTATATATTATATATAAGTATATCTTACCTAATAATAGACAGATATGTAAATTAACCATCCCTCCACTATGCTCACCAGCCAATCATGAGAGTATGCAAATTAACCCAACAAAGATGGCAGTTAATTTGCATATGTAGGGGCGAAGTGGCAGAGCAAAGACTGAAGGCTCCTTCCAGAGCTGTGAAGACTGAAGGCTCCGTCGGGAGCGAAGGCCTGGGTCCCAGGTGCCTGAGGAAAACCAGTGCCAGCAGCCAGGGGAAGGGAAGGCCTTTTGCACAAATCTCTTCATGCAACGGGCCTCTAGTAATCATATATTTAGTATATAAATATATACATATATATATACTTTCACCCTGATATATTAAAAAACAAAACTCAGCCATATTAGACATAGTCAATGACCAGACACTCACGAACTGTGACACTTGTCAGACATACTGGGGCCATTAGGGGATCTTAGGGATAAAGATATGCATTATCCTGATAGATGTTTTTGTATTCTAAAATTTACCCAAAATACTATTTTATACAATCTGCAAGCTTTTTACAATACACATTGTAGAAATAGTCATTGTTGCATGATTTAAAAATGGAACAAACTGTATATTTCAATCTTACATATACCTAGGTAATTAAAAAAAGAACCAACAATTAAAGTATTAGCATTATTCTTGAGAACATTAATTTATTGATTTGATCAACCACATACATCTATTATTACTGGAAAATTTGCTCCTGCTTTCCTCTCAGTCTGTTTTGGCAGAATGGGACCATTTAGATCACCCAACCAACTCCTCTTGACTTAGCCTCTTTCTCTGCTCTGAATCCTGTTTGTAAGGGGGAGTGCACAGTGGAGAGGGGAATTTTCATGTTCCCTATATTTTCATTTACAAAGTCTTTGGGATGATCTCCTTTTAGAGGGTACCCCAAAGCAGTTGTCTCTCATGACCCTCCCTGAGGTAAGCCATCTCTCAGAATCCTATTCCCAGATTCTGACACTGGGTAGGGTGCTACCATTATTGAAACCCATTTGTGTGTTTCCATTTTCTAGCATTGATATCTGACACATACCACGTGGTTTTAAATTCAAAGTATCTCAGAAACAGACTTTATTATCAAAACCAGATTGAAAAAATATGCAGACAAGTAAAAAGAAGAAGAGGAAGTCTTTGGGACACTTCAATTGCATAATCTATCAATCATATTTTGGAGCAGTCAAGGTATTGATTGTCAGTTTTAAAATTCAATCATTCTAGTTATCAAAATATATACTTATCTCCCTCTTCTGTGTTCTTCTCTGTACCGGGTAAAGAAAACATGTTATGTAAGTCAGTGGTTCGCAAACTTAACCTTCTTTACTTACAGGGCTTCTGAAAACACAGAATTTTGAGTTGCTCCCACAGTGTCTATGATGTAGCCTTTCCAAGTTGGAATGGATTAATTTGCACTTTTAGTAAATCCAAGATGATGTTGCGACCCTGAATTCAGCACCATAACTTGGCAATCAAGGGAATGAGTAAAAGAGGAGAAATAATTCCGGACTTCATGGAATGTACAGTCTAGTTAGGGTTGTACTTTTATTTTTTTATTGAATTTATTGGGCTGACATTGGTTCACAAAGCGATTCAGGTTTCAAGTGTCCCACTCAACACAGCAGCATCTGCACACTGCACCGTGCACCCATCGCCCAAGCAAAGTCTCTCTCCATCCCTATTTCTCCTGCTTTACCTAACTCCACTGACCCCACCCCCCTTTTCTCTGGCTATCACCACACTGTTGTCTTATCCATGTGTCGTGTGTGTGTGTGTGTGTGTGTGTGTGTGTAATCTTTATAATTCAAATGGGAAAAGGAATCAATCAAAGAATCTAACTCAATATTGGTAATGCCGTTCATAAGCAAAGATATGGTACCACTTCCCATGTTGTAAAATTCGTTTTATGGAATATCTAATGGAATGAAATGTCCCAAACAATATCCAGAATCTTTAGTTTAAACATACAGATTTGTTAATGCAAAATATAAGATTTTAGTATTTCTATTCAAATATGTGTACCAGTAAATGTGAGATTTGCTGTAGCAACAAAATGGTGTTTTCAATATAGTTAACATTTATTAAGTACCACTAGAGGGCAGGGTTATTTCTTAATTTTACCTAAATTGATTCCCTTAATTATGAGATTATACAAAAGAGTGGCATTATACTTACATTTTTGTTAACTTTTATTGAAAGGCAACTTCCATAGGATGGCATTTTCAGACTAATTTCATTCTAACGATTTCTTAATATGTCCTATTTAAAAAAATCTCACCCTGCTTCACAAATTATCTTAAACATTTAAAAGAAACTATTCATACTTGAAGGACAGATGTTGTTTCAAGTTTAAACAATTCCTGGGTTATTTAATATAGAAGACTTTTCCGGTCAAGAAGGACATCAAGGAAAACGATCCTGAAATTGCCATATAGCATTAATATATTATTTTAGGTTCAACAAGTCATGAAACATGTTTTTAAATTACTGGCCATGTTGTATGGCCTTGAGGCTAGACATACTAAGACACGATTTTTAGATATTATTTTCTTCTGAAAACCAAGCTTTATGTCCCCCTCTGGAAATGAATTAGACCACCTTCTCTGTGCTTGCACACTGTCTCCACCTCAGAACGTAAAGCATTGTGCTGGAGTGGCTGTCATACGCTGCCCCTTCACAAGACTTACGAGCTCTTCGGGCCCAGATCTGAGATTTTGTCAGCACTGTATGCCAGCATGCAAAATAGAATTTGCCATGGGTAGATAGATACTCAATAGAAATTTGTGGCTGGCTATATTATATTAATGGTAGAAAAAATCAATGAAAAATTAATTATTTACTCTGTAATATCTGCACTGTGTATTATTTTATTTTATTCAATTTCACATCAACGTAGTATTGATTTTTAAATTACATATGGAGAAAAGCAAACCAACAACAACTTGGCTCTCAATTAAGTTCAATTCAGCAAGCATTTCTTGGGGACCTAATATATGCCTTGTCTTTTACAAAAACATGACAAAAATAGCCTGAGTCCTTAAAGGCTCAGTGCAAATAAAAGCACATGAAAGCATATTAAACTTTAATCTTTGTAGTTGAGATGAAACAGTTTGGTCCACTTCTAACGTGTCCTCAATCAAGCCAGCTAAGGAAAAACTCTCATACTCAACTTTTGGGAATTGGGAACAAACATCCTGCCCTGTACCTCTATAACATAATAGTTCAAGCTATTTTATGAAATATATTATAATATAACACATGTAATAATAATAAACATGACATCAAAATAATGCATTGACCACTCAAATAGGAGTGCTCTCAGGGAAGCAATATAGTATTTCAGAAGTGCTGCTTCCCAGGGAACCTGTGTGTATATTTGCACAGCCCTGGCCGCAGTGCTGTGGGGAAGGCCTGGGAGGGGCAGCTGTTGGGTGGTGGGAGCAATTGAGGGGAAAAGGGGGAAATCTGTAATACTTTCAACAATAAAGATAATTTTTTTTACAAGTGCTGCTGCTTAGAAAGCAGTTACAAACACTACTCACTATAGCTTTACGTGTAGAAGATTATGTGATTAAAACATCAGATCCTTCTCCGTAAAAATGTGAGGAAAACTTGAGCCAGATGTTGCTAAGATATTTTTTTTATCATGGCCTAACTCAAATGTTCCCCTTTTCTCTTAACCCGTTCTGTGTCATCTGCTGGAATTCATGTGTCTGTGATGTTCATTTTCACCCTCTCTTCCATATAATTTGGATTTATTCTTATCTCAGGGCTGTGTCTGCTTCTAATTGCTGTAAATTTATATTTTAAGGTGCAGGGTCTGTTTCGGTTTCTGTTTGGTCTTATTCTGATGTATGAGAACTCTGGACAATCAGGATGGGCACATATTTGAAGTGGTGGTCCGTAAGGATGAAGCAGGGAAGGAAGTGAGCATTGATCAGACTATAGGAATAGGAGTGGGAAAATGAGGAGCTTGAGAATGAAGGCGGTTCTGATAAAGGAGCAGGTGAGGCAGACTGGGAATAAGGGAAGGAAGAGCTTAACGGTGAAACATGATCATCAGAGAGAGGCTTTGTGATTTCAGTGTTAATTACCTGTCTGACTAAGAGGAAGAAGAAATCTTTCTGCTGCCAGCCCGTGTCATGGAGTGAGAGATACTTTCTGAGGGTGGCTTAAGTGCCTCTACTCTCAATTTCAAGGACTTTATCCTGACTTCCCATTTCACCCTGTCCTCCAGACTGCCCCTTGATGTCCTCAAGCACCTTGGTTTTAAGGTATAGAATATATGTAATAATATGTTAAATTAATTCCATTATTAACATACTAGAGGCGATGCATGAAATTTGTGCAAGGGGCTGGGCCCTCACAGCCCTGGCTCCATCTGGAAGGTCGTCCGGAAGGTCATTCAGCTTTCTGATCTAATTAGCATATCATGCTTTTATTTTTATAGATAATTATGCATACAATTAATTCTATAAGTATGACGGTATCTGGGAAGAAACTTGATGGAAGTTTCTTTGTCTGTGTTTTCCTGTGGTATGTAGGAAATGCCCACTTTTCTAGTTAAGCAGCTCTGTTGATTTTTGAACACTTAAAATGATTGCTCTTGTCCTTGATGCATTTACTCACATGGAGGGTAAATATTTAGAGCAATATATAGGGATTTAGCCTTGTGATCCTATTGTGAAGAAATATAAACACTGACACTATATTTATCCCATGATATTTGTCCTGGGACTCAGTATAATGAAACAAAACAACTATTTTTTAAAAAAGTTTTCTACAGCCTTGAATAAGTTTGTAACAACATGATGTAGAAGGCTTTATTGTGTCTTCCTACTTTCATAGAACACACTAAACATAATCAGTCTACATGTGCCCAACACTTTTAACAGACAGACAGACTTAAAACTGATGGACTGAGTAATCTATAAAGTGATTTAAAGAAATGTGATTTTTTAAAAAGAAATACCAAAGTGCAACAATAGAGAAGTGGTTACTTATAATTCTCCACTTTATTCCGTGAACATAGGAAGCCAGCATGATACATTTAACTGACCTTCTTTTTAACACAATCTGTTGTACACTCCGCCCATGTAGAAATATGAGTAAATTCATCCTGAAAGGCGAGTTCTGAAGATGTATCATGTCAGCAGGAGATAAAAGTAAGTCATCGTGGCATAGCGTCTGTGTTTAGGATAAGATAATCATGCCATCTTTGCTTTCTCTGATTTCTTTTTTAATTGACAGACCTAATTCGAAGGGATTAAAAGTTAAAAGCTCTTTTTAAATATTGAAAAATGGAAAATTAGAGGTAGAGAGAGGTTCAGGTCATTGCCCAGCTCGTGTAGCTAGTAGGAAGTATAGCCAGGATTCAGACTCAGATTAGTCTGACACTGGCATCAGCATCCTTACTGTCTACACTATCTGTCAAGAAAATATGAAATTGTTTCATTCATGGGTCCACCTGGTTATTCAGTTATTTCTGATGTGCACATTCTTTGGGATATGTCATATTAAAGAATTTTTTGATCCAATCCTTTAATTTGACTACATTTGAATAAAATTTAAATGTAACTTTCAAGTTTAGAACCTTAAAATTGTATACCTTTACCAAGTTGGATAAAATATCCTTCTCACAGTGCCTAATGGCCCTCATCCCCATTGGCCTCAGGAATCTCCCAGATTGTTTAGTTTGTCACCACCCTGGACTCTATATGCTCTTCCTCTCTGTGCGATTAACATCATCTTCTCCCTACCCTGCACCCCCACCCCAGCTTTGAAACCAAATGAAATTTAGTGCTTCAATTTCCCTGGCGACTTGGAAGGATGAGCCAGCAGAGAAAACGCCAGGCAGTAGGGTTTCTCTGTCCCACTTTGTCCTCACTTATGCTAGGAGCTGCGTCAAAGATTCCCCAGCTGCCATTCTACTCTGCCCCTACAAAGATCACAGCCAACAGAGCAACACCCAGTGCATCCCTCCCATCAGTTCCCACACACGCATCTAGTCGCTCATCCAGGACTCCTGTGGGGCCATGAAGCACTTCTCTGCCATCTCAGCCACAGACCCCCGTTTATTTCCAAACTCAAATTCTGTCTTGAAGACTTTTCTGACTGCTGTCCATCTCATTACTGTTTTTCTTCCTTTCCTTTGAACATATGACCATCCCCCGAATTTGAAAATCTGTGTTCTCTCTGCTGCATTGGAAAAAGCATGTGTTTGCTGACTACATGGTTTGAGTCAACAGAGATCAACGATTTTACTTAGCAGCAGGTGCCCTGCAAGTTTCCTGATCAGCCTCTTTCTTGTAGATTTAGCTGGGACCAGATAGAAGCATTTTTCTTTTTTCTTAATCGCCAAAGGATGCCAGGTCTACTTTTTCTTATGTGCGTAGACCCAGCCAACACAAAAATTAACACATGAAAGAGATCATTCTATTTGGCTGTAAAAATAAATGGTGAGAGGTTGATCTCTGTAGCTGATACAACAAGTTGAACTAATTGGTATTATCTCTGACTGTTCTGTTCTCATAAGAAAAAATATCAGTTGTCCATAAGGATGAATAATCTTAATAAGGGATTCTGTTCTGCTCTTTAGAAGTTCCTACCTCCTATGTTCCACTTCACAGTACGAAGCAAAGCCGGAAAATATGATTTTCCCCCAACTGCTTCAGTTTCCATGTCCATTGTTTCCATTTGTAGACACTGGTCATCTCGGCATGCAGTGATGAAATGGCCACTGAAAATCATCACCTGTAGACACCTGTGTCCAAGCACCTAGAAAGAGAAAGGAGAATGAGTTCATGACAAGTAGTTGCGGTCCTGAAACACTTTGGTGAAATTAAGCAATAAGATTGGGTTGGTGAGTTGCTTATAGATACAGTGGAGAACTTGTAGAAAAAGAAAATGGCTAGCTCAGGGCTATAGGTCCTCAACTGAAGTTGAAGGGATTGGAACACATTTCCCACAACCCATTAAGAAATCCTTATTTTCTATAGCTACCTGACTGAGATTTCCTTTTTTTTTTTAATCTTCACCCAAGGATATTTTTCCATTGATTTTTAGAGCGAGTGGAAGAGAGAGGGAAAGACAGAGAGAAATATTGATGTGAGAGAAACACATCCAGTGGTTATCTCCTGCATGTGCCCCAACCAGGGCCCAGCCAGGGAGGAGCCTGCAACTGAGGTACATGCCCTTGACCAGAATTGAACCTGGGACCCTTTGGTAGACAGGCCAACACTTTATCCACTGAGACAAACTGGCTAGGGCATGGCGGAGATTTCTGCAAGCTACCGCATAGTCTCTTCCTAATGGTAGCTGAATTACAATGTAAATTAAATTCTCCTACTCACAGGATTTTTTAATATTAGATATAGGACATGGATGGGAAAGGACTCAGCTTCTGAAAATTGGAATGGGTACGTAGAGAGAGATTTTCATGACAGTGGGAGCCTTAATCCCTTAAGTCCTACTGAGCCTCATTTGGTAGGAAGGGTAGCCCTTCCCTGTGTCTTAGGAAGTTGGCCTTCCCTTGCCTGAAGGTTCTGTAATGTCTGAAGGGAATGTTGATCCTCTTCAGGAAGATCACAGCTTCCAGATATACAACTAGGCTTCAGTCCCAATTGATCCCAGAGGATGAATTACAAAGAATAAACAATTGGTACTATAATACACACCAATATCATTACACTATTTTCTCAATTTATATTGACAGAAATCAGGGGGAAATATTGTGGAAATGGGTCCTAAGGGTGTTGGATTCAGTTGGAAAGAATATAATGTTTGGTCTGGCTGAATTTCTTGATGTGAGATTTTCAATTGAATCTGTTAGCCCAAATAGAATGGAGTGGCTCTAACAGTTCCCTGAATAGGCCGTTTCACGGGCCAGAGCCTTCAAATGAAATGGAGATTTGGTCCCTTAGAGGAATGACCCTGGTACACAGCCAACATTTTATTACCTTCCTCCTGTCCTTGTGCCACTTTACCTGAAGCTGTTTATCCGAGTCTCTGCATTGAGTAGAGAATTATTATAATTTAAGATAATTATCAAACATATGTTTTGAACTGATACGTACACCTGAAGGTCTAAAATTTCACTGTGATCATAGTAGGGACTAATGGAAGGTAAGGATCTAGGAAGTTGTGGCTTCCATCCATCTCAAGTCGGCCTTAGCTCTGAAACATTGTGTTCTATCCCTCAGCCTGCACTGTGGCCTCTTGGGGAATTCCATATTATCAGCTGACGAAGGAAGAAAACGGTCTTGATTTGTAGATGATACTGGACAGTATGTCCAAAATGAAAACGGATGTCTGCAGCCCACCTTCAGAGTGGCCTTGAAAGACTCTGATGATGGCAGATCTTCCGAGTAGACAGAACTTTAAGGAGGGCGATTGGTGATTTCTTTTTCCTGGAAGAAGAGATGACCAGAGTTCAAGAGCTACAGATATTCATGAGCAGTGGCTAGTAGTTTGGCTGAATGGTCCAAGATTGTAAGGAAGGTCATTGGAACATGCTGCAATGGATGCCTGGGGCGGGGCGGGGGGGTGCGGGTATGTGGATACACTTCTCTGAAGGGTGAAAGAGCATGAGAATGTTGGTGCTGCATGGGAACGCTCCCCAAATTGCAATCTCTTCAAAGAGGAGGATTTTAATATTAGGTGGACAAGGAGACCCATGCTGTGGACGTCAGCCAGCCTCTTACTCTAGCCAACCAGTCATTTCTCCATGAGCACATGAATGAAGTGGTTATAGCTTCAGGGACAGAGCTTATGTAGGAGCGCAACAGCATGTTCTTCCACTTGCTAAAGGCAGTCTGCCTTTGACGTTTGCTAAGTGAATCAGCAACTACGGTATATCCTTTTACACTATGTGGGGCGCCACAAGAGTTCACATGTTGTCACTGATTCGATAGCTCGTCTTATTGGGGTAAGACCTAGACCTTCAGCCCCTGCCAAATCTCCTCCTTCAACTTCTCAGAGTCCTGGGCCAAGTGCACGTGCAGCTCCATGGGAAGGGCAGTCGGTCTCCTCACAGGCCACCCAGAGCATCCAAGTCAGAGGTGGTGTGAGTTCTCTTTCATCCTTGTGGGTTCCACTCTGCCCTTTTTCTTTTCCATATCCAACTTTTCTTTTTTATTGCTGTCTGGCTAAGCTATACTGCCTCAGGGTGAACACTATACATAGAGACAGTAGCCTGTGGAAACCCATCTACCAACTCCCACCATTGCTGAAGACCTAACCCTTGTGATAAGTCACTTATTCTGTATCATTCATCTTGGTTACAAGAGAAACATGATCTGAGAAAAATTCCATTTTTAAATAATCTCTACACACATTTGTTTCCACCAGCAAGATTGCATTTAAAGATCAGGGATCAGAAAATATCATCGCAACCACAGCCCCATTAGCAGGCAATTTAATGGTCTCTTACTTAGGTACCGGTTTTTACTTTGAATCAGTTGTTTGCCTTCTTAAATTGCCCACATTTTTTCCTGATTATTCAGAAGGTAAGTTTCTTTGTGTGTTGCTCCCCACCATTTCCAGTATACAATCAGGAAGATCTGAGGAATTCACTGCTTATATCTGGAAAAATTTTATCAAAAAGCATGGGGGCAGGAAGAGATTAACCAAAGAACTTTTATGCATATGTGCATTACCCATGGATACAGACATCAGTGTGGTGAAAGCCTGGGGGTGATGGGGAGTGGGATGGAGAGGGTCAGTGGGGAAAAAGGGGGGACAGCTGTAATATTTTTAATGATAAAGATAAATTTTTTAAAAGTATTTTAGGATCATTCCAAAATCATTTCAATAATAAGGCTTGGCCTATATATTTTTCACTTATCCCTTTATTGCTTCTATCTGTCATGCGCAGCAATGTGTGATAAGCAATTACAGAAGATCCTTTATGAAATCGCATTATGTTGTACTGTGCTCTACGTTATATGTAACCCAAGGCGTTTAGCTTTATAGCATCGGATCAATTAAAAGAATGTGGAATAGTTAGAAGATAATAAGAGCAAGTAATTCAACAATTTGACATTTAACTGTTAGGTTTGATCTCAAGGTTATACCAAATGCAAAATGTTCTCTGTTCTTTTTATCTTTATATTTAGAAATCTCAGAGAACAAACAGTAGCAAAGGCAGCACATATTTCTTTTTTTGAAATATTATTTTTATTGGATTGATAGGGGTGACATTGGTTAATAAAATTATATAGGTTTCAGGTGTACAATCTATAACACATCATCTGTATATATCCTCACCATTTATCCCCCTTTACCCTCTCTACTTCCCCTCTGCTAATCACCATACAGTTGTCTGTGTTTTATGTATTACTACTCGACCATAAAAAGGGAAGGAAGTCTTACCTTTTTCAACAGTTTGGGTGTACTTGGAGAGTATTACTCTAATTGGAATACCATATGATTTCACTTATATTAAAAAAATAAACTAACAAAATAGAAACAGAGGCACAGATAGAGAACAGACGGATAGCTGTCAGAGGGGAGTGGGTTTGAGGGGTTTGTGAAAAAGGTGAAGGGATTAGGCCAAAAAAAAAAAAACACTCAACAAAACAAAAAACAACCTATGTCATATTTCACGTTAGCTGTGAGCAACTTCTCCTATACATCAAAAATTCATTCAAAACACATCTGGTTGAAGGTTTTTCTTTTAAAGGTAAACATGGCAACATCTAACCTCATCATAAGTGAAGATAAGGTGATTATATTTTTTAGAGATATACATATTTTTAGATCACAGATAAGTCCAAGAGGTTGCAAAATGTAGGGAAGAAAATGAACCTTGTGGTTTTTTAAGTAAAGAAAATCTTCACCTACACAAGAATATCATGGATATGGATATGAAGATCAGCTCTATAACTGTTATTTTCAATTGTCAATAAACCAATTTGGTGCATGGCCAGTGCATTGCAATTTTCTGTAGGGAGTTGCATTCAAGAATTCAGATATCTCTTGGGTCAGTCAGGCTTATACCTGCACCAGCATCCCTGGTCCTGGCCGCTCCATTCAGAAGCTTTATTGGGACCTGGGCTGAGGTGCTATTCTCCACAGGAACTCTACCTTTTGGTCCCTAATTCTCCCTCTCCCTTTATACCATGTTCCATAAATATTTTCTAGTATTAAATAGTTTTTAGTGTTCTGTTTTAAATTCTTCTTGTTTCTTTTAGTATTTGGATTCTTTTTTAATTGGTTGCCCCAGGGATTTCATTAACATTTGTTGTGGACTGAATATTCATAGCAACTTCCAACCCCAATTTCACATGTTGAGGCCCTACCCCTCAACATAATGGTATTTGGAGGTTGGTTCTTTGGGAGGTAACTAGGTGTCATGAGGGTGGGACTCCATGATGGGATTAGTGTCCTTATACAAAGAAGAAGAGATCAAGAGGTCCATGCTTATTCAAATTGATCTTTATTGTTGAAAGTATTACAGATGTCACCCCCCAATGTCCCACTCTACCCCATCCCCACCCCTCCACCCCCAGGCCAACAGCACTATTGTCTGTGTCCATGGGTTGTGCATATATGCACAGAAGTCCATCAGTTAATCTCTGCCCCTGCCTTCCCTCTGAGATTCATCAGTCTCTTCCAGGCTTCGGTCTTTGGGTCTGTTTTGTTCCTCAGTTTATTTTGTTCATTATAATTCCACAAATAAGCGAGATCCCATGAGACTTGTCTTTCTCTGACTGGCTTATTTCGCTTAGCGTAGCCATGCTTATTCTTTCCGTGTGCACATGAAGAGATCATGTCAGTTCACAGGGAGATGGTGGCCTTCTACTAGCCAAGAGAAGAGATTTCAGAATAAAACCGATCTTGCTAGCACCTTAATCTGGACCTCTCAGCCTGTAGACCTGCTAAAAATAAATTTCTGTTGTCTGAGCAACCCAGCCTATGCTATTTGGTTATGGCAGCCTGATAAGAATAAGACAGCATCTTAACCTAGAACAATTGAATTTGAATTAATACCAACTTAATTTTAATAGTGCGTAAAAACTTTCCTTCTATTATATCATCATACAAAGTACATCTTATGGGAGGCCAGGGGAAGGTCAAGGGAGGAAAAAAAAGACATATATAATACTCTTTGTAATACTTTAAGCAATAAAACAAAATTTTTAAAAAGTACATCTTTATACATTTATGAACCCCTCAAAATGGTTTGTTACTTCACTATGCAGTCGCCTTTTAAATCAGGCAAAGAAGAGTTACAAATATAAATGCATCCACTGTCCTTTGTAATTAACAATACAGTTACCTTTCCTGATACTCTTCATGGTGTGTGTGCCTGTGTATGAGTGTAGATTTGAGTTACTGTGTGGCGTCATTGCAACTGAAGGCTTCTTTTAGTATTTCTTATAAGGCATATCTGCTAGTGACAATTTAACTCAGCCTTAGTTTGCATGAAAATGTCCTAATTTCTCCTTCATTTTTTGGAGGTAGTTTGTGGCACATGGAGTAATTATTTGACTTTTTTCTTCTCTTTCAGCACTTTGAGTATGTTCTCCGGATGCTGTCCAGCCACCGAGGTTTCTAAAGGTAAGTCTCATATTGCTGTTATCTCGGATTCCTTGCCTGCGGAAAGGTAAGTCCTTTTTTTTTTTTTTTCCTTGCTGCTTTCAAGATTCACCCTTCATCATTTGGCTTTCAACAGTTAGACGATGACGTGCTTTGCTGTTGAGTTTATCCTACTGGGAGCTTGTTGTGCTTCTTAGATGTGTAGCTCGATGCTTTTCATTTCATCCTGCTTCCCTATTTGCTTGCACAGCTCATGATTTTGTTGTTGAAACAATCTTGTTGTTGTTGGCTTGTTGGATGTGTTGTTGCTGCCGCCACCACTGTGTGTTGGTTGAATTGCTTCCCTGAACTAACTCTGCAAAGTCAGAACTCTTTGTTGTGTGACACCAAAGTCTAAGCTCCGATCAGCCAGTGACTGAGCCAAGATGTCCTTAAATGCATTGAACCTAGAAGAGTCCCACCCTTCGCTGAGGACTCTCCATAGGTAAGGTGTTAGGATGCAACTTCAAAACACTAGCTGTTTGTCACTGTGCCTTACCCGCCACTCCCCCATTGCCCAGGACCCGAACGGTCGCCCGCAGTGGGACCCTCCGTCTTTTCCTGTGTATGCGCCACACACTCCTGTGGGCAATAACGTGCATCTAGGTCCCCAGGAATGCGTCCTGGCTTTTCAAAGCCACTGTGGATATCTCAGATCGCAGATTTTTCTTTCATGGTTTTGCCAAATTTCTTGCTTGTCCGCCTGGTCTATCCTTTGTAGGCAGCTTCAGTGTGAAACCATTGCCCCTGATTATTGTTGCTATTTAACAAAACCCTTCTCACTGAGCAGGCCTTCTCCCGAGAGCTCAAAATGTACCAGCCAATGGTAACAGTTCTCTAGCTATGGAGTTTTCCAAAGAGCAATAAGCCATTCTGCTTCTTCCAGGCGCCCCAGAGCACTGGTTTTCAAAGCTTGCTTGGTTCCAGGATTGATGGCTTTCAAGGCTACCCTGCGCTGGGGGAAGATGCTGGGAAAAGAACAGGTTAAAATGCCACAAAACTCGCTGTTCTTCCCAAGGTTCAGTCATTCTCCTTGAGAAAATACTCCTCAGGTTAGAGCAACCCTTTGGTGAATTATCTGGGTTCAAAAAAGGCTGGCAGGGCCTATTTGTGACTGTTCTCTTGTCTTTTATGGAATTGTGGATTGCTGGGTGTTTTCATGGCGCCATTTCAAAAAGTAAAATGGACTTTAGCAGAAAATAAGAGAAATAGATGTGACGTGAAAATCTTTGAAAGGAAAAAATGAATTGATGCTGGTCAATGGTAAATATGAATACAAAAATAAGTCGTAAAGCGGTGTTTGGAGATTAATTAGTGGTTTGGAGTGGCAGGGAAAAAGTGTTTTAAACTGCCTTGTGGTATTTATCTTTCTCCGACTGGCTTATTTGGCTTAGCATGATTGAAAGCGAAGGTGTTAACAATGAACTCTTGTAATGTAGCATACCAGTTTGCTATTGTAGTTATTTTTCTGAGAATGCTAAAATATCCACCTTCATTGTAACTGTACGTGGCTATATCTCTATGGGGCAAATATGAAAATGAAGGTGAAGCAACTTGTTTCTTTATGGAAAAGGGGCACATGCGGGGTTGACCTTTCAGCTTTGCTACGACCGGTCCCAGCGACTTAGCCAGGACCGAGGCCCGCGGGCTCCAGGACAGCGCGTGCCGTGATCAGGTAAGTCGCGTTCCGGGCGGTTCATTCATTGTTCCGTCCGCAGTCTGGTTCACTGTTTGTAAGTTTTGTGTTGCAATTTTTACCTAATAAATCTCTGGTGCCTTGGGAGAGATGAGTGAACACTTTTCTAAAAGGACCCTTTGGAATTGAACTCGTGTGTGAAAGCTTTTAGTAATGAAGTACTGTCTTGGGGTATCATGTACGTGGTCATCTCGCGTGTCCCTGATCACTTGTCCTCCACACTATTCAGTTAACCTGTCGTCCAACGTTGCAACAGAGGACACAGAGCGTCGCACACCACAAATGCTCTCGCGTGAGCCCACTCAGCTGTGGTCCATCCATTACTCGGACCTCATGCCAAAGGAGAACTCATAAAGGTGCGATTGTACTAGCCCCGTGCGCTCGGCTAAATTCCTCACAATAATCCAATTCACCGTGCTCTCAACTCCCAACGATCCTTCCGGTCAAAGACAAGCGATCATACCGAAAGAATACTAGACTTCGATACGCCACCTTCTCTCCACCTTCATTCTCTTATTCCAGGGAAGCCTCTAGATGGCTATGAAGTTAGAAACTACCCCAAGCCTATATCAACCCTTCCTACAGAGTGCTGGTTCTCAAACCGTTTCGTATTTGGTTTATTTCTTGTTTGGCTGCTACGAACAGGGATCTCACTCAGAACTTTCTAAATAGAAACCATGTCCATTTTTCAAGACCTTGGCATGAAGAGGTTTGTGGAGATAAAATGTTTAATCCTCAGACAAGGTCGTCAGCATTTCATTTTTTTTTTAATTTGAGCTTTTTTTTCTTTCTCCGATTTGCGTAAGTGAAAGGAATGAGGACAAAGGTGAAGTGTGATAACCCGGGAAAGGGAAAGCTAATCCTTTCCCTTCTGATGTCGGGATTGGAGGCAGCCTCTCACTGGGGATTCTGCTGGGGTAATAGATTTTCAGAGCTTCTCTCTCTCTCTCTCTCTCTCTCTCTCTCTCTCTCTCTCTCTCTCTCTCTCTCTCTGGAGGAGCTACTTTCTGCTTCATTGTTTTGCTTATGTAAATATAATTAATTCATTAGCTCTTGCCAGAAAGCAATGTAACTGATATTAAGTGATTTTTCTACATGGGATTCCAGAGATCATTTTTCAACTTTCTAATTAAGAGCCAATTTATGGTTAATCATAGAGCCATCTGTGTGAGACTCGGTGTCCTTCAGTCTGAACAATGAGGAGTTTGCGGCTCGTGGGAAGAAGCCACGCAGCCCATCCTTTCTGTGGGGAGGGCGCTCTGGACTGACAAGTCTGGAATTGGAATCCTGGGTTAACATTAACTAGACCGACATGACCTTTACTGAGATTTTGCCTTTCTGAGCCCCAGGTTCCTCATCTGAAACACAGGGTTGGTGGTCTTTTTTCTCTCATAGGTTCCTTGTGCAGGTAAAATGAGATAATGTATGTATAACTCCTAGAGCATGGCAGAGTGTATGCCAAATAATAGTATGGAGGTGGTAAAGAATGTTGTTGTTTTTTTAAATTAACTTCTAAGCCAAGTAGAGAAAAGGGAAAAAATGAATCTGTACGCCAGAAAATTGATTATATTCTTCTTGGGAAAATATTCTTTCCAAATATGTTTAGTTTACTAGTCTTTAACACAGGATTTTAAAAGATGGGTTTTAATTTTTATCAAACTAACCTTAGGTACTTGATGCATATTAAATAATCTAAGACTTGGAAAAGCAAAGTCAATTTGTGCATTTCAAAAGTCAGTAAATTACAAGCTATTTTAGTTATCACATATTTTCTGTGCTTGTGTCTCCCATCATTTCATTATTTATTATCACTTGAGGAATAAGAAAAGCCAAGTGGTAGGTTGAGAATTAATGCTCCCAGAGTAAGAAGAGGCAGCAGAAAATAAAAGATGCCGTGGGGAAGTGGAGGTGCCTATTGTAGGCCCTGACGTAATAAATGGAACTTTAAAATTGTTTTATGAATGGATAGATGAGTGGATGAATGAATGAAATATTGAAACAAAAAGTAAATATCAGAAATGTCCTGCTAGGTATTAATTAAAGACAGAGTGTGATTTCAGGAGGTTTTATATCTTAGCATTAGGAGTTAATAGATTTCTTATGTGACAAAGGGGAGATATTTTTATGTTGTCGTTTTTTTATACAGGTATAATTTGATAGAAAAATCAATATTATTTTAAGATTCTTGTACCAATTTACAAAGAGCTACCGCATTTTATTCTTCTTTGATTTCATAGTAAATTTGAGTGTCAGATGAGAATTTGAATGAATATTTTATAAATGTGAAAAGGTATTTTAGGGAGATTAGTTGCCTGGAGCCAAGTATTCTAATATGATATATTCTAATCTCCCCACTATACCTCTAAGACTACTGTTTTAGGAAAAACAACTTGGTGGAATGAAAGATGTAGGAGGATTTCAATGTGAGACACTGATAAATATTTTTTTAAAAACCATGTGCTAAAGCAACATCCTCTCAGGGAATAATGAATAGAAAAAAGTGATTACCTGGTAGGTAATAACATGCAAATTGTCTTATTTACTAAATTTAATACATTTGATGCAAATAATATTATATTCCTAGCCTTAAATATTACAGATGACTAAGTACAAAAAACAAACAAACATGCAGTCAGACCCAATATTGCCAACACAAAGAGTGTTTTGTTATTAAAAATAAAAAATCCTGGAAACATTGTAGGCATTAATATTTCTTTTTCGAAAAATTTTGCAGTATTACTAAACTCTTGCTAATTTGATTTTGGGGGATATATTTTGCTTTCATTGTTTAAAAATTCAATACAGTAAACAAAAAAGTCAATAGGTATAAGTGATATAATAAAAATGGGACTTGAAGGTATGAACATGACTATTCTGTATAATAAAAGCCTAATATGCTAAGTGTCTGACAGTTCATTCAACCATTCAACCAGTCGCTATGACACACATTGACCATCAGGGGGCAGATGCTCCAACCGGTAGGTTAGCTTGCTGCTGGGATCCAGCTGATGGGACTGGGCGAGAGAGGCAGGACATGCCCTGAAGCCCTGCAGTCCCTCCCCAGCTCCGATAGTGTACCTGGTGGGGTCCCTCTGCCTGGCCTGCACCCTCTCACAATCTGGGCCCCCTGGGGGATGTCAGAGAGCTGATTTCGGCCCAATCCCCGCAGGCCAGGCCGAGGGACCCCACAGTTGCATGAATTCGTGCACTGGGCTTCTAGTTTCTAAATAATCGTGAAATCTTTTAAAAACTTTCTTTCAGCATCAGTTTACTGAAACCTGTTGCCTATATTTGATTCATGGAAAGACCTACAAAGAACCCGACAAGTCACTTTCGCTCTCTGTCACCTCCACCGTCTGTGCCAGCAGTTCTCAACCTGTAGGTTGCAACCCCTGTGGCGGTCGAACGACCCTTTCACAGGGGTCGCCTAAGACTGTCCTGCATATCAGATATTTACATGATGATTCATAACAGTAGCAGCATTACAGTTATGAAGTAGCAACGAAAATAATTTTATGGTTGTGTCACAACATGAGGAATTGTATTTAAAGGGCCAGAAGGTTGAGAACCACTGGTCTATACCTACCATATATATGTTTAAGTATATTTTTATTAATTTCAGAGAGAGGAAGGGAGAGGGAGCGAGAGATAGAAACATCAAAGATGAGAGAGAATCATTGATCAGCTGCCTCCTACTCTTGGGATTGAGCCCACCACCCGGGCATGTGCCCTTGACCAGAATCAACTCCAGGACCCTTCAGTCCATAGGCCGATGCTTTATCCATTGAGGCAGTGGTTCTCAACCTTCTGGCCCCTTAAATACAGTTCCTTATGTTGTGACCCAACCATAAAATTATTTTCGTTGCTACTTCATAACTGTAATGTTGCTACTCTTATGAATCATAATGTAAATATCTGATATGCTGGATGGTCTTAGGCAACCCCTGTGAAAGGGTCGTTCGACCGCCAAAGGGGTCGAGACCCACAGGTTGAGAACCGCTGCGCTGAGCCAAACCAGCTAGGGCTACCTTCTTTTTTTAACACTTACATTCCAAAGAAGCTCTGATAGCCCCACAGATCTGTGAGTCTATGAATATAGGCTGATGATCTCATTGAATGTCTCTTCAAGGATTGGTGTTTGCTGTAATTATGTGGTTCTCAGAGGGCATCCCAGAAGTGTATACTAAACATGAGCTGCAAAATCAGTTACCCTCTTCCCATTTCCCAACTACCTGGTCCTCGCCACTGAAGTACATTACTTCCTAGATTGATTTTTGAAGTTTATAACACAGTTCATTTCCTGCCTCTCTCCCACCCACCCTGCCCCCAGATTCTAAGATATCTGTTACTGACGACTCCTGGGTGCTTTCTGTTCTGTAAGAGAATATGCTCCCCTACTTCTGGGGGGAAATACTGCAATGAGAACGGATCCTGGCTCCTCCAGTTTAATTGAAAGCATCAACATAAAATTGTGGTGAGAGACTAGCACACAGTAGGATGGGCAAGACCGTTGCCCAATAATCACTTTAAGACACGGAACAATGGAAGCACACTTACTACGAGGCCCTTCTTTCATAGTCTCGGTTATTCTTCCATGTCCCAAATGTTTTATAAATGGGCTTTAGCAGCAGAGAGGTTTTTATGAGATGAGACAATACAACTAAGAAACTATGTAGGTCAATGGAGGGGGGTAGACAGGGATAGAGGAAATAAAAATATGTGATATACCTATAATAGTGGACATTCCCATGTAATTAGCATATATTTCAGTAATATTGAGTGAAACTAAGTAAGGAAGGGAAGAAAGGAGGGATGGAGGGAGGAGAAGATTGGCAAGAAGAAAGAGAATGCTTAGTCTTACCTCCCATATACACTGAGGGACCCAAACCACAAAACCTTGCAAGGCTCCTGATGGGGAGTGATGGGAAGAGCAGTCTTGGATGGGAGAGCGACAGTTGGTAAATGTTCAGGAGACACATCTCCAATGCCTATATTTTTTTCATGTTTTTTTAAATATATTTTTTTATTGATTTCAAAGAGGAAGGGATAGGGAGAGAGAGAGAGAAACATCAATGATGAGAATCATTGATCAGCTGCCTCCTGCACACCCCCTCCTGGGGATCGAGCCCACAACCCAGGCATGTGCCCTGACTGGGAATCGAACCGTGACCTCCTGGTTCATAGGTTAACCTTCAACCACTGAGCCACGCCAGGT
Source organism: Myotis nattereri (assembly GCF_964212035.1). Taxonomy (NCBI): domain Eukaryota; kingdom Metazoa; phylum Chordata; class Mammalia; order Chiroptera; family Vespertilionidae; genus Myotis; species Myotis nattereri. The sequence goes on from NC_138093.1 coordinate 4,101,826, forward strand.
GGGCCAATGCCCACATTTAAACTTCTCTTCAGCTGCCCCATCTCCCAGGCTCACCTCTCAGCACCTGCCTCAAAGATGCGGTCCAGGTGGTTCATGGAACGTTGTCTGTTTTATCCGTAATATATAGGGTGTCCCCCCAAAATGTAGACACACTTTGAGTAATTATAAATGCAGGGTTTATTAACACACATTTCATTTTCAAAATGTAATAGAATCTGCAGAAAAGTGTGTCTACATTTTGAGGGACACTCTGTATATGGAACTTCACTACATCTGGGAGGAGAAAGTACTTTGCTACATTTGGGGGACAACACAAATAGGAAATAAAACAAGAAAGTGATACATTAAGATACATTTTCTTTTACTCTAAATAACCTTAACCAGATATTCCTGACCCAAGTTCACAGGGAAATTGTCTGTAACAGGTGCTATTACATTTTTGTGAACATACCAATTTAGAGCCATGTTATTTTAACTTAAATTGCTGGTTTACATGTGGGTAAGATTCTAGTCTTTCTTTTTAAAACGTATTGTCTATATGGTCTCAGATACCTAAAATTTTTATTAAATTATAAACTTTTTTTATTTTAAAAAAAGGCATTGACTTCCAATATTCTCTTACCTAAATGGCAGATCTGCTCTCTCCATCTCAGTCCTTCCATGTCCGTCGGGCTGCTCTTTCTGAAATGGTATATTGGATTGTTTCCCCATTTGAACAACTCGACTGGTCTCTCCTGTCCACAGAATTGAGCTCACGTGCCCTATGGTTGAAATCAATGAAGACATTCACAGAATAAAGCATTGCCTCGTTTTTACTTTTATCTTCATATATGAGGAAGTTGTATCTCACACAGCCGAAAGTCATGTACTGTTTGCCCCACAGCTGGCTGTTCCAGGCACTCAACAGTATCATCAAGGATATGGGTTTCATCCATCAACCCAAAGAGTCATTCCAAGTCTGTTGACTTCTTATGACTAGTCCCCTGGAGGCCATGCAAATGCTCCCCAATCTTGGAGCAGGTACTACTGTGCGTCAATATGGACAGACTCAACCCCCTAAGATAGAGTCTGCTAATATGGGGGGGAGTGTGGGTAACGGCGTTAGCACCAGAACACAACATTGCTTTTCAAAGCCTGTTAGTTAAGACCATCTACAAGGTAGTCCCAGCAACCAGCCACTGTCCCCCCCTTATCATGTACTACCCGCCCCTCCCCTTCTTTCTCATGCTCTGCAGATGACCTGCTTTGGTTAGAGGAAAGAGGGAGGGAGGACATGTCCATGTCTCTAAGGCGGGTATCGTTTCCCTGAGAGAGGATATGGAGGAGGGGCCAGAATGTTCTTTTAGAAAGCATTTCATGCAATCTATAATATAATTGATCTTGGAATTTGAGTTACAGAAAATAAAGCCTGACACTATGTTTATTCTGGTGAACAGATAAAGTAGACATGTCTATTTAAAGAGCGTTCATAGGACAATAAGTTTTGATATATTACATTTTACTACATACATAAGTGGTTGGAATTCAAGCATTCCTAATATAAAGGCATCTTTGCACTATGAATTCAGTAGACCTGTTATTACCGATCCTGTAGACATACCAAACTGTTTTATTTAAAAAATTAAAATATGTAGTGGATTTAATGTAAAGAAACACATTGTAACATATGGAAGTCTAAGAGGCATAGATATTGACTAGTAAAAATGTGAATATGTAGTACACATTTAAGAAAGAGTCACATCTTAAGAAATAAAACACAGGTAGAGGCTATTGAACAGGGATTAGATCTGGAAAATGTCTAATTGCGGCACTGATTATAACCAGTTGGTGGGACATCACTTAGCATCTTCAGCCTCCTCCTATAGAGAGAAAGAGTGTTTTAAAGTTTCCTTCCATTTCTGATCATGTAAGATCATTAAAATTGAAACCAAATATAGGGAGGAAGAAATTAAGATACAAAGTCTTTCCCCTTAAAAAAAAATAAGCAAAATCTTGTTGGTTGGCTGTTTTCCTTCGTCTAGTTCCACGGTAAAATATTCACATTATTTAACTTAATACCAGCTACTTTCTTTAGTCAAAGTCAATTGCTTGATAAGGTTGCCTTTAATCTGTCTCAAGCTAATTTTGCTTTTTATTTTTTTAACATGGCCACTCTGCCAACTGTTATCTGTCACTTTAATGCCCTTGCAGGCAGTAGGCCAGGGGTCAGTGCCTTCCTCCTGGCCAGTTTCCAGCCCTCATCACCTGTGAATATCTTTCAGTCTCTTCCTTATCGTGCCGTTACACAGCCCTCAATGGTCGCAACCCCTGTCTTCTCCTCAGAGCTGTACTAACTGTGTCAATATGACAGGTAATTTCTAATGGAGCCACACTCCTTGGGTGTTGACCAGCGTGGCAACGGGAAAGTTAATCCACTTCAGATCGATTCAATGAATCAAATCTTTCACACGATGGTGTTTATCTCATAATATTACATAACCCAAATACATTTTTATCAATATAAAATTGTTATTATTTTTAATATATTTTTATTTATTTCAGAGAGGAAGGGAGAAAGAGAGAGGGCTAGAGAGAATCATTGATTGGCTGCTTTTGCATGCCCTTAATGGGTGTCAAGCCCCCAACCCAGGCATATGCCCTAACCAGGAATCAAACCCTGACCTCCTGGTTCAGAGGTTGATGCTCAACCACTGAACCACTCTGGCTGGGCTAAAATTATTTTTCAAAAGGGTTTTGCTTCTTATTGAAAGAAATGATGGCGTAGGATTGGAGGACCTCTTTTCCACACACTGAGAATAAGGGCAGCCTGGCACCGAACCCGAATAACTCATGAGGGAAGAGCAAAGATTCATCAATGAAAGCAGGGCCGCGGTCCGGTCCCAGTGCGGAGCCTTCACTGTATGCCAGAAGCACCGCAGCCGAGCAGACGTGTATGCTGGGTGCTCAGTGTAGGTCTTCAGCCAGCGCTGGTCTTTATTAACAACTTTGTGGAGGAAACTCCCACCCTACCACAAAGCCTGTGGTATTTCAGAATCTCTGATTTTTAAACATGACTCTGGGGGAAAATGCTCTCATGCCTCTGAGATAATTTCCCACTTTCCCAGTTTTTAAGAACCTCTCAGGTGTCCTTAACATAATAAGAGAGGCGTTTGCTCCCCACAGAGGCACCTGCATAGCCCCATGTAGCGGGTGTGGTGGGACCACACATACTTCTCCTCATGTACATAGGGCACTGTCTGTGATGCCTGGACATGTGTGGCTGTAGGCATGCGGTGTTGTTCTCCCATGTGATGAGGCTCTAGAACAGAGGTCAGATGAAGTTAGTGTGATTTTAATTGTGCACTACAACCAAGCTGTAACCAGTTATTAATCATTTTGAATGTAATCCCAGGACATTATTAAGCAAATAGCCTACAGTGCTTCCTGCGAAATAGTGAAGGAGAAGGGCATTTCTTCTCAGGTTTTCAAAAATGGATTTATATGATTTTCTCTCTCTCTCTTTTTTTTTGTAGTTTTTATTTATTCTATCAATCTTTTCTGCCAAGGGCCATTTGGATATTTATACCATTATTCGCTGGCCACACAAAATCATCAACTTAAAAATCAGCTTCTTATATTGGGCAAACATTTCAATAACTCACCCCTGGGCAGGGCCAGAACAAATGATTTCACGGGCCTTACACGGCCCACAGGCCGGACGTTCCCCACCCCTGCTAGGTGAAAGCTGAAGCAGGACCCCGTGGCCGGATCCCAAGGTGGGCATACATTGACCAGGACGGAGGAGGCCTGTCAGGAACGTCCCTGCATGCGACAGTCACGGACCCTGAAGGTCGCTGCTGAGCAGGCGGGGAGGGTGTTTCTGAGATAGTACAGCTGCCAGAAAGCAAGACAAATGCCTTGAGAATGGGTCGTAAATCATATCAGCTGTCTCAGACTTCCCCTTAGTGTATTGATTATAATTAAAAAATAAACTAATTAGTTGGAGTTCTAATCATGAAGCAATGAACGCTGAGCTCACAGCGGCAGGCGGTGGCACTGCCGATGCACAGGCGACAGGGGACAGTGATTAGGATGAACTGAACCTGGGAGCTCACCTGGGAAGCTCCTGGGAGATTATTTTACATGAGTTTTCTGACCATAGCAACTGCCTTCTTAGAGGCTTTTTTTTTTTACTTTAAAATCCTCCCTCCCAATAAATAAAATAAAATAAAACCCTCCATCCCAGGAAATGTCCCCTGTGGGAAGGCACACTATGATGTCATCTAGTTGGCCACTTTTAACCATTAGTGTGCCATAAAGTGTCACAGCACAGATTGGTTAATCATTATTATTAATTTTAATAAGTCGATGCATGTATGTGCATTTGCCAGGCATATACCTGATAATACACTGTAGAAATGATTATATTGGTTCTTTAAAGTCGCATAATGATTTGTAGCACCAGCATTTCCCTCATGCATTCGCCGGTTCCTTGCTTGTGGGTGGTAATAGGAAAGGCAGCCCCAGAGCCTGGGCTTTGCTGAGGCCCCTGGAATAACTCGCTATCAGTCTTAGCCACAGTGCCCATGTCCTAACAACAGATACTGCGTAGTTTACTAACCATGAATCTATTCTATTGGGAATAGGATATAATCATAGATATTTACTTAGACTCAGTTTTTAATGAACACCAACATCAACATAAATAAGCAATATATCACTATCTATGACTATTTTAAAAACTCTATATTTTTCCTCCTTGGGAACTTTTTCATTAACTTATTTCTTATTCGGAATGCCACATACAGAGATATTCAATTTAACAGAAATTCCATAATCTACTTTGCAGAGAACTTTTTTTTAAGAAACAGCAAATTGAGATACAGTGAGTCGAATTGTCATTGTTAATAGTATTTCATGAGTTATACCTGCAAATGTTAAGAATCATATTCTTAGAATTTTCATATATTGCTGGTAAGCTGTCAGCAATGGAAGGTAGCAGTTTTAAAAGTTGCCTAACTTGTAGTCAGAAAGGATGTCTTAGTGTAGTAGGGCTGGTAACAGATAACGAGAAATTCATAACTTCAACTGAGCAGTGAACATTTTAAAAATTATACCCTCGTGCATAGATTAGCATTGAATTAAAATATGTTGCACAGGCACCTATAAATCGCTGTTCTTAGTATCTACTTTCTTAAAATAAATCTGATAATATTAATAGCTGATACTAATTGTTCAAATATTATGTGCTAAGGACTGTGTATGGGCTTTACTTACATGTATTCCTTTTATCCCTATAGCCTTGTTTATAACATGGACATTACCCATGATACACCTGGAATGCTGTGTCTGGCTCAAACTAGCAGAGTAGCAGTGGCTGAGCCAGAATGTGGGTTCAGGTGAGGCTTCAAAACAGTCTTTGGTTACAAATAGAAAAGCAAGGATTACAGTAGATGAAGGTTTATAGGATGATATAGCCTATTATGCCACCAATCCCCAAATGTAACCAAGAACAAAGCTACAGTCCTTGAATGGTGAACGTTAGAGTTCACAGATGGTTTGGGGGGGAAATAGACTTTATTAAATACATCGGCAATTGACCTAAGGGCTTCCTTATAATTAAACACCTGCTCAACTTACTATTGCATGCATGAGCTCTTGAGGATAAAAACCATAACAACATTAGGCTTCCGTGAAGTACTTTACCTTAAAAAAAATTTTCAGAAGCATTTAAATAAACATAATTTGTTGTGGGCCTCATTTGACTCAGGATGCATATAGTAAGTATTTTTAATGCACAATGCACCAAACTGGTCTATTGAAATAAAATATCTAATAATAAAAGCATAATATGCTAATTAGACCAGACATCCTTCTGGATGACCTTCTGGATGAAGCTGGGGCTGCGAGGAAAGCCCAGGTCCTAGGTGCCAGAGGGAAGCTGGTGCCAGCAGCTGGGGGAAGGAAGGCCAACTCTTGCATGAATTTTGTGCATCGGGCCTCTAGTAGATAACAAAAAGCCCTGCCTCAATGCAGTTAAGGAAACAAAAAAGCAAGTGCAAGACAATTTGATAAATGCTGAGGTACAGGTACAACCAGGGAACTAATGAAGCAAAAATTATGGTCCCAGTTTGGATCTGTGTTTTCAGTCCAGTTTGAGCCAAGATGCATACTAATAACCACTAGGAGATGACCCAACAACACCAGGCACAGTGGTCTGGAAGGAAAAGTGGGTATGAAGTGGGGGAAGGAAGGAAAAATTGGAACTTGCCATGGACGCTGACATTACTGCAATGGACAGAAACTTGAATTTTGTTGAATTTTTTTTTTCATCTATATCCATGAGAGAGATTGGTCTATAGCTTACTTTTCTTGTAATGTTTCTGTCTGGGTTTGTTATTAGTGTTGGCTTCAGAAAATGACTGGGAAAGTATTTCCTATTCTATACGAGTTTACAGAGAATTGGTACAATTTCTTCCTTAAATATTTAATAGACTTCACCAGTGAGCTGATCTGGGCCTAGTGGTTTCTGTTATGGAGGTTATTGATTTTTGATCCCATTTCTTCCATAGATAGAGGCCTATGTATATTGTTTGTTCTTTTCATGTGAGTTTTGGCAAATTCTCACCCCTAATGAGTCCCCATAACTGTCCTTGGTCTGAAGTCTGCTCGGTGTGGAAGCACTATAGCTGTCCCTGCTTTCTTTTGATTACTGTTAGCCTAGTACGTCTTTCTCCATCTATTTGTTTTTAATCTCTGTGTCTCTTGTATTTAGAGTGGGTTTCTTGAAGGCAATAATTGATTCTTTTTTCTTGATCCACTCCGACAGCCTGTGTCTTGTTCTTGGTGCGTTTGAACCTTTGACACTCAGAGTGGTGACTGAGAGTAGAATTGACATCTATCACATCTGTTACTATTTCTAGTTGTGTCTCTTGTTATCTGCTCCTACTTTTGTCTTCTGTTCTTTTTCTGCCTTGTGGTTTTAGTTGAACATTTTATATGCTTCCAGTTTCTTTCCTTTCTTAGCATATCAATTATATTTCTTTTTTTATTTTAGTCATGGATCATTTATTTTATTTTTATTTTTTATAACTAGGATATTGTTTGTGAATGTCCAGTTTTCTGACGTGATACGTAAAAGGAGCACATGCCCATATTTTTCATTGTAAAAGTTATTTTGGCACGGTTAGCTTTAAAAAAAAAAAAAGGTGTTTCTAAAGGTTTTGTTTTATATGACATCATAAGCATAAGCATTCATTTTTTATGGTGTTTGCATTTTAATTCAAAACTGAATGCTCACTAACATATGTTTGACATCTTACCATCCTCAAGAATTCATCCATCTATTTAAAATCCACATGAACATCAAAGCATGCACTCCATTTGATTTGTGCCAACTAAATATTTCTGGGATAGGAAACTTTGTACTACTTCCCATCTTATGAAACCATCCTGGCCAAAGTGAAATTGTGAGAAGTATGCAGGCTGTGGGAACTTGGGAAGTTTAGTTTTGCTTAGATCACTGTTTCTCTCATCCCCACACCACCACCCCCATTGCAAGAGTTCTGAATGTTTCCTTCAACTTGACTTTTGTGATGTACACTGATTGCCTTATGTAACACACCTTGTTCAAACCTGTTACCTCTGTCGAGGTGAAAATCGCATCGCTAATGACATTTAGTCCCAATGGTCACATCATTATACTGTACCTTCCTTTCTTCACTGCACTGTGCCATCTTCCATTTCGCTAACTCATTTTCTTCTGCGAAGTTTCTGGGAGAGGACATTCCCCAGGCTTCTGCTGCTATTACCCTTTCCTCATACATTTTCCCTTGGAGAATGTGCTCAAATACCCCTATTTGCAGCTAACTACCAAATCTTCATATTGTGACTTATATGGCTAAATGTATAGATACCTATAATAATAAATGGTTAATATGCTAATTAGACCGGACATCCTTCTGGGCAAAGCTGGGGCTGCGAGGGAAGCCCGGTCCCAGGTGCCAGAGGGAAGCCGGTGCTGGCAGCCAGGGGACGGAAGGCCTACTCTTGCATGAATTTCGTGCATCGGGCCTATAGTATAATATAAATATACAGGGTGTCCCCCCAAAATGTAAACACACTGTAGCAACTCATAGCTCAATTTAAAAAATGGATTGTATTTTAATAAACACTATCTTTATAATTATTCAGAATATGTATACATTTTTTGGAACACTCTATAAAGTGTATATAATTTTGGAACACCCTATATAATTAAGTGTATATATTAGCATGTATAGTTCTCTATAGCTGTATCTATAATCATAGCTGTACCTAAAATTGTAAACCCTTCTCTTGAACCAGGGATTTGCTTTTCCAAAGAATGGCTCTTAGAGTTTATATGTACTAGATATTATATACATAGCGGCGTATCCAACATATAAACTCCCATATGTCTCCTATTGCTAGAATTCTAGATTTTACACATTTTCTGAATAGCAGTACCCACTGACATGTTTGATTGCATCAAATGAACGAGAATAATATAAACTGTACTGACTAGACCAGCCGTGGGCAAACTATGGCCCGTGGGCCGGATCAGGCCCGTTTGAAATGAATAAAACTAAAAAAAAAAAAAGACCATACACTTTTATGTAATGATGTTTACTTTGAATTTATATTAGTTCACACAAACACTCCATCCATGCTTTTGTTCCTACCCTCCGGTCCAGTTTAAGAACCCATTGTGGCCCTCGAGTCAAAAAGTTTGCCCACCCCTGGACTAGACATTTGCATAAAGAATAAACTCAGCTTCTTCTGAGTTTTCCAAGTCTGCCTGCTGAGTCTCAGCATCTTACACATGCTCAAGACCCAGCCTGTCATATTCTCCCACTCGGCACTTTCCCATCCAGGGACCTTCTTGAAGGGAGTGGGAGGGGATCTCCTGCCACCCGTGTCGCTTTAAGAATTCGGTTCTCTCTCATCTCTCTTCGGAGCATCCAAGTGGCTCCCCGGCTTCTCAGCCCTCACTGTAAATGGGTCATTTTGGCACTGGGACACTCAATGCCACTTTTTAACTTTAATTTTATTGTCTAGAACCTCAGGAGCAGTGATGTTGTAGCTTTGCAAAGCATTGCAGCATTTATGTGCAAGACTTGTTTTCTATACATTTTAGACATAAGCCAGGGGAGTATCTGGAAAAGAAACCTTACAGCTATGCAGTGGGTTCTCACTGGTCGCTCTTCGACAAAAGCCTTTACCTGTACAACACAGCAGGTGTGTCCAACACCTCCACAGTGGCCAGGTCGGCAGGACGCGCCTCGCCCACAGTGGAATGTTTCCCAGCCATCACCTTCCAAGACAGGGGAGCCAGCAGAGCCAGCCAGGAAGAGCTCACCACTTTCCTCATCCTGGGGACGGGCCTGTAGATTCCTTTGGGTTTTAGCCTCACGGCAGTGCTGTCCACTACACTGTTTAAGGTAGGTCTTCCTTTCCTCCAAGCACTTCATGGTTCATTCATTAACACTGAACTTGCAGCCAGCAGCCCTGGAACCAGGCCCGGGGAAGCGTAGCGAATGCCCATGTTTTCTCCAGAGGCGCACCCCAGCCTTCCTGTATTAGACACCCTGTAGGCTCGCCACTTGGAGGCATTTTATTTTTATTTATTCATTCTTTTTTAATGTCGTTTATTGGTTTCAGAGAGGAAGGGAGAGGAAGAGAGTAATAGAAGCATCAGTGATGAGAGAGTCATGGACCGGCCGCCTCCGCACGCCCCTCACTGGGGGTCGAGTCCGCAACCTGGGCCTGTGCCCTGACCGGGAGTCGAAGGATGACCTCCAGTTCATAGGTCGATGCTCAACCACCGAGCCATGCCTGCCGGGCTCTGAGGCATTTTAAACAGCAAAATTAGCAACCACAAGTACAAAAATGCAACAAAAAAGGGGGGCAATACATTGGGAAAAGCAGTTTCTTACAGTGAGAGAGCAGAGACAAGAAGGCAGAGCACAAGCTCATGCCCCTGACCTGGGAGCAAGCGAGCTGCGGGGCAGTCTTTCCCTCCGGAATGTGTCTGCGGATGACCGCGGCGGCCTGCGAGCATTGCTTTCGGGTCTCACATGCACCTCAGTGAGGAGGCTACATTGCAAATACAGAGTCTGTGAATGACGAGGATCAACTGTGTGAAGCTGTGCCCTGTATTCTTCCACTTCTGGGTATTTTATGAGATTGAGTCTGTTTTATGAGTCCCGGGATAAAGAGAAAAACCAAGATGAAATAGATAAAATACCAATCTATCCATTCTGTTTCCATCATCGACACTGTCATAAAGTATAAATTCTGTTTTTTTTTATTTTATGACATTATGTAGATTTGTTTCATTCAAACTGATATTTCGAACATCTCAGATGATCGAATATGACGGAGTATCTAATTTGGAAGATGTATGGTTTTTGTTTTATGGTAGCTTGCCTATTTTATAAATATAAATGAAATATTTAGAGGTTACAGGATGATGCTATAAATTATGTTTATTTTCATTCTTTTCTAATGTAGGGTAGGAAATATTTTTCAGACCATCAATATGTTTGACGTTGAAGGCTACAAAGAGATGATAACCACTGTTCTCCACAATGGAGATGTCCTAGCAAAACTGCTAGGCAAAGAGCGAATGCTCTCAGTGTAAGCATTTCACATCTTCCCAGATGCTGCAGCCCCATCCGGAACCAGGTTTCCCCTGTAAACTCACGGCTGATGCACCCGTGGGACTTCTTGAGCTCAAATGCACTAAAGGAGGGAAAAGTGGGAAATGGGACAGAATCTTATGGGAAAGTAAATCCATAGATATTTTGTCCATCTTCCCTACTTCCTCCACTAACTTAGGGATTGGTTTCTATACAATCCTGGGTCAAAACCCACTGGGGCATCTGCTAACAGGGTTTTGCAGACCTTGGGTGCCTTTGATACATTGAGTATTGCTTTTGATAAGACTTCCAAGGTCAAACTCCATGTGGACAGCTCTGCATGATGTCCCTGCTGGGTAATCAAAATATTTCCAAGTGTCTTTGGTCCGGCTGATTGCATTTGGCCAGTGTTTCCTAAATTTGTCTGAGCAAAAGGCCTATTGAAGTCACCAATGATGGGTCAGTCTGCCTGGCTTTGATTTAACCCTCTTCAATCAGCTTCTTCATCAGAATCTGATCTATGAAACAATAGCAACTCAGGCCGCCTGGAGTTCTGTGAGCGTTCAGTAAGAATAGTGCCCACTCCCAGTAGAACTCTTATAAAGCGTCGGTTATCCAGAAAGTAACCTGTCTCTCTGTAGAAGAAGGCAGTTCCAGAAACATCACAAAGCTTTCTCCATGATTTAAATTTATTTCAAGAGCGAATTATATAAACTTAGTGCTTGGCCTTAGAAACCATTTTTGCTTATGGAACAAGAAAGTAAACTTTTCAAAAGACCAAATGACTTGCCCAAGGTCACAGGTTTCATTTGTGGCACAATGACACTAAGAAGTCAGAGCAGAAGGGGATTGGACTTCGGGTGGTGGGCACACAATGCAATCTACAGATCATGAATCATAGAAATACACACTTGAAACGTATATGATCTTATTCATCAATGTCACCCCAATACATTTAATAACAAATAATAATTAAAAATAAAACATTACTATGCAATTAAAAAGAAAGAAACCAGGCCTTCTATAGCTAACTGAAGAGTATTTTCTCTTCACCTGACTGTCTCTCATATACTCAGATATTCACATATTGATTCTCTTTCAATCTAAGGAAAAAGACATTGCGTAAAGGGTAAGGTGTTAGCAAATCAATTCCCTATTACATTAGTCATTAACGCTATCGAATATCAAGCTTCTCATCACCAGTTATTTCTTATCATTGAAACACTTCAAGGTTATGACACCAAGATTATTTTCAGTCCAAAAATACTAGGCCACCAAATTATGGTCTCCCGGTTTGTACTTCTTCCCACTGTATACTACTCATTAATTATTCTTTTAAATTTATTTTGTGCCATATTATTTTTCTTCTTAACATGATCAATTTTAATTTTGAACTTTTTTCACAGAGGCACAAGCATCTATACTTTATAATTTATTCAGTTATTTGACTAGCATGCTATATGATGAAGATGACCACTAGATCATTTCAGGTTAATATTAACCCGTCCATAGAAATGGGTTTCATGTAACACTTAAGTCAGTCAGTTGTATGATTGATTCTCTAAAAATGCAAATTTCATTAATTCAGTATTGAGTATCTCACATAGCTCAGAGTGAGAAATTTTACAGAAGTCAGTATCTATTAATATACATAAAGGACACCTACAAATTCATTAGAAAATGATGAATATGCCAATAGAAACACACAAATAACTTGGACAAGAATTAACAATATTGATTAAATACACGGTGGCAAATAGAACATATCAAAACACTATAAAATGCAGGAGAGGTAAGAATATTACTGAAATTTGTTGAAAGATTCAATTTTTAATTTAGGTACATATGCAAAAAGTCTGGATTAGGTATATATTTTAAGATGTTAACAAACCCAGTCTCTGGGTAGTGGAATTTTATTTTCTTCTTTTTTGCTCTTGAGTGTATATTACTTTGATGATAAAAGTATGCCTCCTTAAAATTATAACACCATAATAACGTAAATGGTACTATTTCTCCTTATGGAGAACTAGAGGCATAAAAAGCAAGTCATTATTCATTTTAATTACTTCAAAGTGTGATTAAAATTAAAGTTTGAAAATAATGGTTTTACTATAAAAACTTAAGAGAAAGGTAATAGTGATGTGGACAAAATTTGCTTCTCACAAATTTTTAAATATAAAACCATGAATTGTGATTCAGCATAATTTTTACTTAAGTTACTAGCACTATCAATTTCACTTTTACCTTTAGTGATTAATAGATAATAGTGATGTTTTTGTTTGTTTTCAAGTGACTGCTCCCACCAAACCAGCTGGTATTAGGAAGTGTACTGTTCTTAATGGGTAGATTAGCACTTGATATTTTTGAATTCTTTAAAGAGACAACTTGGAGTAAATGAAGTGCAATCTTTGCTATTTCTCATTCCATCTGGTGTATTTTATGCAAACCAGTGTCACTCACCGTTGTGTTCTATGACGCATTGCTGTCACGCTTTCCAATATCAGTCTGGGCCCCATAGAAAGAGTGCTGTCCACGCTAAGTGTGCGTACACAAGTGAATGAGATTGTACTTGGTTTTGTTTGTCTCCTAACTACATTTCTCATGACTTTATTTAACGCAAGCCTTTGGAAGGAAAGAAAACTTGTGTCACTTTAGCTTTCACTCAACAAGCAGGCCAATTTTGCAAGTGATTCTTGTTAGGTATTTCATAAGCACAAGGCCATGAAAATCAGGACAGATGATAGCAAGGCCAGCAGTCCATGCTGGGGCCCGCCTAGGAGGTGAACTCAAACATGAATGATAAAGTGCTGTATTTTGTCTGAAAAGGAGCTGATGACTTCGAGGTAATTTATGCCATTCCAACTACAATAAAAGATTAATATAGCTATTCTATTAGCCCCTTTCCAGCTAAAATATAATGGAGCCCAGTTATAAATTGAGAAATGCCCTTTATATTTCAATGCTCCCTTCTTTTCCAAAAAAGGCTTTGTTCCACCTAATGCTTCTTATAAAACATCATAACTCATTACCAAATAATAGGAAAGGGGCATAATCTTTGCATATAAGGTATACAGAACACTTTTCAAAAAAACAGGGTCTCTGAAAACGATTTGGGAATGGAAGAAAAGGGCAGGGATAATCTTATTAGTGTTTGCAGGAATTTAAACATAATGGATGCCAGATCGTTCCACCTATACACCATCCATCTTCCCGGAAGTTGCTGACCTTTGGAAAGGGCATTGAGAGATGCCTAACTACACAGAGAAAAAACATTTTCTGTAAATAACCTGTACGTTACAAATAATTGGGGCTGACAGTATACAGGCCGTTCCATCCTTTCACAGCTGATAGCTCAATTTTGAAAATGAAATGTAGTCTAATAAACACTGCCCTTATAATTATCCAAAGTGTGTGTATACATTTTGGGGACACCCTATATTTCATATTCCTATCATCATCTGGTCAATACATCTTGATTTGCTATAAGTTCTTTATTTATCCTTCAAATTGCCCAATTGCATATATATTAAGGCGCCATACTTGATCTCCATTCTTCATCATACACACACACACACACACACACACACACAACATATTCATTAAAATACCATTTACGGATCTAAATCTAGAAAACTTCCTAAGCAAATCCTTAAGTAGGGTAATCTCGTTCCAGTTAATGTTTCTTATTCTTGAACACAGTTCCAATAGGATGTTATCTCAACACAACAGAGTTTAAGAATGGAATAGATATATTTTATTGTACAAAAATCTTTAACCTCTGTTTTTGGCTTCTCTTACTTGATAATATCTCAAAATATTATCTTCCTTCAAAATAACATGGTTTTGACTTCTATTGCTTAAATTCGATTTCAATGGCATAGTGGCAGTACATCTCTACAAACAACACCTACAAATACGTTCATCTCTAAATACATTACTAACAGATTCCAAAGAGAAGTGAGAGAGGGAGCGGGCCTGGCCTTGAACTTCCACAGCCTACACTTCCTATCTTTGAACTCTCCATGTGCCCCGGTCCACAGAACCTTCCCTTGCACAGCCTTTTGGTGTTAGCGCTCTACCTGGCCCCAAAAAAGACCGTTCTAACGTCCCTGCAGGTGTTTACACTGGGGACCACGTCCTCAGGATTGCCTTTCCTGGCCCTTTCCCAGCTCCCACACGGCGGAATTCTCATCTTCATCCTCAGTTCCTGCCTCCAGCCCCATCTAAGTTTTACCATCAGCGCAGGGACCGTGGATATGCTTCCTGGCAGGGAGGACTTGAGGTTGCCTCTATCCATCCTCTGATGTCACCTCCTAGAAATCCTCCAGCAGAAATAGCGCTTCCTCCCGTATTGCTTCAGCCTCTATCCATCCTCTGATGTCACCTCCTAGAAATCCTCCAGCAGAAATAGCGCTTCCTCCCATGTCGCTTCAGCAACTCGCACACACTTTTATGATGACCCCAAAACGTGATTCCCCGTAAAATGTGTTCTGTCCAGTCAGGACCACCTTGCCCTCCTTCCTATATACAGCTTCCTCCTCAGGGACCCACTATGCAGAGAGGCCCAATCCAGTCCCTGTCTACAAGGGGCTGTGAGCTGACTCCCTGATACTCGCCAGACCGCTTATCAACGTATTGTGCAGTAAGTCTAACATCTTAAGAGTAACAAATAAAAGACACTAGAGGCCATTGGCTTTTTACAGATATGATTAAATATATTTACTATAGTAAATAATTGGAAACCAACCGAAAGTCCAACAATAAATTACCATGCATCCGTGGGATGCAATATACATTTATTAAAATAAGTTTTCAAAGAATTATAATGCTAGAGGGTTTTTTAAAAGGCAAAATGTAAGCACGTCTCTGCATTATGAAATCTATTGTATCACTGCAATGTGTGGGTGTGGGTGTGTAAGGACCAAAAAAAGACAGAAAGAAAGAGTGTCAGGGTGTGTGTAGGGAAGAAAAGGCCTAGAGGACATATACTGTATTTTAATGGTGGTTACTTTTGGCTTCAGTTATTTTTTCTGCTATGATTTTTGCATGTTCTAAATTATGTTTAATTAGAAAAATATTTTAAAAGCTTAAATTACCTACTTTCATGTTTCTGTTACAAGGTTCAAATGTTTCAAATAGGCTTACCATGACTTAGGCATGCAAGATTTCAAAAGTATTGACCGATAAAAATGGTCAATATCATTAATAGTTAAGCAATTTTTAAAAAGTATAAATGATATTACCATTTGTATCTGTCAGATTGGAATATTAAGCATCTCATTGCCCAATGTACAAAGGAACATACTTTGCTGAGAATATTCATGTTACATATATAATATAGTAACATTGGGTATAAAAGGAAAAGTGGGATATAAATACAGATGTAGAACATCTTTCAAGATATGTTGTTAATTTTAAAAAGTCTGATTTTAGAATCACATGTAAATATTTTAATAATTTTGCCTAATACCCAGATTAAGCAGGAGACTTTTGATCATTTATCAAATACAATGGTATATATTTTGCATCTGCATAGAAAATTTAAGACAGAATACACGAAACGTCTTTGAAAGTGGTTGCTTATCTCTGGGTAGCTTTGCTTGAGGTCTGGGAATTTTTTACTGTTCACTATTTGTTTTTGTGATATACTAGTATACTAATTTAACAACATTATTATAATTGACAAGTGACAAGAAAACCACATGGTACAGTCACTGCTATTAAAGTGGAAGCTGGTTTACTTTTCCTCAGTTAAGGACTCTGATGTTTGTAGAGACTGAAAAATGACAAATACTATCTTTTTTTATTAAGGGAATAAACATTTTCATTTTCAGAGTAATCAATGGCCTGCTTTGTACAGTCATGCCTTATTATAGTTAGGTGGGATTTCCCTAAATTCCATGTAATCTGATTATTATGTAGAATAAGAAGCAATACTTTCACACATTGAGTTACTTTAGCAATTGAAAGAGCACTAATAAATTTTCATTTCTACTCTTCATTTTTCAAAAGCATGATATTTACCCATTCAGTAGTAATTCTTTCTTTTTAAAATATATTTTATTGATTTTTGTTTGTTTTTTTTTTTACAGAGAGGAAGGGAGAGGGGGGATAGGGAGTTAGAAACATTGATCAGCTGCCTCCTGCACACCCCCTACTGGGGATGTACCCGCAACCAAGGTACATGCCCTTGACCGGAATAGAACCTGGGACCCTTCAGTCTGCAGGCCGACGCTCTATCCACTGAGCCAAACCAGTTAGGGCTCAGTAGTAATTCTTAAGGACATATCACTCCAATTATTTTTAGTTATGAATCAAATCATAATACATGGTATTTTTATTGCTTTTTTTAAGGAGAAAATAAAAGTGAGTAGATTATTTTAATTTCCAATTAACAGGGCAAGACAGGATGTAAGGTGAGAAATAGTGTCAACCTAAGAGTTACAGTTGAGTCCTCAATTTCGTTTTGCTAACTGAAAATATTGATTAGAAAATAATACAGTGAAGACCCCGGCGCCTCATCCATCTGCTTGTGTCGCGAGGGCAGCGGGAGCAGAGGAGCTGCTATGAAATCAGGGCGTCATTTTTATTCCTCACGTGCTTATGTCTCCCTGCAGTTTCCTGAGGTGTGTGGAAATAAACAGCCTGCAGAGATTCCGCAGGAAGTCTCAGCAGGCCTTCGAGGTGATGTGCTGCCACTTGATCCCTCCTGCTATCCTTTCTTCTTCCAAAATAAATCAGGTCTTTTGTTGTGGCGCCATTTAATTATATATTGCGCTTTTCCTCTGCAATTGTGACTGTGTCCAGGATGTAAATACCATAATTAGTCTGAAAACCGTTTAAGCAAAATGACAACTGATGTTGGGTAAACAAGTCCCCTGTACCGGAAGCTGTATCCCATGTGCGGTAGAAATACAGCTGGAAGTTCAATTAAATTGCCGTGGGCAACATCCACCGCAAACATGGGCAGAATGTGTGTGCTTAATTCCTGGGTATTGAGACAGAGATTTGGATATTTTTTTGTTAGTTTATAATTTTATTGAATCATAAACAAAGCAAAAATGATATAAAATTGATCCATTTGAGGGTTTTTGTTTGAAAATCCATTGTGACATATCACAAAGGAGAAAAGAGAGTGTTTATCCTGTTTTTCAGGATCAATTTGCTTGTCTGCCTGTCAATCTCTTCACACACAGACATATACAATCCAACTGTAAATTTTTACTGTTCACCTCTTACACTGATTCGCAAATATTTTAACACTTGATAAAAAATCACTTTGTTTAATTTTTAAATACTTATGTTTCACTGCTTCATCTATCAGTCTCTGAGAGGTGTGTGAAAATCTTCCACTGAGATTGTGGATTTGCCACTTGTTCTTTTAATTATAATCCTTATTTAAAATACATACCTAGGGGTAATTTTAATAGCATCTTAATGTATTGTGGTGGTTGTTTTCTGTTATAAACATGCCTCTTTATTTTTAAATGTATGCAAATATTGGTTTTCCAAGAGGGGGTAACTTACTTTAACATACATTTTACCGGGGTAAACATACGATATAAGATACTCATTGGTGGTAACATTCAGCATCCCTATCAGCTAACTTGACAGTGGGTGGGGTGGCAGCATCCTCGTTATCCATTAGGCTCCCGTCATAGTGCTCTGGGTAGCGCTGGGTTGGAGCAATTTGTCTGAACACAAGTTGATCAACTCACAACTTTGTTTGAAATGACAGTTGGTACATTCCAAGGGATAGCCTACTCCAAGATCATCAGTTTAGTGCAAAAATCCCCCTAAATGTAGAACATCGAACTCCTAAATTTTATAGCAGTCAGTGCAGAATAGAAATAATTCACTACATACTCCCATTTGTTCGAAATAGAGACAAATGCTGAAAGAGCCATAAATATTTGCAATACCACATCCTGTTTATTATCAAATTATGATTTAGGCCCAAGCTGGCTGTAAATTAAAATCCTCTAAACAGAATCGTCTGTAGCTCTATCATTCAAATTGCCTCACAAGCTACTGTCTGTGGTGCATTATATTATCTGAAGATCAACCATCTATTTTCTCTACTCATTAAGTAAATTTATATCCACATAGAAGCTGTGGTTCCCTAATTCATAAACAAGGCATGCGTTCAATGAGTTTGTTGCTGAAAAAAAACCCAAACATAATAAAACCCACAATTCTTTTCATCACAATAGTACTTCCCAGCAGTTCCTGTGGGTCAGGTTGGACGCTGAGGACACTCAATGCTACTGAAAGGCGTGGCAGAGGGGCCACTTTCCAAACAACGGCAGGCAAGTCTCTTCGCTTCCAAATGAAAGGAAATGTGTTCTGAAGAAGAAACTCATTTTCTCCAAGCCACAGGAGCATTCTCATTCTTCCACCTGAAATACATCTCCAATTGTTTGTTTGTTTTTTTAATTTAAATTCCATAGTTCTTAGAAAGCAAAGAAATGGCTTTAAATCATCGCTTATCTTAGTTTTTATACGAACCCTTTTCATTTTATTGGAAAATGAGTTTAACCTTCAGACATTCCAATCATTTGTCTATATTTTATGACCAGTTGCTTCAAGACCTGCTTAAGATTTATCCCAGCCGAAACCGGTTTGGCTCAGTGGATAGAGCATCGGCCTGCGGACTGAGGGGTCCCAGGTTCGATTCCGGTCAAGGGCATGTACCTGGGTTGCGGGCACATTCCCAGTGGGAGATGTGCAGGAGGCAGCTGATCGATGTTTCTCTCCCATCGATGTTTCTAACTCTCTATCTCTCTCCCTTCCTCTCTGTAAAAAATCAATAAAATATATATATAAAAAAAAAAAGATTTATCCCAAGGGCTGAGGTCGGCCAGCGAGGAGTACATATTTATTGAGAACCGCGCGCCTGGGGAAAGCTGTTTCAGGCACAGGCTTCGTGATGGAGAACTTAGATTTTAGGAATTATGTTTAAAAATATATGTGAGGACTTTATATTCCCTTTATGATGACTTTATATCCCATTGCCTTTTAGTTTCTTAGGAAAATATCAATGGGAGTATAAATGCATATGGCTGTATATTTAGTGAGATTGGGATAATGATGATGTGAATAAAAACATCTTTTTTGAATTAGGGTTATCTTGGTTTTTTAATGTTACCAGCATTTCTGGTGGATTTTTACAATTAAGTTGTTATCTGCAAACATCCATATGATGCTCAGTTAAATAGAAACATCACCAATTATAAACTAGCCACTCATGAATGCATACAATAATCTTCCAAATTACTTTCACTTTCCAATAAAAAAAACTATAGGAATTTTTGCCCTGACTGGTGCTCAATGGTTAGCATCAGCCAGCGCACTGAAGGGTCGTGGGTTTGGTTCCCACCCGGTCAAGGGCAGGTACCTGGGTTGCGGGTTCACTTCCCGGTCCAAGCGGGGGCACGTGCAGGAGGCAGCCAGTAGCAACCAGTGTCTCTCACATTGATGTTTCTCTCTCTCAAGTGAGGATTAAAACAAAACTACAGGATTTTTAAATTCAGTACAACATTTTTGTTAAAAAAAAATAGTAAGGGTGTCTCCTTTTACCTTTTAATGTTAGAAAACTAGTCTTTTGCTTTGAAGAAAGAAACCTCATCAAGGCTGTGACCCTATTCTTACAAAGAGGGCGGGACAGGACTCAAATACTTACCCATGGGTCCTTCCCAGCCTCGTTAGCAAGTGTGGAATCCGTGTGTCATAAACCCAGGCGGGTTGCATCAGCAGCGCCACATTGAGCAGCATGTACAGTGTGCACATTTATGGGCTGATCTGCTTAGCATGTATGAAGACTCATTTCTCTGTCGCCTGAAAAGAAACAATGCTAATAGTGTGTGCAATTAAGAGCTCCCAAGAATAAGGGAAAAATTGGTGACCTGTAACCACTTTCAGTGCTAGGCGCTGCCTTGAAAGCTTAATGAGTCCCTCTCTATTGTCTGCACAGAGCATCGCTGCAGCTAAATAACCCGCAGGACTGCGGGAAAGACACAGGAGAGGATGAAAGGACGCGGCCAGGGGAGTCTCTAAAGAGCCACCCTAGTTCCCGATGCACCTCCCTCCGCCCAGGCCGCTCCCCGCTCCTCTCCAGTACTTTCCACCGGGAAAGCATGAATTAATGGCCTCTGACAGGTGCCGCACCACCAGAGTCCTTTGTCCCCAGGAATAACAAAGCCCGCTCCTGAGAAAGGGGACGCACAACTGGCCAAGTTCCACAGCTCTCTGGAAAACACGGACTCAGAGAGCAAAATGAGCGTGGGAAATGCTACTTAAGGAATCCGAAGGGAAAACGCAATCAGAGGAAGGAGACATTGGGGAATGTTTGCAATGGAGAAGGAGCTTGGAGAGCGATTAAGGCATAAATAAGAATTGGGGGGGGGAGCAGGATTGATTAAGAGAGAGAATAAGATTAAACCTAGTGATAAAGGTCAGATTATCCTGGCCTCATGCTGAAGTGGTTTCATCTTCTTACTTGATATGTTTGCTGTTTTCTGGAAAAAAAAAAAAGTGGCCTCATTGGGCCTCATTACTCCATCCACAGGAGAAAATACAACAGAATGAGTAGGTGCCCTGGGGCCAGAGTGAAGCCTAGATAACCTGCAGGTGACAGAAACCAGTGCAGACACAGTATTCCCTTCCATCGCTTAAGAAAATACTTGTCCAAGAAAATGGCAGCCTGGGAGTAGTAAGTTCCCAAGTCTACAAACACCAGTTCTCACCTAACTTCTTGGCTCAAACACCTCTTTATTCCCTGCAGAGAACACAGTGTTAAAATCTTATCAGAATCGTAAGGATTGTTAAAGGTAATTCATTTAAAGCCCCAATTATTAAGCAAGCGCTGCGTCATAGTTGAAAAGATGTAACAGGAATCAAGGGCAGTGAAAAAGTGATAGAGTCCATGAATACTTAAGTTGTCCACAGCTTTATCTTTGTTTAAATGTTGTTATGTAATTGAAGATTTATGTAGTGGTAGAGATAAATATTTCTAAGACTTTGGTATATTTTTATAGGGACATAAAAATATGTAAGTCTTTTCTTCAATGAACATTTTGCATAGAAAAAACTCACCATTAAAACTGAAATGAGGCTCATTGTATGGAAGGGGGGAAAATTACAATTTTATTCTCTTCTTTAAGAAACATCAAATAGCAAATCACCATTATTACATTTATTCAAATAATTAATTTAAAAGCCTGCAGCATTTCAGCAGGTATGCTATGCATTGGAAAGAAAAAAAACAAGTAATTTTTACGTCATGTGGAATAACAGCTAGTCTTCTACTTTAGTAAAAGGTGCTTGGATACCCTAACATGATAGGTGCTATGAGGACAAAGCGGAGACATGTGGCCTTCCAAGATTTCAGTATTTAAAGAAGGGATCTGGCCCAGCCAGTGTGGTTCAGTGGTTGAACATCCACCTACAAACCAGGAGGTCACAGTTCCGTTCCTTGTCAGGACACATGCCAGGTTGTGGACTTGATCCCCAGTAGGGGGCATGCAGGAGGCAGCCAATCAGTGATTTTCTCTCAGCATTGATGTTTCTGTCTCTCTCTCTCTCCCTCCCTCCTTTCCTCTCTAAAAATGATAAAAATATATTTTAAAAAAAGAGAGAGAAGGGTTCTGGGGAAACTGCCGTGTGATCTGGCGGAGCAGGAGAAGATGGATGAGATGCTTCAGGCAGAGGAGCAGCGTGGGTGGAGTCACGCGGGTGTGAAAGCGCTGGATGGCGAGGGGACAGCTTCGGTGAGAAAAGAGGGCAGGATACTCCTAGGCCAGTGGTCGGCAAACTCATGAGTCAACAGAGCCAAATATCAACAGTACAATGATTGAAATTTCTTTTGAGAGCCAAATTTTTTAAACTCAAACTATAGAGGTAGGTACATTGTTGTTAACTTAATTAGGGTACTCCTAAACTGGCCTTTGCTAAAAACGTCCTCAATCTGATTGAAGTACATTCGCTGAGGTCGACCCCTTCCAACTCTCCCATCCACACTCGTCTTGTACACTTGTTTCGTCTATCTCCTTTCCGAAAACCGACTTCTGCGCATGGCCCATGAAGTTTCAATCGCACTGTATGTGTGCACCTGCACATGGTATTTTGTGGAAGAGCCACACTCAAGGGGCCAAAGAGCCGCATGTGGCTCACGAGCCACGGTTTGCCGACCACTGTCCTAGGCGAACGGAAGGACCAGGAGCCGGCTGGGGGGTGCTGAGCCCCCTCGCTGATTTGCAGAAATCAGCAAGGGCCAGTCTGCCTCTTGAGGTCGAAGATGGTATTTATGCATCATTACCTTCTCTAGGGTGGGCCAGTGAGCACCAGGAAGTTTGGGAAACCTTTCTTCTGAAGTAAGAATAAGCACCTCCATCTAACAAAGAAAAAAACAATAAAAAAACCCATACATAATGTGACCTCTGTATTGTTTCTTTCTGACATTGCCACAGATACAAATAAATAGCCACATGCCCTGAGTGAGGAGCCCCACGCTCCCCCCTCAGAAACGGGAAGGCCTCCGCTCGGGCTGCTGGGGAGGCCTAAAATAACCTCCGGCTCCCCTGCTTCCCTGATGAAAGGTCAGGGGCTGTCAGCATGTTCTCCCGGAGCTGAGGAGGCAGAACGGAGCCTCCCTAATGTGCTGGAAATAGAGGCGGCGTCCTGGTTTCACCTGCGGCGCCCAGGGCCTCGCTAGATTGGTGTTCGTCTTCTCTTGGGAAATCACCAGATGCAACTGCCTTCATCAGTGTTCCTTCCCTGCTCCTCCTGCCTCCTGCGCGGCGGTGACAGGCCTGGGAAGACGGTAATGGGACAGGACTGTTACAGAATTAGAGTCCAGGCTGTAGCAGGAAGCAAGGTATTCGCTTAGATGTCCTGCCGCTGCAGTAAACCAGCTCGGAAACAGAGACCTGACCGGACAGGAAACAGCCTCACAGTGGTGGGCCGAGGAGACAAGGCGTTAAGCCTCGCTAGCATGATATTCTTGCTTACAAAATAAGAATATGGAAATACTGTTTTTCAAAAAATATTTTGTTATTGATCTCAGAGAGGAAGGGAGAGGGAGAGAGAGCTAGAAACATCAATGATGAGAAAGAATCATTGGCCGGCTGCCTCCTGCACGCCCCACACTGAGGATCTAGCCCGCAACCGGGACATGTGCCCCGACCGGGAATCCAACCGCAACCTGGTTCATAGGCCGACGCTCAACCACTGAGCCCTGCTGGCAGGGCTGGAAATATGTTCATTGTTTTTCATAGCCCAGCAGATGATGAATCTAATAATTTTTCTTTAATAAAATGTCTGGGGATGCTGGAACACAAAGGTAGCATGGAAACAACCCTGTTCATTTAATAATAGCAGAAAGGTAGCGTAAAAGCAACCCTGTTATTTTAATAACAGCTTGTTATTGTTAAAAGGCTCTAAATTCAAAGTATAAAAACCTTGCATTTTTGAAATCCTCCTGAAGACTAATTTTCATCAGGCTTATGCTTCTACCGTAAATAATCCTCAAAAAGAAAAACGAAACAGAAAGACAAGACACTTTCGAACAGCGGTTCTCAACCTGTGGGTCGCGACCCATTTGGGGGTCAAACGACCCTTTCACAGGGCTTACCTAAGACCATCAGAAAACATATATAATTACTATTGTTTTTGTGATTAATCACTATGCTTTATTATGTTCAATTTGTAACAATGAAAATACATCCTGCATATCAGATATTTACATTATGATTCATAACAGTAGCAAAATTACAGTTATGAAGTAGCAACGAAAATAATTTTATGGTTGGGGGTCACCACAACATGAAGAACTGTAGTAAAGGGTCGTGGCATTAGGAAGGTTGAGAACCGCTGCTCTAGAACAAAATCGTTTTGTTTGTTTGTTTCACGTCTATTGGAAACCCTGGGAGATGGTTTCTGACCATTTGTCCACATTCACCGAAGTCCTGGGAGGGACGGGTCAGAAGGCTTCGCCGCCTGCAGGTATCTCAGAGGTATAGGAGGTCCACATGACAGTGAAGACGATGGGTCAAGTCAGCTGAGAGCTTCAAATACTTAGATCTCAGGCTTTCATTCCGTAGCCTCCGAGCCGGGAAATGTTGGCTTCCTCTGTGCAGCCTCCCGTGTAGGCCTTGGTTGGCACCTGCAGAAGGCACCGAGGCTTCTCTCAGAAAAAGGGAAACTCAGAATATAAGAGCGTCCTCTGAAAGCCAAGCTGTAAAAATAGTTCATTAATCCCCAAGCAAAATCCTCCCAAGGAAACGGACTCCCTGGCTTAGGAGAACTGGCCATCCTTGTTGAATTTACACAATTTACACAGCTAATGGGGGGGGGGGGAGTGAGGAGAAAGGGAAAGGGTGGGGCTGGGGGAGTTAACCAGCCTTAGACCCAGAGGAGAAAGTAAACGAATGAATCATCAAAAGCTCCCAACCAAGGCCTGCTGGGGACAGGAATGGATGCTGATGCAGAAGACAAAGACCAGAGGCTCATAGGTAACGGGGTGGCTCTGTGTCCTGGAGACACGCACAGAGATGCAGGCATTTTGAGTTTCCAAGTTGACTGACTACATACATCCAAAGTCAAATCATTCATAAGGTTGCTTCATTGGATTGACCTTGTTGTGATAATATCCTCACCAAAACCTCTTGTGATCATCAGTTCCATTTCCACGCTGAATGAGATTAGTATTTTCACCCATGTGGCAAATCCATTTAAGACTAAACATGCATGCATAAAATTTCTAGTTTACTGCATCAGTCTCTTGGGGACACTTAGTATGAATCTGTTTCAGAAAGACCACAGTTATTGAGTTTCCAGAGCTGAAAGACAGACTGTGGGCTGAGGAAAGCAATCTTAGGTAATAAGATAGCTGAGGCGAGGTAAACTGTAGGCCAAGATGAATAATCGCCAGCAACAACTTTCCTATGTGCTAGCCCAGGTTTTTAATTTTTTATTTAAATGGCTGACCTTCAAAGCTCATTCAAAATAATAATGTTAATACGATTATACAGAGATGGCAGATAAATTATTACAGTAGTTATGGAAATTTGTTTAAACAGTGAGTGAAATAAAAAAAATATATTATTTTACCAAAGGGAACATTTTCAATTAAGTCACCAAACACATTGCTCACATAATACAAGATCTTTCTAATGACCACCATCAATTAATTCAAATTTTTTAAATTTGCATATTTTAGATATAGATGTAGAGGGCGTGCAGGAGGCAGCTGGTCCATGATTCTCATCATTGATGTTTCTATCTCTCTATCCCTCTCCCTTCTTCTTTGAAATCAATAAAAATGTATTTTTTAAAAATGCATGTGATTGACGGATAGCAAGGACCTCTTATATGATGACCATTATATAAAATGTACACTCAGAGTTGGGCAAGGCTGAGAGGGCCATGGCGGAAATGTTTAGGGCAAGAAAAGAATGAAATCTCTCTCAGTGTGACCTCCGAAGGAGCTCTTTCCAGGCCGGGTCTTTCCTTTCATTGCATTATATCTTCAGCCAGATTTTTTTCTCAAACATGTCTTTTATTTTTTTTCACTGTAACGACAGCATTGCAAACGTGTGTGGGCTGAGTTCTTGGTCTGGAGCGGGGTAGAATTTTCTTGTTTAAGTAAAACCATCACATGGCAGACTCAGACGCAGAAACATCTTTATAGATCTTAAGTGTAAAACTTTAAAGTATTAACAAATTCTTTAAGGATCAAACATCTTTTGAAAAGCCAGGGTAAAACACAGCTGAGCTCCCGTGTGCTTCTGGGAGGGGAAGCACGGCAGTAGCTTATCATGATTGCTTCACCTGTGCGTCTAGATTTAAGTCCATCGAAGCAACTATCACTGAGGTTCTATATGTGGTTCCTAAATACAGGATTTTTCTTCTTTTTTAAAAAATATAAAATATATTTTTTATTGATTTCAGAGTGAAAGGGAGAGGGAGAGGAAGACAGAAACTTCAGTGCTGAGAATCATTGTTTGGATGCCTCCTGCACAGCACCTAGTGGGGATGGAGCCTGCAACCCGGGCTTGTGCCCTGACCAGGAATTGAACCGTGACCTCCTGGTTCATGGGTTGAAGTTCAACCACTGAGCCACAATGGCTGGGAAATACATGGACTTTTTTTTTTTTTTAATGCTGTGTTCAACCCACAAGTGTATGTGATGCATCTGTATGTTCCTGAAACTATATTGCTAGGAACATCGATTAACCAGTGTTATTGAATCTATTGGCTAAGCAATTTACATTCCCCCATCCATTTATGTGAGCTTTATTGTAAGAACACTATACGAATTTGCATGGAACTGAAGCAAGGTAATTAATTTTGCTAATGTCAGTTTGCAGAGATGATTTGAATATTGAAAAAAAGGAAAAATAAATTGAAAAACACATAATCTTAGATACACAAAGAGAACAAATTTTAACCTAGGAATTGCATTCAACAAGTAATAAGGCAATAAATTCGTAAAGTCTTCAGTTCCTTAAGTTAATTAGTTTATTATCTCATGTAAAAGGGTTACAGGCCAGGCTGGTGTAGGGGTTCCCCAAACACGTGGAGAACTTGAAGTCCTTCTATCTTTTGATCTGTTGAATTCTCATAGTTTCCAACTTCAAGGACACAGGATGCTCACTGGAGCTACAACAATTAGTACAAGGTTCAGGAAGCCTGGGGGGCACTATTCCCCGATAAAAACACCCCTTTTAATTTTCACTTCCATCTCATTGCCCAAACCATGTGAAAGGGTGGCTTAGAGAATTTTTCTTCATGTGTTCCTTCTCTTAAGCTGACTGCATGCCTCTATTTAAATAAAATCAGGAAAGTGAGATAAGAATGTGTATTAGATTCACAAGTAGTAAACTCCATTAGATGATAAAGGGATTTAAAATGTTATTTAACCTACGAGATAGTTATTCTCCTCTGTTGTTGAACTATATGGACAGGAATACAAAGCATAATTACTCTCTATTGATGGCAAAAGAGAATTAAAGTTGCAGATGGAGTTAAAGTTATTAATCCACTGACCTTGAAATAAGAATATCCTGTATTATGTAGTGCCCCATGCACTCACAAGGCGGAAGAAGAGTTGGCAGTGGGTTAAACATAGTACAGGCTCACTCTGGAGATAGGCAGTCCCTGGCTGGCATGGTGGGTCTAGTGCATGAAATCCATCACTCTTCTGTTCCTTAAAATCTTAATGTCTGAAGAGTCTTCTGCACTTCACAATAGGATGGAGAGATCAGTAAAGAATGGGCAATGGGCGTGCAATGATGTGCCTCTCAGGAAAGTCCCTGAAAACAGCACATGATTTCCAAGTTTCCTTCCGTTTCCCAGAATTTAGACACAAGTCCACCCTTAACTCCTAGAGGGCCTTGGAAATATAGTTTTCCTTTGACTTTATGCCTTGCTGAAAAAGTTGTCAGTGTGGGAGAAATGGAGAATGATAATGGGGTCTGCAATCTCTCTACCACTCAATAAAATTAAATATATATATATATATATATATATATATATATATATATATATATGTAAAATGTCACAAAAATATTAAAATTGAGAAATACTGTCACTTACAAACAAGGTGTAAAAAAAACCATCCTGTACATTACTACAAGTCAATAAGTGCAAAGTAGTAATAATGATGGGAAAATTCCAATAACAAACACAAAAGGAAAAAAATAACTCCAATAATAAGTACAAATAATTATCAACAAATTACTTCCATACTCTTGGAAACAAGGGCAGGAAACTCCTAAGAGAAAGGGAAATAGAGCCTCATAAACACTAAGAGCAAATGCTACTCTTCTCCTAGAATAGACGGAAGTGCCCAGCGGTAGGTTAATCCCTGGAGAATTAGAATTCAGACGTCATTGGTCCCATGCATAGTAGGGGCTCTGCACCGGAACTCCTCCTATTGGATCAGAAGAAAGGGAAATGACCCCCCCCCCTTTTTTCCCCCAAACAATCTGCATTTGTCTGTGATGTCCCATTCACATAGTAAACAGCTTCAGCGTTTCTGGAAATGGCTACAATACATTATAGAAAAAACCATTTTCCAGGCAAAGCTGTCTCCGTGCAGGCAGTTCTGGTCCCAGACTGTGTCGTGGCAGTGAGAGAATTAAGTAACCTCGTCACTGTTTACCATCTGTATGGGAAAGGAAGAATAGTAGGGGAAATGCAGTTGATGTAAAAACGATGAATTATTCCTGACAGCAGGTGCCAGAAGGGTAGCATGGGAAACTCTCATCGTCACTGAGATGAAGGCAAGAAGACAATTATAATAATAGCAATGTCTGGGTTCAGAAAGTGAAATACATGTCAGTAGTGAAACTCCCATAAGAAACAATAGCGACAATTCCAAGGGCAACGCCCTATCCCGAGAGATCAGAGAGGGCCTCCCTAGGGGGAAATGCAATGATACAAATTGGAAAGTCACAGGAAATTCAGCTTCTATTGGACAAGGTAATATTTTTGACACACACAAAAATTACAAAGTTATTTTCCCCAAAATATTTCAAGTGTATTTCCTGCAGTGTACATGGTACATGATGTGGTTTACTGGGTATTTTATGATACAGTATCTAGTTAATCTCTCCACCTCCAACACACTCCATGTCAAACATCATTCTTCAACCACATTAAAGGTCTTCCCCAGGGACACCTGAGGTCTCGGCCTCTGGGCCCTGTGCATGCCATTTCTCTCTGCCGTCATTGCTTTCAGTTCTCTCTCTTTTTTTTTTTTAAAGATAATCTATGTACTTTATTTTTTTAAATATATTTTATTGATTTTTTACAGAGAGGGAGAGGGATAGAGACTTAGAAACATCGATGAGAGAGAAACATCGATCAGCTGCCTCCTGCACACCCCCTACTAGGAATGTGCCTGCAACCTAGGTACATGCCCTTGACCAGAATCGAACCCGGGACCCTTTAGTCCGTATGCTGACGCTCTATCCACTGAGCCAAACCGGTCAGGGCTTTCAGTTCTCTCTTTACTAGTCACCACCATGGACGCACTGGCATAACAGAGGGAAATGTTTGCTCTCGCTGACTTTGTCTTGTTCCCATGGCCTTCAGGCTAATAGCTCCTGCTTAGTCTTGATTTTTGGACAGGCTAATCATTAGAGGAATTCTGCTTATGGCTTGACTGTTACCAAAACGGCCCCTCTCATTTCTCCCCTTGACATAAAAGAAGCCTGAATTCCGTACTTTCTTTAAGGACTAGGTCTCTCATCTTCTCCATTGGTGCTTTCTTCATCAATAAATCTTTCCTCACTCCAAACTCTGACAATTTAAGTTTTGGCTTTTTGAAACTTTGGGCACAGGAGCTTTGAACCAATAACACTAGGAAGTAGACTGTGGTTGGAGAATTAAACAGACAAACAAAGAACCCATGGTCTATTTCAAGCTACTAACTCTATGTCACTGACCCCAGAGTTGAGAGACAGTGTGTACAATAGTCTGTCACAACGGGTATCAGCACCCTCCTTGTCTATCTCATCTTAGCTTTTTGTTTTGTTTTTTTCTGTCCTTTAAAAAGTCTTTATATTCTCCCCCTCCCAAATTGTATAGCCCTGCCCATATACTGCCACCCTGCCATGGAATGAGTCTACACCATCAGCCTGTGTTGTTATTGCCTGTATGCATCACTAGGTAGATCATAAGCTACCGAAGGGCAAAGACTTGTAGAAGTATGTACAGTACCTGACCCATAGTTGATGCTCAGTAAATATGTGTTAAATAAAGTAGCAAATACTTATAAGAATATGCTTACAAAATAATTTTGTGAAATAAGAAAAATGTTTTTAAAGAATCTAGTTTAGTAGCAGTAAATCATTTCTAAGTTCATAATGTATACAGGACACGCACATAAATCCTATGTACGTTGATCCTATAGATCAGGGAAGGAGTGCATGTTAAGTGACAGAATCTATACAGCTCTCACAAATGTTCACGGAGCACTGACTCTGGGCAAAGGCACTTTTCCAGGTGCTTCGGCATTTGACAAGGTAATGCTTCACGCTCCCTTCCATCCAAACCACATAGAATCTTTTACATAAAATGTAGGCTGTGGCATCAGACTCCCCATTTTACATGTATCTTGACTGTATTCATTTAACTTTCAGAGACATTTAAAGACTAGAGTTTAAATTTAATACAAATTTTCTTTAAGAAAGATGTTATTTTAATACATAGTTGTTGATCCATTGATGAATCGGTAGAGACATTTAAACTCTATGTCTTGATAATAAAATCTAGAAATGACTCATAAGGGCAAATAACTAAGAACTTTAAGGCTGTTAAGAGGCTCTTAAAATTGCCAGACTGCCATTTGGCACAGCCGTCAATGCCCATTGCCATACCACTACCATGTTAGGCTTAATATTATCTCTTTTGCCAATCTGTGTTTATAACTTCAATATTATAATTGGGCCAGATGCGTTATTAAATATTACTACCCATACTTAGGCCCAAATTGTGGCAGAATTATGATAATTATTATGTCATTGCCTTTGATCCAAAAAGGATAAATTACAGTTTTCTGAATCTGATAAAGTAGGAGAATGTACTCATAGAAATGTGAAGATACACGCTCTGTCTATATATAATTGTAGTTATATCCCGAAAGCATATAGCCCTTGGAAAACTAGGGAGGTTGTTAACTCTATTGAGAAGATGCTTAGGAAGAAATTAGATAATTAGAGAGCCAAGAGCTCCAGTGAGGAAACACTCTGCTAGGAATCTCCAGAAAATTCACCGTGAAGTGTTTAAAGACAATGAGCAATAAAACATCTACTTGAGCCCAGCCCATGTCGCTCAGTGGTTGAACACTGACCTAGGAACTGGGGTGTGGGCTTCATCCCCAGTAGGGGTCATGCAAGATGTGGCTGATTGATGATTCTTCCTCATCACTGATGTTTCTCTCTCCCTCTTTCTTCCTCTCTGAAATTAATAAAAATATATTTTAAATTTTTTTTTTTTAAAATGAAACAAAAAAAAATTTACTTGAGAAGATCCAATGATTAATTCCAAAGGCAAGGACCCTGACAGAGCAACTCATTTGTAAGAAAAATTACAGTCTTTCCAAGAAACCAAAGACTAAAGTTGGAAACTGCAGTTTGGGTTCTGTTTCTGATATTGAGAGCATTACTCTCAGAATCACATGGTGATACTCAGAGGTGAAAATGAGATTCACCTCAAGGATAAATAAAAATAACCTTCAAAGGAATAAAGCAGTCAAATTAATAGAAATCCAGTGTACAGCTCATTTATATTTTCTACCAAATATATCAATGTGTCACGTAGATAAGGATACAATATATAAATAGTAATATACATATTTATAAATAAATGTATCTATCTATAAGTGTCTATCTTTTTGGAGTATGTAATCCTACATAATAAAAGGCTAATATGCAAATCGACTGAAGGGTGGAATGACTGTGAAGATAGCGACTATCTCTTAATGAATCTCTAAATCCCTGGACGTACACATGGTACTATGTCCATGGAGATCATCACCAGTGTTGTTCTTATCAGTAAATACACGACTTAAGCACTTAACAAGTATTTACTCATTTTATTTTCACAAAGACCCTACGAGATAGATTCTAGAGTTATCCACATTTTACCAACTAGGAAACACAGTCGTTGGGTAACCGGCAAGGTCACATAGGCAATGAGTTATAAACCAATGTTCAAAACCAGGCCGACCAACAGGAAAAACTATAGCCCTTGACCCTACGGGTTGGGAGTCATCTATCCATGAACATATGCCCTATAAATATGTATTGTATAAATGAATACAAGTAACATAGCTGGCAGTATATCTCTTTGCAGGCCAACACAGGGTTTGTGGTGGGCAGTGGTTGCACTAAAGGTTACCTTGGCGAACAGGACTCTTCTCTTCTTTTGCATCTTTAAACCAACCAGAAATATGTAAAGGCAGCTTCCTGTATAAATGCAGGTTTGAAATCGGGAAATCTAGCGGACTTTCCCAAGCACGTTCCCAGCCCGTAGGGTCTTGTGTGTTGAAATTCGGGAAGAGCCACTCGCACTGCGTTACAGTGGCAGACTGCTGTGACCTTTGATGCTCAGTGTATGTCATACGCGTTCATTCGGCCACGCAGCCACTCGCACACCCATTTATCCATCCGATCAGCGTCGCACACGTTGTAGGAGTCAGGTACACTGCCAGGCATTGAGGAGGACACAATGTAAGTATGCTTGTTTGCTGATCAGACTGGGTACTGCATCAGTGTTTGATGAATGCTGAATAAATGTTTAAGTGGATGGAAAAATCCCTGACTCTCTGGCTTTTTTCCTTCATGAGCAAAATGAGAGGACAGGATAAAGAATTTTAATATATCACTTTTATGACTTCATGGTTTTGTGTGTGTGTTTTTTCTTCTGAGGCGAGGGGTTGTTTGTTTGTTTAAATATATTTTTATTTATTTCAGAGAGGAAAGGAGTGGGAAAGAGAAATAGAAACATCAATGATGAGAGAGAATCTTTGATCGGCTGCCTCCTGCTGGGGATCTAGCCCCCAATGCAGGCATGTGCTCTGACCAGGAATCTAACCATGACCTCCTGGTTCAGTGGTGGACACTCCACCACTTAGCCACCCAAGCCTATGACATCATGCTTTGATTCAATGGTGAACAAAAAAATACTAAAAATATTCATCATGGGGGTGTGAGACAGAGAGTGATATTTGAGAGCGATTATCAATCAAGATTCTTTTTGACAAGGGTTTGCTACATGAATCAGAAAGAGAGAGGTAGAGTCAGAGACAAGCAGAGAAAACCAGCTCCCTACATATGTATGGACACTGGAAGCTGGTCAAAGAGGAGCCTAAGGGGTCGTTAAGGCCAAGCATGCAGAGAAAAATACACATTTAACAGAGTTAAATATGTCTGAAGGTTGGTAAGTAGGATTGCAAGATATATCTGCAAACATCTTTATGACTGCAGCTCTGCTGCAGAACCAAGTTTAAAGGATTTTATTTTACTATTTATGGTTGTATTTCCTTGTCCTGACTGCCATATTATTAGATCACCAGATTTTTAAGTTCAGGAACATGATCTCAAAACAGAAATGAGGACAAAGAGGTCCAGACCAGGAAGCAGGTGGTACAGAGTAAAGCGGAGGAAGCATGTTCTAATTTATCCACATAGTTTTATGTTTTACATTAAAGTGCCCTTGCATTCTAAACTCGCCATTAGACTCCACGCTTTGTGGCAGGGTGGTCTGTTAGATAAATGTGTGTCTGAAAGCACTGTAACTTATTAGTTAAATGAATGTGTGGTTTCTGAGTTTGTCCTGGATTGCTCTCTTGTTGTTTGGCTTGGATTTAGAGAGAGAGGGGGAAAAAAAAAAAAGATGTGGAATGATCAAGAGAAAAGGGCCTTGATAGATGAAAATGTTTCCGATGCAGAAAGGGTGACTCCAATAGAAATTTTATGAACCAAGTGAAATGGATATAAGATCCTTTGAAATGTGGCCATTATGTAACCTGGGAAAGAATTCAAGAAACTTGCAGATTTGGTAAGAAAAACAACACCGTGCCATGACTGCTAATGCCCGTTCCCCAAGCTAAAGATCGTTTCTAACCCTATGACTTTGAAACTGAGGAAGACCCAATGAATCCATTGGAAGCAGGCTGATGTTCGCATGCCATATGGTCAGCCTCAGAATCCCAGCTCAGCCCGGCTGGCGTGGCCCAGTGGCTGAGCACTGACCTATGAACCAGGAGGTCATGGTTTGATTCCTGGTCAGGGCACATGCCCAGTTATGGGCACGATCCCCAGTGTGTGGCATGGAGGAGGCAGCCGATCAATAATTCTCTTTCATCGTTGATGTTTCTATTTCTCTGCCCCTCTCCGTTCCTCTCTGAAATCAATAATAAAAATATATTTTTTTAAAAAAATCCCAGGCCATGTGCTTGTTTCGGCAGCGCATACATAAAAATTGGAAGGACACAGAGAAGATTAGCATGGCCCCTGCGCCAGGGTGACATGCAGATCTGTGAAGTGTCCCGTGGTTTTAGTGTCAGGTCATGAGATGTGACATTTGAGGGCAACGAAGCAAGTCTTCCCAGTGCAGGACGCTCTGAGTCTGCTCCTTACGACTCTTCATCTTCTCTGTTTGCCCAAAGGCTGCTTCCTCTCATGGTTGCGTGTACAAATCAATCTGATTTTGCATTATTCAAAACAGTTCCAGCTTAAAACAGTTGAGTTTACATGGGCAAGGGTAAAGGGTTAAAATATTCTGAATGCAATGCACACATATAAAAGAGGCAAAGGACGAGTGGGTAGTGGCTGTTTTGATTGGACATAATCCCTTCTGATGGGCCCTCCTATACATCAGAGCTTGGTCAGCCGCGTTGCTCAGACTCCCTATCAGGTGTATTCTAAATGGAAATTAGATTCCTCCGATCTGGTGTGTGCACATGAGACTGGGAAGCAGGAATGGGGTGTGAGGCTTTGGCATTTGATGGTGATGTCCGCAGACGCTGACATATTAGCTTTCCTCCCGCCGTGACCCGTCCGTGGCTTTGAGAAAGATGGG
Source organism: Myotis nattereri (assembly GCF_964212035.1). Taxonomy (NCBI): domain Eukaryota; kingdom Metazoa; phylum Chordata; class Mammalia; order Chiroptera; family Vespertilionidae; genus Myotis; species Myotis nattereri. Next base: position 4,137,057 of record NC_138093.1, read on the forward strand.
GGACGATGTGGCAGGGGAGTGACAGCTGCTACTTCCCGGGACTGGAGGAAGGTCTGACTCAGTTTCCAGCGGAAGCCATCTGCAGCCCCCGTCTGAGGCACAAGTACAGCTCTCCGACTGGGCCTTGGGAATCAGCCCGAAGTGAGTTCTGGAAAGTCAGCCTCTTGCTGTCCTCTGACTGATTTTTTAAAGAAACTAATTTCCTGTGTTTAAACATTCTTCATTAAGATGGATAGAATGGCTTCAGTCTCCTGCAGCTGAATTTCAACAGATCTATCAATGACTAAAGAGTCTGCTATGGCCCGGCATTTGCTTCATGTCCTGATTTTTAGTTTGTTTGAGTCCCTTATTTCTGCTCTTTCAATAGGTTTTCTGGTTTGTTTTGTTTTGTTTTTAGACTGGAATAGAGAAAAAAGGAACTGGAATATCGATGTCTAGTCAAGAACCAACCTCATAGTAGCAGTAATACCTTTGAATTACGGTGCGCTCACATCAGATTATATATATATATATATATATATATATATATATATATATATATATATATACACACACACACACACACACACATATATATATATATCTCCCCAAAATGTATACACTACTAAAAGCTGACAGCTCAATTGATGTTTCCTTATTTTCAGATTTAACCCATTGGAATTGATAATTATTCAAAGTGTGTATACATTTTTGGGACACCCCATATATATATGCAGAAATAGATGGATAATATTTAGCATGCTAGTCAACCTCTCAGTTAGACACCTTCATAAGGAGTCATTAGTTAAGTGACTGCGCGAAGTCCTCTATTTAAAATTAGAACAAACAAAACTTACCTTCCCATCTGCCAGTCACCATGCTGATAGATTTGGGTTCTTGTTCAAATGAGAACCAGGAGGCACATTCCTAGAGAATTTCCTGTGTGAAAAATTAATAGCTAAACAGGCCGCGCTGGGCTGGAAAACAGTGTAGCTTGCAAAAAGCAAACACACTGAAATAAGATGAAACACGTGTTCAGGAGGAGCTAACACTGCCGACCATCACTCCGTTTCTAGTGAAGTAAATAAGCATGTGCCAGTGACCGGGAAAAGCTCCGTAGTGGTGAGCTACAGATACAAATTTATATCCAAGACCTGAAGTAGGTTCGGAAAGACTGGACATTTTAATGAAGAACATTCCATCCGAAACACAAAGACGGGAGATGACATTTTTGAGTTTACAGGCGCATGCAGGGCAGCCCTGGAAAACCCCTGAGCTTTGTCCACAGGACCCTGCCCAGCTGTGCTTGCTGCCCCAGGGTCACATAAACTGGCTCTGATGAATGAAACTCAGTGTCATCCTTTCCCCTTCCTGCATACCTTTTATGAAATTGACTAGTTACTTGACCCGGTTGCCAACAAATACACTGATTTTTTTTTCTCTCTGCATTTTTCTGAACTGTAAGGAATAAAAGACTCAAGGTTGATTAGGTCCAGTCAGAATTTTAAAAATGAAATTAAAGCAGAATAAAGAACAGAGATGATCCCATTGCCTTTCTCCATGTGGTCATCATTGAGAAAAACAAAACAAAACAAAACAAAACAAAACACGGTCATTTAGAGTCTTGCAAATGCTTCCATGTAAAATACCAGAGGAAATATGAGGAAGATTATGGACAACCATTCTCTAAGGAGGGTCCATCCTGATTCAGCAAAGTTCAAAACTTAGAAAGGAATTTCAGTCCTGAGCTGCTCCATTTTCCATCGCTAGGGGAAATCTCCTCAGGTTTTCACGAAATGCAAGGAAGCGTCCCCGAGAAGAAGGCTGGCCTGCGCCATTGGGGACGCTGCGTCGGTGAGCTGGCGCTCCGGAAGCCTGTGGAAGTCGGGGTCAGCTCATCACACCCCCCAGGAAGAGCTGTCCGTCATCAGTGAGAACCTGAGCAGCTGTCCGGGCCAAGCAGGCTGCGCATCAAATTTAGTGAAGCGTCTTAAGGATTTCTTTTCTTTCTTTTTAAATGTTGAAACGGTACTATGCGCATAGCATTTTAAAGGTTCTTGTGTGATTTCATTTTTGTCTCAGAAATTCCAGTATTCATTTCACGTCGGTGTAGTCAAAGTTTTTGTAAGAGGAGGAAGAAATCGTACACTGGTAGGGAGGTGATGTATTTTCTCTCAGGTTTTACAGATCCTTTCATATGCATTCCCCAATGTGTCTGGGAACACTGACACTTCTGTGTCTATCCATTTTAGCACCTTCAGTAATTCATAGACTCCTTGACTCCGAGACCAAGTCTTATTCACCTTCAGTATCTCCCCTGGTATTGAGCTCATAGTTGCATCCACTAACAAATTATTGATTACCTGGTTAAAAATAACTCATGCAGGGCATATGAAAGAAAAGCAGTTTTCAGCAAGTTTAATCTAGACTTTTGTCTCATTCTCAAGTGGTTACTAAGATAATAAAAGCAACTATTCCTTCTGATCTCCATTTAACCATCATTCTTCAGGGGGAAAAAATCACTGATATTCATCCACTACCCTCAACGCTCCCTATGACTACCCATCCCCCAGGCCCAGCAATGTCTGGTCGCCCTGTCTTCACTTATAAACTTCACCTCCGCTTGCCAGTTCCATTTAATTTTGTGGTTACTTCATTTATGTCTCCTTTACCACATTGTACTACAATAGAGTTTGGGAAATAGTATCATTTTTATAGGTATTATACACATACAGGATCTGGGTCAGGAGAGAAGGGAGAGGGAAAGAGGCCTTCAAAGGTCATTATTATATTTATAACAACAACTTTAAGCTTATTTTTAATTATAGTTGACATACAATAATATATTAACTTGCAGTGTGCAACTCAGAGATTCAACATTTATATACCTTACAAAAGCGATGAGCATTGTACCCACCGGCCACCATACTCGGTTAGTAAGATACCATTGTCTCTGTTCCCTAGGCTGTGCTGAACATGACATCCTGCTGACTTACTGTAATCACAACACGGAGCTTTATGATTGAATCTGTCACCTGGAGCCCATTCCTCCTCTTCCCACCTCACCCTCCCACTTTGACCAAAGAATGCGTTTATAAGACAGTCAGTTGGCCAGGTTGAGAGGTGCGGTTTTTGGTGAGGTTTCACTCTGTGTCTGTGCGTCATGAGGTCAGGTCCATAACATAAAGTAAATGATGCAGAAGACTTGCTTACGGTCCAGACGATGTTTAATATTGGTCCTGCCCAGGGGTCTGTGGAGCACTGGTTCCTGGTTTGTGTTGCTCTGTGGTAGCAGTCCCCAAGAGGAGCTGTAGAGAACAGCAGCTTTCACCCAGCACACCACGCACAAGCTTGTCGTGGTCCTGCTTGTGTGGGAGATGCTCATATTTCTCTGCATGAAGACCTCTCCAAGCCTTTCAAATATTAATGTCATTGCGACTTTTCCAAGAAGGGAAATCAATACACAGCATTTGCCAAACCTATTTGAACATCGAAGATTAACAATTTTACTTTACGTTATCTTTGAAACAGAGAATCATGTCCCTCGGAACTAGCACTTCGCTGGACGTTACTGCTGGCTCTGATGCCCAGGTTCATGTTCACACAGCCAGACACAAGAGCCTTCCTAACTGTCCCTCAGTTCATGCTAGAAATGGAGAAAGAAGAAAACGGAGGCAGTAGACATCGTCTCGGATTCCATACTCTAATTATTATTTTCATCATTTTACTACAAAGAACATGAGGAGTGATAGGATGCAGGCTCTGGAGACCTTTCCCCCCATGTTTAGCATAAGGGACAGATGCTTAGCATACGGGACAGAAAAAAAAATGGGTGGGAACAGCCCGGTCAAAATTTCAGTGAGGTTAGCACTTGTCACTCCTTTTCCAGAAAGAGCTAAGTTAGAATTAACTGAGGGTGAATCCTCCGATTTTACCAGCGTTTGGAAGAGGAAGCTTAGAAATCCATGCACTGATGCTAAAGCCCCAGTGTATATTGAGCTCCGGACCATATGCTCTGGTCTGCTTTCGGCTCTGGGCTCCACGTGCACGTGCCATCTGTCCCCACGAGGAAGGCCACACATTCTGATGCCCACCTCGAAGACCGCCCTCCACTCTGGGCTCAGCTTCCCTCTTGGGCTCTGTGCAGGCAAGAAGCACATGTTGTTGTTTTTTAATCTTCACCCAAGGATATGTGTATGGGGAGAGAGAGAGAGAGAGAGAGAGAGAGAGAGAGAGAGAGAGAGAGAGAGAGAGAAAGAAAGAAAGAGAAACAATGACCAGACCAGTTGCCTCCCATATGCACCCCAACCAGGATCCAATCTATAACCTAAGCATGTGCCCCCAGCAGGAACCAAACCTATTACCCTTTGGTGTACAGGATCGTGCTTCAACCAACTGAACTCACTTGGCCAGGCCAAGAAGCACAATGTGTTTTAGAGTTTTTGTTGTTATTTTTTAGCACTCCACTATTATTCTCTAAAAAATATGTGCATAGTTTTTAAAACACTTAATGAGGCCTGAGGGGGTTTCATTTCTGAAATATCTGGTCTATTTGTATAGGTTAGTTGGAGGTAAACTGGCAGTTTCTTTAAGTTTTATTTAGGTTTATAATCTGTGTATAAATGCCAGGATTTTATTTTATTTATTTACCTATGAAAATAAATGGCAATAAATGACAGTTGGTGAATGACTTTGCACTTAACTGAAATGAAATTATGTAACTCAAATACTGAATAAACATTTCATTGTTATTAGAAATGGATTCGTAATATTTGATTAAAGATTCAATGATAATTCTTTCTAACTGAAAACAAAATATATAGTAGGTTGGAAATTATTTTAAATCAGGACAATTACTTTAAATACATTTTAACATCAAATTTAGAGGTGTTGAACTTAGGGTGATGTCATTATTTTTTTCAAATTACTATATTTTATTATATTTTTCATGGTTATTTTGAGAAACCTCTCAGAGGTGTGAATCTTCGGAATAGGGTCTCATATGAGTTATGATTCTCACACATTGAGGGCAACTCCATAACTCTTCAAACCTGGTTTTTGTTTTGTTTTCTTTCATCCCCATGAAAAATTGGATTTTGCCTTTATTTGAAAAAAAAAAAAAACTCTATGGATATTTTTGGCAGGTGAAAATAAGTTTGTTTGTTATCTTGTAGAATACATGTCCCCTCCAAGGTTTACCAGGCTTGACACATTCACTAAAAATATGGTTATGGCGTTAAGACACCACCATAGGTTGGTTGTACCTTGAACTCGAACCTGTCTCCTCCTAGGGCTGAAGTGATGATGCCTTGTTCCTTTCAGTTTTCATCTCATTCACCCTCGTCAATATATATATATTTTTTTTATAAAGAAAGGCTACAGTTGCACTTTATTTTTTTAAATATATTTTATTGATTTTTTACAGAGAGGAAGGGAGAAGGATAGAGAGTTAAAAACATCGATGAGAGAGAAACATTGATCAGCTGCCTCTTGCGCATCCCCTATTGGGGATGTACCTGCGACCAAGGTACATGCCCTTGACCAGAATCGAACCTGGGACCTTTGAGTCCGCAGTCTGACGCTCTATCCACTGAGCCAAACCGGTTAAGGCTCTTCAAATTTTTTTTTAACTGAAAGGTTTGGGGTTATCATTTTAAAAGGTCATCTGAAATATGATACCTAACTTTTACTATAATACTTGGTCCATTGTTTCAAGAAGTACATCTTTTTAATTTCACTTGTTTTATAAACTAGAAGGGATGTCAGAAATGGTTTCCTACAGTTGAAATTCAGTTCTTAATTATTGATGATCTCCCATATAAATCAAATCCACTAATTTTTTTTTTCTTAATTCTCATTTTGGCCCCTCTTGCAGTGAATGAGGAAAAGAAATGTAGGTTACTCTTCCCACTTTATAATGAGAATAATCATAGCAAGATCTTTCACGAAAGGAAAGGATGCGATGACAAGAATATGACACAAAAGGCATGCAACCACTAGGTAAATGCATGTAAGATTTCACAACCAAAGTGAGCAAATGGTCTTCAGTAGCTGCTCTTCGCCCTGGAAGAAGTTTGAGTTCAGCAAAAGCAAAAGGAAAAACATACTAACAAAAAACAGTTACCGGAAGTTCTAGAAGGATCTATTTATAAGAATTCCCTGGCAAGAACCCTGAAAAAAACCGCCTCTATAATAGAATTCCATTGCTGTTCAACATCCAGTTTGATCAGATTTTAAGCCTTGCTACTAAGAATATGCTATATTAGCAAAGTATTAACTTTCAGAAAAAGAGCTAAGGATTACAGAAAAGGAGCTCATTAAACTGCAAGGATGGAGACACATCTGTCTATAAATGAAGTTGACTGCTCTTATTGGGCTCTCTACAAACAGAAATTGACACAAAGGCTAACAGAATTCCAGTCCTAGCTTCACTGCTGAGGTTGGGAGCAGCTATCCCAACAGCCTCTATCCCAGATGTTTAAAAAAGTCATATTCATATGAAAAAGGGATCTTTTCTGTTAGCTTATAAATACTTAAGAGGTGTGATGTAAATTTCGATCTAAAACCGTAGAGAAGAGGCAAATTGTGCAAGCAGTTCTGTTTATGCAACTGTCCAGATTCCATTTATCAGGCTTTGTTTTCCTGCGTGCAAGCCAAAAAATATATTTCTTCAATTATTAAAAACAACAGCAAGGTTTAGATAGCTCTGGAGTCATTTTAATGTGGGTATTTAAAGAGGAAGACTGGCAAAGCTTTAAATAGAAGGGGAACACACCAATTAACTAGTCAGCGTTACCTTCCTTTGGAACTCTAAATAGGTTTAATTATTCAATAATTTATATTCATAGAGCAGCTTTAACTTTAAGCAATTATATAAAGAAAAAAAATGGGATTGTCTTCTTAGGCAGCCTGCATCTCAATGAAAAGGAACTAGAAAACAAACATACCTTTATTCAGCCAACATGCAAAAATAATACATTTTTTTTCTAAAGGAAAGTCCTTCGGAAACATATATCTTTTGCTTAAGATTTTTGAGTCATCCATGACTCAGTGATTTCTTTAGTAACACAGGCCCTTTTCCATCCTTTCCTACGATTTCACTTTGTAGCACATGGACAAGCAAATCACACCATTTGTCTTAGATATGCAGAAAATAGAAGCCAGCTCTCATTTCCGATAAAACGAGTACTGGTGCAGTTTGTTAGATTTGACAATTTTTTTTGTAACTTCCACAATATTAGGCGTATTACAGGGGAAGTACCCAGTGAGAGGGTGCGTGGCCCAGGTTTCTGGCTCTTCCTCGGCCATGAGGGCTCCGTGGGGCTTTGTTGGTTTGGGGAGAAAGGCCAGAGGAGCTTCCTGCCAGGCTCCTGGCAGAGGGAAAGGGCATCGATGGGTCCATGTAGCAGCTGCGAACCTCAGGCTCAGAAGTGGCTTTTGTCTCTGCCACTCACACTTCCTTGGCCAAGCCAGGGCCGCAGCAACACTTGTGAACACACGTTGGAGAAAGACAGTCCTATGATTAGGGGCATGGCAAGTGACTGGGCACCACCATATGCTCTTGGTCACAAATAATCCCCCCTTTTAGTCACAAGTAGATGCATTTTCCTCCCTCCCCCAGCTACGATACACTCTCCCCCCACCCAATCGTGATCGAAGTGGGAACCCCAGGATCTCACACTAATATATACCCGGATCCATAGCAGAGCTTACCTGGGCAAATGTTGCAAGGCGCCATGCTGTGGGAAATGTCCCTTGACGAGTAGTAAGAAATTCTTTCTCAGGTAGCGGATCTGTTCCTTGGGCTCCTTCCTCCGTTTATTACTCTGCATGGCTCTCTGTTGATCCCTAGAGGAGCCCTTACTTTTCTATCATCATTCTTGGCTACGAATAAAGAAAGCATTAGAGACTAGGCCCCCCTTTGGTGCTGAGCAACTTCCTCATCGCCCTTCCTGCCCAGAGAAGGTGAGAGGCCAAGGACCTGTGTCGGGGCCCAAGGAATCACACTCCAGGTGGTTCATCCAGGTGGCTGCTGCCCTGGAAACGGGACTCTCAAAAGTCCGGCTCCATCTCTTCACTTCCCATCGGCAGCAGGTGCAGCCACACTCATGACCGGCTTCCAGATGCTTCTGGCTCTGGACACCTCCTCTAGGCCAGGAGCTCATGGGGCACAAGTAGGAAAGACACCCCCTGTTGTTTCCTTCCCCCTTGGTCCATCTTGTCAACCTTAAGTGGTTTCCTAGGTGGCCCCTTAATACTTTCAGAGATGTTAGCGCCTGCAAAGAAATGCCTCTGAGTGATTTTAAACTGCTTTTGAAAATTTATTTAAAGAAATCTCAGCTTTATCTTTTACTAGTTATTTTTGAGAAATAGTTGCCTCTTTTACCCTGTAAACCCCAGAATTTCTGGGTTCACTCAGCTCCACTGGGGGGTTCTTTTCCAGGGTCTTCAGGTTTCATGGAGTCTTGCCAAGCGCGGCCAGTGTCCTTGGCACACAGGAGGACCCTCCCGCTCCACAGCGATGTTGCCGGAAGTGACCGACATATTCAGAATGCTCGCTTTCTTCCCAGGAGTTGCAGGGATGGTTTTATCAGATGCCTCCCAAATGCATAACATAGGTCCCCATTTCTCCAGCCTCCGCTAACAATGCCCTGGCTGCTAACTGCTGAGCCATCTCACCAGTTTTAGTATTTTTATTAGACTAGCCACCCCACCACCTTCTAGGAGCCATTTGTGGGTCAGCTTCCAGTAGGTTATGCTGTGGGAGCGAATACGCTGCACATCTTAGCGGGTTACATCAGCTAAGGTGTGCATCTCGCTCTCCTTCTATGCCAGCTCTGGGCCGGCTGTGACTTCGCCCTGATGTCTTTCTCTCTCTGGGATTTAGGCCAGAGAAGTAGATCCTGCCTGCGACATAAGATTTCCACAGAAAATGCATTAGGGACGAAGGCATATTAGGTGATGGTTTCATGCACATCATCTTCTGCAGGCTAGAAGCTCTTTGGGGCTGGGCTATGCGTGCCTTTTATGCAGCACATTCTAAACAAGTGTGAGACACGTAACTAAATCAACGGCCCTGGGACTTACTGGCAATGCAAAGGAGAAATGCATTACACTTCTCTGGGATAGATAAGGATATCGATAATCATGAGCTAGCATGAAAACCAGGGAGTGTGGGACGTTTGGTTTTGAAGCTAATTACCTAAGCACTGTGCGAAGGAGACCACCCCCTGAACTTGGTCACAGCCCTGCCTATTCAACAAGGATTTCATTGAGCACCTCCTATGGGCCAGGCATCCCGAGGGGAACGAGCCAGCATCATAGATTTTACGTTTACAGGAATCATGTTTATCTCTTCCCTTTTGCTTTTTATTACAAAAGTCACAGGCAAGGACACCTTTTTTTCTTAAAGGAGCAGAAAAGGATCTTGTAAGGATGGACCAGCTGCAGCAACATCTTTCAATACTAAGGGCGCCCGCCTCCACGGGAGATGCTGAGGGGTTTGCACCACTATTATTTATAGAGTAACCTCGGAGGATGGGAACCCGACAAGGCAGCCAGGGGGGATACAGATCTAAATATACAGCAGTTCTATTCTAAACTTTTCCTTTCAAGAGGTGCTAAATAGGAACATGTGTATGCTTACATTCTAGGCTTCGGTTATGTAACCTGCAGAACTGCCCTTAATTTTTCTTCCCGGTCTCCCCTAAAAACCACTCCAGTCAGCCATCTGGAGGGGCCTTGACTTTGGGGTTGTGGGAAGCTGTGATTTTGAAGATGGCATCCAACCAGGGGTCCTCGTTGCTGTCTTGAAGTCGGATGAGGAGGGAGATGGATGAGGACACGGCTGGCTCTTTCGGGGAGAAGGAAGAGGCTAAGCAGAAACTGACAAAATCAAAGCTTTTTTAAAGGAACTTTATTTCCTATTCAAAGAAAAAATCAGCTTTCTAAACGTTATTTCCAAGATTGAAAAAGTTGTATATACTTAAAAAAGAAAGTGGTATTTCTGGTTTGCATGGCATTAATTTCCAGAGAGGGACGTCCACGTTACTCATCTTTCTCTCATATCTCTTAGGGGAAATTATGTAAGGATCTTCCAAACATCCCTCAGGCTGCTAGGTTGGCAAAAAGGAATATGTGAGTGAGTGCCTTTATTTTCATTAACAAAATCTGGGGGGAAAAATTAAAGTGAAAATTCTGCTTGTTCTATAAATATAGAGGTGGGCAAAAGTATTTACAATTATGAGTACGTGAAACAGTTTATTCTTTTGTTATTGTTTATAAATTCTTATATTATTTTCCATACAAACAACTATAAACCTACTTTTGCCCACCCAACATAATGATGATAATTTTCTACTAGAGGCCGGTGCACGAAATTGTGCATGGGTAGGGTCCCTAGGCTTGGCCGGCGATCAGGGCCGATCCAGGCCTTCCTGCTGCCAGCCGGGGCCCCCCTTCCCTGGCTGCTGGCTGGGGCCTTCCTTCATCCTGTGCCGCCCCCTGGTGGTCAGCGCACGTCATAGCAAGCAATCAAATGCCCGGTCTCCTGGTCAAACTCCCAAGGGGACAATTTGCATATTAGGCTTTTATATATATGGGGTTATATTACCTTTTTAAAAAATATATATTTTTATTGGTTTCAGAGAGGAAGGGAGAGAGAGAAAATCAATGATGAGAGAGAATCATGGATTGGCTGCCTCCTGCACGCCTCCTCCTTGGGATCAAGCCTTCAACCGGACATGTGCCCTGACCAGGAATCAAACCATGACCTCCTGGTTCATAGGTCACTCAACCACTGAGCCATACTGGCCGGGCTTCCCTTTTTTATTGCTGGCACTAAGGAGTTAAGCTGTAAGAACAATAAACAGTTCAGGCTGAAAGTGCTAGAACATGAAGGTGGGAAACTGTGAACTTGGCTGAGTTTTTTTTTCTCTCGCTTCCTTTTGTCACCTCTAGCTTTGCACTTTCGGGAATGTAGAAAGATACAGGGGAACATTTTAAACAGACATTTACAATGCACTTTAGGTCATCAAAATAGTTGCAAACACCCTGTCTATCTATGTTGCCCAACAGTAGGACATGTGAATAAGAGTGGGGTGTGAGTAGGAAAAGAGCTTTTGCTCATATTTCATATGAAGTGTGAAGAGATCCTTAAAAAGCCGTATTGTTTCGGGAACTATTGCCATGTATGTGCTTAGGCATTACTAAAGAATTCCGGTAAGAAAAACTGGGATAGGAAGTACATCAATCAGTTAGATCTAGGTGTTAGGCCTGCCATACCAGATGCCCCAAGTTATGTGCTTAAACATCTATAAGTCAGAGGTATCTTACTCGATATTTTTAAATAACATACAGTCATTTTACATTGAATTTTCTTCCAGTAAGTGGGATGACCTTCAGTTCTCTGCCTCATGGATTGCAGTTTAGTTTCTCATCTGTGGGAGCCAGTTTTAATGTGATCTCTCCTGCCGGGCTGGGCAAGGGGCTACATGCTCATCACTAACGACAGGAGCCTGGATGGCTCCCCTGAGAGAGGAAGAGGAGGCAGTGGACGATGTTGAAAGGCCTGGACTGGCAGGACCGACTGCAAAGCGCCTCAGGGTCGCCCCACTGCCCAGCTGAAAGGGCAAGGACATTGGGGATCTGAGCTCCCACTTCCCTTTATCACTGGACTCCTCCCATCCGGAGTGTTAACCTCTCAGCCTCCCCAGGCTTGTGTGTAAACTGAGGAAACGTCTCCAATCCTAGAGGCCCAGGGCCCCAGGAGACACCGGGAGCCTGTGCTGGGGAACTTCAGGAGGGTCTGGCTGGGGTAGATCACAGCGTGTTCCTCTAAACTGGTCAGTTTCCAGGAGTTGACTCTGAGGAGGGTGCATGGACCAGGCTGCCAGAAGGAGGAGCACGCTACCTGGGTTCGTCTTCCCCATGTTTATTTAATTCTTTTTTTTAAATTGATTTCAAAGAGGAAGGGGGATGGAGAGAGAGAGAAACATCAGTGATGAGAGAAAATCATGGCTCAGCTGCCTCCTGCACACCCCCCACTGGGGCTCGAGCCTGCAACCCTGGCCTGTGCCCTGACCGGGAATCGCACCGTGACCTCCTGGCTCATAGGTCGACGCTCAACCCCTGAGCCACGCCGGCCGGGCTTCCCCCGGTTTATGTAGACGTGGAACTAATAATAACCAGCTCCAGAGGCCGCAAAACTGTACTTGCCATTTAAAGTAATAAGAATCCACAAAAGCACAGACAGGTGCCATGCGTTCTATATAAAGTACTTGCTTTCTTAACTTCCTCATATACTTCCCTGTGTGAATAACAGCCTCTCGCAGCTCAGAATATTCTAAACGCAATTAGCTTGCTGCACTCCACTAAGTGCCCTAGTTTTGGACAAAGCAAAGCTTTGATTGCTGATTCAACCCAAGCCCAAAAGCCTATGGACATCAACTACAGTGCCTCGCCCTTCGTAAATACACTCAATTCTAGTAATGATTCTTCATATTCGGAAAACATAGTGGTATCACATCTGTTTATTATATATTAAAAAATTAGACATTGGGAGGTACTAAGCTAGGGGGACCCCTCCCTGGAAAACTGGGGTGGGGAGAGGGGGCGCCCAAAAGCTGGGTTCAGGATATGCAGTGCCTGGGCTTGGAGCCTGTCTCTGTCACTTCTTGGCTATGCGACCTTAGGAAATTACTTCACCTCTCTGTGCCCCACTTCTTTATCTATCCTCATAAAACCTTAACAAATTGAAATGAAATAATACTTATAAAGTACTTAACATATGCCTGGTCCATGGAACGACCAAACCCATTAAAGTTGACTTATTATGTATTCTTGGAGTAAGCACTCAGAGATGCTCTGGGTTTTTACCAGTTTTTACTTGAACCGGAGGCAGAAATTAACTCCAAAGCAACCAGAAGAGGCCAGAAATCTTTAAAATCTCACCATGAAAATGGCAAAGGGATTCACAGGTAAACCACCCTGGTACTCACTCCCGTCTGCTGGTAACAGTGCGAGCAGGTCTCCCAGGTTAGAAGACAGAGGTTATTGAGTTTCTGCATTGATGCCATTTACACTTATTTCTTTTACACAAAATATATATGCATTTTCAAAGAAGTATGAGAAACATTTCCTTTAAAAATCAAGAATGAAATGAGATAGCTAGTAAGACCACTTCTATCTTCTATTCAGTAATGTGTTTTAAAAGACACATTAAATTTTTTTAAAATGTTATGCAATGTCTGGAAAGAAAAAGAAACCTCCATTATTTACATATAAAATGATTTTCCATGTAGACAGTTCCATGGAACCACAAACTATTAGAATGAGTAAAAAAGGTTAACAAGGTTTCTGATAGAAAATCAATAATTAAGTTTATTCTCAAAATCAACATTAAAACATTAAAAATTTTAAATATATATGTGTGTGTGTGTGTGTGTGTGTGTGTGTGTGTGTGTGTATAAAATATATACCAAAAAGTTTTAGGTCCTAAAAATAAATCTAAGGTATATATGTGGGGGAATATCTTGAAGAATTCTGAAGAATGAGGTGTAAATTTACTCTACCCAATATAGGAGTTATCCTAATCCTATGGTAATTAGATCTTAAACAGCTTGGCAGACAGGCCAATGGAATAGAAATGATACCACAAATCAGACCTGTGCATATAGAGCATCCAGGTGTGTGACACAGGCTGCATCCCATCCAGCGAGGAAAGCCTCGCTTTCAGTGTTCCGTCAGCAGTGCTTGGACAGGTGTGTTTTTTGCACGGGAAAAACTAAAACTAAAACATGGGTTTCTATGTTGTTCTGTACGTCCAGTTTCACCTCAGTGGACTTAAAGACCAAAATATGCAAACTAAAATAAAAATAACCTCCAAAGAAAATGCAATATACTTACGACTGCTCACAAATAAAGGGCTTTTTAAACTATGCACTCAATAATGAGCTCCCTGGCCAGTGTGGCTCAGTCGCTCGCGCGTCGTCCTGTGTACTGAAGGACCACTGGTTCCATTCCAGGTCAGGGCATATATCTAGGTTGCAGGTTCAATCCCTGCTTGGGGTGCATATGGGAGGCAACCGGTCGATGTTTCTCACATTGATGATTCTCTCTCCCACTCCCTCCCTCTTTCTCTCTAAAATGAATTTTTAAAAAAACCATAAATAAATAAATAATGAGTGAAGGGGGTAAAGAGGTATAAATGAATAGTGAATTCTTATCCCTGCATATGAATGCAATGACATGTGCACAAGGTCACTCCGTGCAGCATAGATTCTCATAGCAAATACAAGGCAAGCTGGGAAATCTCATTTTTGACCAGTAGGTAAGTTCATCAGATGAACTCTGTTCTGTGTGTGTGTACATATATCTCAATAGTGGGGGTGGTCACGTGACTTCATATTTTGTCAAATATCATAGAATTATCCACTTAACCTTGGTGACTTAATTATAAATTACATTTCTATAAAGCAAATTAAAAAAGAAATCTCAGGCTTTCCAACGCCAAAAACCAACCAGGTGGACACTCATTACTCTGTGTCCCCAGAGAGCTCTCTCCCTCCCTCTCTAGCTCGTTTCCCTCACAGATTTCTTTTTCCTCCTTGTTTTTCTTTCTCCCACTCCCACCCCTTTGCCTTCTCTGCCTTTGCTGGTCACTGTAAGCAGCTGCCTGTCCTGCTTTCTGTCTCTGTCTGTCTGTCTCCCCCAGCCTTGATGGCCATGGAAAAACTCAAGTCATTCCACAGGAGCTTTGACCCCTTTTCTTCCTGGTGCCCCCACACAGTCTATTGCAGGCCCCCCCAGGACAGGTGTGTGGGGAGGAGGGGGACCAACTGGGAGCTCTTCTAAGAGAGATGGGTGAAGTGGGAGGAACAGATCATATGCTGGGTTTGAGACCAACTCTATTGCATAACTTGATAAGGACATTTTTCTGGGGCCATATGATGAGGAAAATGGAGAGAACTCATATCCTTGTAGTAACTATAACATAGACAAAGCGGAACCACCAGCTCTTCACTGAAACTTCCCATAATGCCTAGCGGCAGGGATGCTGCTGCCTGAATGCCAAGTTCATTCTGAATTCTGTGCATTCCCACCTTGCCCCAATGCCAGTTCCTTCCTATCATACCAGCTGCTGGGTTTTATTGGCCCTACCTCAAGCTTGTGTACTGTGGCCCACTAGCTCATTTATTCTTTGGTCTACAACTTCATTTCTTAGCCCAGAATTTGAAGTCCATATAACACACTTAGCCTCCTGGCACCTTCTGGGTGCTGTGATAGAAGCTAGAAGGCTTATGGGGATGGAGACCCAGTTGTTGGCCTTAAGGTCCCCTAGTCTCAAGGGGAAATGCACTGTCTCCTCATCGTAACTTAGAGATCCTTGGACTAACAGCAGTGTTTCCTGTCTGTGTACTGACTTCAGGAGTGTTGCTCCCCCGTAAACTCAGTTGCTATTCTCAGGAGACACTCCAGTTATAGAGTGAAATGTTCAAGACAATGAATGACCATGACGCTGACTAAATTCATTTTTTTTTCTTTTCAGATTTTTCTGATGCAGTATGATACAGGGATAGATTAGTCAATTTGATGGGGAATTAAGAACAGGACTCAGATATGACCAGTACAAAGGAATCATCTCTTGATCATCTTTTGCTTCCAAAGCATGTCATCACCATTTATCCCCTTATTACTTCCCCCTCTTCATATAATTCTTTTGATAACACCTTAAGTATGTTAGCAGGGAACCAAGACGAAGAAGGCATAAACAATTTACTGGATTTGGGCACGAATTTTCTACTGTACAGCAGAAAAGCAATATACAAATAGCTGCATGTTCTTTTAAAATAGTAAACATGTCACTGATTACCTTTTAGAGAATACCTTTGTATATGAACTGTAATTCTGTATATGATATTTAATAGAGTAGAATGCTACAAATAAGCAAAATGAAAAGAAACACAAAACTTTACCTTTCCTTAAGCATTTATAATGACCAGAAAATCAGAGAGAGAGAAAAATAAATGACTATGAATGTAGTAGCAGTAGTAGCTTTTAAATTTTTCCAATTTCAAAATCATTCTTTTTTGGTTCTGATATTCATTTTCGTGAACTTAACATTCCTTTAAAAATTACTGACACGCATGTAAGCATACCATGATTTTTCTTAATTAATGGAATTATAGCTGAAAAGGCACAGAAATTCATGGAAAGGCAAAAAAGAAAGATCAATTCTAGGTTATTTTCATTTTTATTCTTAGCAATGGCTAACATTAATTGGAGACTTTGATTAATGCTCAGTGTAGACTTACTCTCAAGGAAAACCCACAACGTTGTTTCCCAGATAAAGGCTAGCCATTGCATGCTGCCCAATTTTATCTGCCACATTTTTATATTAAAATCATAATTTTTCAGGATCCCTTAACTTATTTGGGTTTAGTTTTATATTTGTCTAACTCCACTATTAAGTAGGAAATAGAAGAGCTAAATTGTTATGAATATGTAAAGAAAGGTGGCTTTCTGATATGATGATTACAGATATCATTATTGGATCTTGGTCTTCGGATTTTATAAAAGCCAGTTGGAAATGACACATTATATGTCACCGTAATAGTAACATTCATTTCTTGCCAAGATTGGGCACGAATAGATTTTTGTGGTATATGTTAGAATGTGTGAATTTTAAAATTATGTTTAGAACATAGACTGAGAGTTTATAAAAATAGCAAAAACTAGAGCAAATGTGTCTACAAAGTTATTTTACTTATTTAGACCATTTCTGTCTCTCGGCTATATTTGATGCAGTAGTTAAAGCTTTATAGTTCAATAGTCTAGATAAGTCTACCGTTGGCTTTTATGGCACATAAATATAGAGCCTCGTATTGGAAATCACATAACCGTTGTTTGCTCACTGTGGTGTACGGCCACAACTCTCAGTATTAATGAAATAAAATATTTATTATAGATCAGCTCCTAAGAGACCCGCGGCCTGTACTGTGGAGCCACAAGGTCTGATTAAACACGAGAAAGGACATAGCATTACCCTGGACTCTCAGACAGCTACAGACCCAGCTCATCTCCTTTAACAGCTTAGCGCTTAACGTCTGGAATATGTCCCCTGTTTGATCACAGCTTTGAAACAAGAGAAGCGTATCTGAAAACTCAGCTACAAATCAATTCAATTTACTGTGTGTCTTTAGCTGCTAACCGGCGGGATAAAGCTCCTATTTATATAAAACACATACACATCAGTCAGCACCGTGCTTTTACTTTGACTCCCAATGAAATTATATGGCTATTTAACGGAATGATCATTCCAGGAGGGGGAATTTGAGACTCGAGATACTTTTGTTGGAAATAGATTGCTCTTGTTGACATTTATTCTTTGCAGTTCTGAGCCCCATTAATGGAATCCACCGCCTGAAATTGCATTCCTGGACATCTTTAACGTGCGTACAACTGTTCCGTTGAAAAGGGTATTTTTATAAAACCACATATCCTATGCATGCTTTTAAAGAGAGAGATGCTGTTCTTACCTTTGGGTCTAGCGAGAATATGATGCTTGTGTATTTAAGATCAGTTGGTTCTTCAGTATGTAAACATAGGGCCATAGCCTTCAGTGCCCAGGAGAAAATTTTCTTGAGACTGGAGTTGTCAAATCTCAGGAGCTGCAGGGGGGGAGGCAGGCAGGATTCCTAGATTTTGGACAAGATGCCGCAGTCGGCACTTCGGATGGTTGCTCAAGCCACTTTTACGGTACTTGGAAGTTATTGTACCTCTCAGGGAAGGTTCTCAGAGTGCTGGGGGCTGCTTCCCTTTGACGTATGAAGTTTTAGTTCCAACAAGTGGGAACAAACACTGATGTGAAAGAGTGGACCAGAAAGAGAGTCGTTTTCAGAGAGGGCAACATTTTGATCCAATAAACTGGGCTGCTCCCCTCCCCATTTTCTATCAGGTACTTATAGTTAAACATTAATTTGTCCAAAGCATGTGGCACTAAAAATTATCTCAGGCTCCACTTTACCTGGTCATCCAGTAAATGCACATGATATTAGGTTCATCGTTTTGTTTTTTCATTTAAAAACACGGTAACTGGAAAGAAGCGCATACTTACAATATCCATGTTTGGTCCTGTCCCAGGTTCCTTTAGACCAGGGCTAACATAGGAATAATACCAGCCTGGCAGAGCCAGAACAAGGATCAGCAGCCGTGTATGTAAAACCTCTTGCACTGTGTTCATTGGAGGTGCTCAATTAATGGTGATGAGTTTGTTTCTGCAAAAACCCTCAAACAGCAATGAAAAGGCAGAGGAGTGTGAACACCTTCCCCATTGTTCAGGTAGCTTGACATCCTGCATGTCCCTTGATGGCTCTTCTACTAGTTTATGGAAATATCTCTTCTGTCGCGTCTCCGGTACCGAATGCTAACATTCTTCTCGTTTTATTCATCCGATGAATATTTAACAATGCCTGCAACGTGTCAGGTCCCGTCCTCAACACGAGTTACCAACATGAGCAATTACGTTCCTGTCACTGTCGAGTTTCCTGCCAACTCGGTGGAGCCAGATATAGGACTGCACGTTGGAGTACAGGCTTTGATCGCAAACGATCAGTAGCCACACCCAACAGTCAAAGGAAAGACAAGCATATTTTGGGATCTGACAAATCTGCTTGGAAATCTCTGGCCTTATTTTGCTTGCGTGCATATGGGGAGAGCAGGGGAGGAAGGACGGGATGGAACGCTGAGGAGCAAGCACGTGGGGAGAGGGAGCCAGCCATGCCCCATGCACATGAACTCATGGGACAGCAGAATTGAGAGGCATAGAGCAGACAACGGGGAAAATACTGTCACTGCAGAACATGGCGAAGCACCAATAATTAAGAAAATGTATCACTGATATTAACCTACTTGCCAGAATGAAACGAAAATAATAATTGAATGGCTAGCCCGGCCGGCGTGGCTCAGTGGTTGAGTATCATCTATGAACCAGGAGGTCATGGTTCGATTCCTGGTCAGGGCGCATGCCCAGGTTGTGGGCTCAATTCCCAGTAGGGGGCAGAGTGCAGAAGGCATCCGATCAATGATTCTCTCTCTCTTTCTCCCTTTCCCTTTCACTCTGAAATCAATATAAATGTATTTTAAAAAATAAAAAAATAATAATTGAATGACTAATAATGAAAGTGTACATTTGTAATTAATTCACTAAATGGGAGGTTGAATTAACTGCATCTGACTCTTCATGTCTATAAATGCATCTGTTGTTATGTGCTTTTAAATAAGAAAAGCTTATTCTTCGGGTTGCCAATATTTATAAAAATGGAAAATTTAAGTCCTTTGTCCTTTTTTGACTTAATTTTGCTTTGAACAATTTTTTTTATTATATAAGTTTCAGTTACATAACATTATAGTTCAACAACTGTATATACAACAAAAGGGTCACACCAGAAAATCTAGTTACTATTTAACAGTTTAATTATAATCAAAATAAAATAAGCTCATATTTTTAAAACATAGAAATTTGATATGTCTGAAGATGCATATACATCCTTGAAACCATGATCACAATCAAGGTAGTGAATAGATCAACCACCCCTAGAAGTTTCCTCATGTTCCTCTTCCATCCCCCCTCCCGGCCCCAGGCAGCCAGTCATCAGTTTTCTGTCACTATGGAATAGTTTGCTTCTAGAACTTAAATAAACACAGTCATTTAAAATGTGCTTTTATATCTTCTTTCATTCAGCATAACTGTTTTGAGATTTCCTCATGCTGTTTCTAATCATTCAGTGTTTTGTGACCGGGTGCCATTCCACTGTATGGCTATGTCGTGTTTGTTTGTTGCTGTGGCTGTTGATAGACATTTGGGTGGTGTTTAATTTTTGGCTTCTCTCCGTACAAACACAGTAGGAGAATTCACATAATGGTCTCTGTGTGGACATGTGCCTTCGTTCCCGCTGGATAAATAGCTGATAGCCCAGTCGCTGGGTCGTTTGCTAGCTTTTGATTTTCTCTTTAAGAAACTGCGTTCCAGAATCGCATTTTCCATTCCCACCAGAAGCTTCTCCGCAGACCTGCCAGTCCTTGGTTGGGCACATCTTCTGAATTCTGCCTGCTCTTCTAAGTGGCCTGGCACCCCGTTACGTTTCATTTTGCATTTCCCAGCGAGTCATTTTAAAAGTTTCCCCGATGCCTTCGGTAATGATTTGCCAACTCCGTGTCTTCTTACATGAGATGTCTGTTTGGATTTGTCTGCCCAACTCTTTGTTAGGTTGTTTGTTTCGTGTGCATGTGTTTTGAGAGTTCCTTATATAATCTGGATATAAACCCCTTATCAGATAGGGGACTTGAAATTATTTTCTTCCGGTCTGTGGTGTTGCATCTTAGAGCTGCTCCTAAATGTGGGAAAGAAAACTGATGTAATGAGAGGAGAAGTAAGTCATCCATGGCCCTGTAGCCTGCCCTCTCTCAGCCAGCAGAACAGCGCACAGGTGATCATGGCAGGTGCACGGTACCTGAGCATCATTGCCAGACAACTTGACCTATTTGACGTTCACAGAACACTCCACCCAACTGCAGCAAAGTTCACATTCAACTCAGAAGTCACAGTACAGCCAATTTGGCTTGGCTCAGTGGATAGAGCGTCAGCCTGTGGACTGAAGGGTCCCAGATTAGATCCTGGCCATGGGCACATGCCTGGGTTGTGGGCTCGATCCCCAGTAGGGGGTGTGTAGGAGGCAGCCGATCAATGATTCTCTCTCATCATTGATGTTTCTGTTTCTCTCTCCTTCTCCCTTCCTCTCTGTAATCAATAAAGAAATATATTTAAAAAAAATTTTAAAAAGTCACAGTACAGAATAGATCAAAACCTCTTCTGGCCCAAGTTGATTTTTAATACATTTAAAAATGTTCAATTTCTTCATAGGATATTCTCTGAATTAGGAATCAATGACAAAAGCCCCCTCAAAAAATTGCAAAACCAGATGTGCAACCCTAAATGGCCCACAGGTGCAAGAAGAAATCAGCAGGAAAAGGGAAGGTTGTTGCACTGAATGACTATGAAAACATCACTGTCAGTCAGAGGGAAATTTATGGCACTAAGTAGAAAGGAAGCAAGGTCACAGGTTAATGGCCTCAACTTCCACCTCAACAAAAAGAAAAATTAAGGCAAACTCACTTCAAAGTGAGTGACCCAGAGAAAATGATAAAGGCCAGACAGAGCGAAAAGCAAATGAACAGAAAACAGAGAGCAATAGTGCAAATGAACAGAACCAGAAGCGGTTTCTGTGACATAACAACATTGAAAAAAACTTAGCCAGATCAGGAAAAAAAAAATGATCAATATCAATATCAGGAATAACAGTGGCGACATTACAGTAGGTTCTACAGAGGTTAAAGGGGATGTTATGGATAATTTATAACAATCTATATTCATTAATTCAGTTAAAGTGGTCATGTTGCTTGAACGATACTGCCATGGCTCCCTGAGGAAGAAATAGGTAATCAAATAGCCTGATATCCATTAAGTAATTGAGTTAAACATCTTCCCATAAAGAAAATTCAAGGCCCATTTGGTTTGTTGATTCATTCTACCAAACAATTAAAAGAAAATAATAACAGTTTTACACAAAACCTTCTAGAAATTTAAGAGCCCGAGTACTTCCCAACTCATTCTGTGAGGTCATCACCGCTCTGATATCAAACCATGTAAAGCTCTATAAGTGAAGAAACTGCAGTCACCATCATAAACATAGATACGAAACTTCTAACTAAAGTTCTAGCTAATTCAGCCCAACAATATATAAATAGGATAAAACAATACAACCAGGTGGGATATAGCCAACATCCATTGCTATTTTTTTCAATAAATGAACAGAAAAATGTTGCTAAATTAACAATAAAAGAGAACTTCTGTGTCAGAGTGGGCTCCTATCAG
Source organism: Myotis nattereri (assembly GCF_964212035.1). NCBI lineage: Eukaryota > Metazoa > Chordata > Mammalia > Chiroptera > Vespertilionidae > Myotis > Myotis nattereri. The sequence continues at coordinate 4,158,967 of NC_138093.1, forward strand.
TAGTGTTTAGCTAACATCAGGCTTTCTCTCTAAAATTAGGAATGAGACGAGGATGTCTGTTCTCAGCACACATCCAGCATCATACTGAACTTTCTGATCAATGAAATAAGGTATAAATAAAATAAGTGCCCTGCAACTTTAAAAAGAAATAGTCAAATTTTACTTGTATAGGGCATTTTTATGTAAGTTCAAGGAAAGCTATTTTTGAAAATGTTGTAAAGGAAATTCAAGATGAAAAGATAACTATTCTCAACCAATGGTACTGGAACAATTGAAAATATGGCACCGGAAAAAAAAAAAAAGGAACTTCAATGTGTACCTTGCTCTGCATAAAAACATTAACTATAAATGGATTATAGATGTAAATGTCAAGCCTGAACTATAAAAACTCTAAAATAAAATGTAGGAGAATGTTTTGTTTTTTTCTTACCTTGGCTTATGCTAAGGTTGCTTAGCTCTAGCACCAAAAGATTAAGTCATTACAGGAAAACATTGATGACATGGGCTTTCTAAAAATAGAAACTTAGGTTTTAGAAAGTAAATAAGGAGACAAGCCAGAGGCCAGAGAGAGCATCCTTACTAAGCACGTGCCCTGTATCCAGACCATGTAAGCAAACTCTCAACTCAATAGGAAAACAAGTTTAAAAATGTAACATGGGCAGAGGGTTTGAAAAGAACATCAGCAAAGAAGATCAAAAGGTAGCCAAAAGCACCTGAAAAGATGCTCAGCATTTTTAGGAAAGTACAAATTAAAACCTCAAGGAGACCTACATGGATGGATGAGATATAACTCCACAAGGATGGATGAAATTACAAATACGGTGTGGAGTGCTGGAGTGCTCCCTGGCATCCGGAACGCTCTCCCTGCTGGCGAGAAGGTGAACTACAACCACCTTGGAAACAGTTGGACAGTTTCCTTGATGTTACATCTACACTTGCTGGATGATTGGGCCAGGCCACTCTTGGGCCTTTACCTGTGAGGCGGAAAAGCATATGCCCACACCAACAGTGGCACATGAATATTTATGGCAGCGCTATTTGTAATAGCTGAAATGAGTAAAACAACACAAATCTCCATCGATGGGGAAATGGATAAGCAAACTGCGGTGCAGGCAGCCCATCCTCATTGCGTGCAAATTCTGTTACCAGCTAAAATGTATGAGTGACCCCTAAGTTAGCATTTGTGGCACTGTCCCGGGCACTGGAGGATGTGTGTGAGTACAGCATGCAGAACTTGAGGGTCAGACAAGGTGACCCTCTGTAGTCTTGTGTCAGCACTCACACTACAAGCAAGTCTGTTGTTTTGCTTTTTCCTGGCATGATTTTTGCATTTTTGTGCTTTTTTGTTGTTTAAAATGCCCCCAAAACACATGTTAAAGTGATGTCCAATGTTGTGCCTTCCAGAGAAAATATGTGTGTCTTTTAGGTGTGAGTTACAGTCCAATTGACCGTCAATTCAATGCTAATGAATCGAATAAATAAAGTGCCCTTAGGCAGACACATAGAGCTGGGGTATGTATCGATTGGTTGATGAAGATGCTGTGACAGGCTGGCAGGAACCTACCCCTGCATGAGCCCCAGGGCTGTGATTCAGTATTTGCTAATTCCATCTTTGCTGGGAATTTATAGAACATAACTACCTTGAATAACGGGAACTCACTGTACATCCTACAATGGAATTTTACCTGCCAAAAACCAGAGTGAACTGAACTATTGATATGCACAAGCTAAATCTCTTAGTACTCAATGCTGAGTGAAGGAAGTCAGGGGCAATAATGAGTGCATATAGAATAATTCTACTTGTATAAATTCTACACAATGAAAACGAATCTATGGTGACAAAGCAGATACATGGTGGCCTGGGGGAGGAGGGGAGGGAGAGGAGAGAATGACAGGGAGGAAGGAGGGTGATGAACACGAAACTATTTTGATTGTGCACTTTGTGTAAAATTCTGTATATGTCAATTATATTGCAATGATAATTATACTGTTTAAAAAAGGATTGGTTTTTGACTGTTCTAATACAGAGACAAGAATATGAACTATATAATTATATAAAACCTGTAAGACACGAAGTGGGAGAAGATTGTGTATCATCTAGAGGCAACATATGAAGAATATACTCCCAGCCCCTGCTGGAGGGAGGTTTCTTAGCACTTCGGTCTTACACGGTTTTAAACTTTGTTGTCCCCTTTTTGATATGATCCGTGCTTCTTTGTGTCTTCGATGTCCCCAGTGAAGCGTACCATGTTTTTAAGTTTGAAATAATCCTCTTTATAATAATAAATTCTTGTGACATTCATACTAATTTGTTAAATTCATGAGAAACATCGTAATATAAACCACTATGTGTTTAACTGCATGCAGAGTTAAAACTTCATTGTTAAACAAAAAATATTAAGATCTTTAAATAGGCTTTCCTCTCCTTATGTTTCTGATTTTAATAAACAGCTGTACTGACTTTCAAGTTTTTCTGAAAAACAACACCTCTCTTAAATTTTATTAGCTTGATAGCTAAATATCAGATAATGTTTCAATGTTAACCAAAATTTACTAGTACATAAACTGATGTGATTTATACGTAAATCAATCACAAACTCATGGATCTAGTGCTAATACTATCTCAATGTTACAGGTGATGAAACTGAGGCACAAAGAGATTACGTAATTTGTTCAGGGTCACAGAGTAGTAAATCCTCGAGCTCAGTTAAAAGTGAGGCGGTCGGTCCATCTCCGGAGGGTGTTTCCTTAGCACCCACAGTGTCTCATTTCTTCTTCGAGGAGAAGATGGGGTATCTGTGGGCAGAGGAAGTATTCCCATTTATAGCCCCAGCTCAGTCTTGGATGAGGGGCTTCCTGGGATATTTTGAAAATGGAAACACAGTTTGGGATTCAAAAGAAATTTCCTTCCCCATTGAACTACTGGGATTGTAAACTGACCTTCTCCGTTATTATACAAAAAGTCTGGGGCCGTTGCAAAGCTCTAACAGATGGATTTGCTAGTGTTCATCTCTCTTAATCTAGGAAAGTCTAGTCATGGTTTCTTAGTGACTTCCCTTCCTTTCCTAACCAGTCCCCCTCCCGCCCCACCCCCAGCCCTTCCTTTTTCCTTTCCTTCCACTAAACAGGATTCTGGAAATTTGACAATGGATTTGATCAATATTACATATTTTCATTGTTTTACAAAGAACAGGAAAAGAGAGAATCGATGTGTCCTAAAAAATGTTAGACCTGCTAATATTCTGGACATACTGGAAGAAAAGAATTATTCTTTGGCTTTCGATCCTATAGGGATAATAAGAAAACGTTATTCCTTCAGTTTTCTTTGAAAAAGTCCAAGTTGAGAGGTTTCCCGGAAGAAGAAAAAAATAGAGACACGATTGGAGTGTGAAAAATAGGTGAGGTAGCCTCAAAGGCCAAATGGTAACAGTGAGAACCCATGAGAGAATTTCTCACCAGTGGGCTTCATAATGAATATTTAGCGCTCGAGGATGGGCTGGAGTCTAAGCAAAGGGAGATCGTGCACAGTGGATGTGATAGAGTTGTTGGTGGCCTCATTTGTTTGTCGGCCACCGGTCTGTCACCCGCAGCACTGCATTCTTTAAAGATGTCTAAAACAAAACAAAAAAATCTCTCAAGTGAAGTTATTGACTAAAACCGGTTCCACAGAACCAATTAGTATCTTACACAGGCTGCCCTGCGAGCTTATGAGGCCATCCATCACCTGTCCACTTAACTATTTAGCATTTGTCCCAGCAATTTGTCACCATGTCAGAATGCTAGCATTTCAGAAAGGGAGTTTTCTGGTTGAAAGAAATCTCACTCAGATACTGCAGATATTTCTCCTTTAATAAGACTGAGAGAAGATTTATGTTTCTGTTATATTTAACCTTAAACATCTTGTCTGGAGGGTGAGGTTAAGTTTTTGTACTGCAAATACTTCAAATCTACATCAGTTTTATGTGAATTTAAAAATAGTGTGCTGAATGAATTCTTTATTTTTTGCATTTTAACAACGTAATGCAGTGTTAACATGGCAAAGTATCTTTCCTGGTGGCTTCAGTGGTTTCATTTTAGTATTTTTCCAATGCAGTCGTTTGCTTTTGTGTTCATTTCTCGTTCCTTTCTTAATTTCACACGACTGGATGAATTACGTCGTATTTACCACTGAATAGAAGACAACATATCTGCATTGTTTTTAAAATTATGCAGCTCAGGTAGACTTGGAGTTCAAGAAATATTGAATGGTAGAAGGATTACTGCAACATTTCAATTAAATTTCATATAATTTACAATCACGTGTACCCTTTTCAAGCGCAGACTATTAATTATAATAAAGCTTGGCTGTTGATTACAGATCATCGTCAGCGGCTTAATGTTTCTCTCAAAATGTCAAACAGATACTACAATAGTATAATTTGGAACATGCTGGCCACTTAGTATAGAAGAAATGCACCAGAATCACAGAGTAGAAGACTATGGCAAAAATCTAATTTATAACATGGGGTTCACGTAGTAGAGCAATTGTAGAAAAATATAAGCTTGACATTTATTTAAAAGAACTAGGCATGCCAATCATATAAAAAATTATTTAGATTTGTAACCTTTAGATTTGACTCAAAAAGGGGATGCATTTTTTTGACTGGCGAAGACAGTTATGTAGATGGTCTCTTTCCCAACTACCTTGCAAGTTCACCTGGTCGAGATTTCTAATGCAAAAGAGGCCAGCGGATGCTGGGGACTCAAATGCCACCAGTGCATCTGAGTGCTGTTAGCAGCTCCCTGGCATTTCTCGCACATGTTCCACGTGTGCTTGTCACTGAACCCAATCCCGGAGATAAAACAGGAAATGCAACCCCCCACGGGAGCAGCTTCGAGTGGAAAGCTTTCCTGAGGGCCCTACGTGCGGTGCTCCTCACCAAGGCGTCAGTGAGCCATCCCCCTCCTCTCACCTCCTACATCCCAAGTCCACACGCTGGACGTTAGGGTGGAATAAGGAATGCACAGTGCAAAGGTGTATGCGTGGGTGTGCCCACATGCACACATATGAGTGTTCACAACTCACCTCCATGTTTAAGACCTTGCCAATCCCATCACCGGTATCCATTCCTGACAGCCTGTGTTGTTACTTAGAAAATAGACCTGACTCATAAGTCAGCCTCTAAAGGGTAGAGAAAAATGTTTTTAAGGATTATTGGCTCAATATTATATACGTTTATAATATTATGTATACCAGTGGTTCAATACCATATATAGATTATGTATGATATGTAGACATACATACACCCACATAACAAATGCAAAGTAATACACACATGTATTACATTTCCATGGTGTCTTTGTAGTTCTTATCTTCAAAATGAGGCTAGAAAAAAGAAATAATTTTGCAGAGAGATTTTTTCCATTGCTATCTAAAATGGCAATAACATCAAGACATTTTCTTCAGGATCATTAAAGAAAAAGTTATCTAACCTAAGGCTTCATTAGGTCTGAACATGGGTCTGGGCTGAAGGAGAGGCTCAGCATAGGTTTGGCTAAAGTACGTGGAAATAGTGGAGCCACATCACTGATGATGTACACCCGTTAGCAGGATGCTGGGAGCTCTGTGTGTCCGTGGGATACATGTGTAACTTTGTCAGGTGGGGCAGGATGGCGTGGTGCAGAGATGTGAAAGGGGAAACTCTCCAATCTAGTGTGCTAACCGCTTAGTCTCAATCATTAAACTCTATTCTGAGAATCTGGTGTTTTGGTCACACTCCATACTGTGGAGACACCTCACCTCTACTTAGGTCCTCACCTCTACTTAGGTGGTAGGATTTTTACAGAATAATTTGCAAGAAAGACCCTCAAAATTCTATTTGGAGAGAAAGCAGGTAGGATATGATCTTAACAGATACAGAAAATTGTGTGTGTGTGCGTGTGTTTGAGTGTGAGTGTGTGTGTGTGCATGTATGTGTATGTCCATGTGTGCCAGTGTGTGTCGCGGTGAGAATATGGGTGAGGATACTTTAAATATCAGTCTTTTCCCTTTCCCCGATAAGTAACATTTGACTTAAGCCAGAGCTAATATTGTCAAATGAGCAAACACTCATGGATAAATGCCTCACATCTGGCAAAGTGAAGTCAGCTGACATTTACATGGTACAAAGGAGCGGGGATTAAATCAGACAGAATCTCATAGGATCTAATATTGGTATTTTTTCCCTCAGTTTTTTAAATGTTTTTAAAGAAAAGTAGAAAAATTTATTATTGGCAAGGAGATTAAAAGGGGAAATCACATAACTATTTTTATTATGTCATTAGATGCATATTGTAAAAATACTGAAAGCAAAGATGAATTGTAGAAAATGCAGAAACGTGTAAACAATAAAGAAAAATAGCTCATAACTCTTTAGTTCAGGGAGAAACACAAAATTTTGATGTGTTTATCCATAGTATTTTCTTTTAATGTGTATGGATATAGAGATGATAGATATATTAAAAGAAATAAAAATAGACCTAGATAGATAGATACCATAGACATTAGGTAGATTTACATATATGCATAAACATTTTATAAAACTAAAATCAAATTATATAAATGCTTTGTGATATGCATTTAATTGTAAGTATATACACATGTTTATAGTTTTATAAAACACTAGAGACCTGGTACACAAAAATCATGCATGAGTAGGGTCCCTAGGCCTTACTGGCAATCAGGGCCAATCTGTGGGGCAACTGATGGGGTGGTCGGGGAGTGGGGGGATCTCCGCTGGCACCCGTCTTGGCTGGCCTGGGGCCTGTGGGTGGGGGGAAGCTCCTGATTGTCTGCCCCCTGGTGGTCAGTGTGCATCATAGTGGCCAGTTGTTCCACAGGTCATTTTGCCGTTTGGTCAATTTCATATTAGGCTTTTATTATACAGTGGGGCCTTGACTTACGAGTGTCCCGACTAACGAGTTTTTTGAGATACCAGCTGTCTATCGGCTGATTTTTTGCATTGAGTTGATAGAGTAATTTGAGTTAACGAACTCCTTAACGAGCTCGGTCTTGGAACGAATAAAACTCGTAAGTCAAGGCCCCACTGTATAGGATTTTTAATCATTGCATAGTAGTTTATCATAATTATTTTATCTTACAACAAGAAGGTGTCATTTTCAAAAGATCACTTTGACCATACCTTGGAGCATGGACTTTTGCTTACAAGGGCATGTTGTGTTAGGGAACTGTGGTAGTAATCTAGACAGTGCATGATGGAGAGCTAAACCAGTGTCATGCAAGTGAAGATTGAAAGAGGAAATCTGAAAGATTAGAAGGAAGAAAGAATGATGTGGGTAGATGGATAGCGGCATTTCATTATGACTAGGAAAACAGGAAGAGGAGTTAAATTATTTTTTGGAGGAAGTCGCCATGTCATGATCACTTGAATTGTTGCAAAAGGAAAATCCAAAAATCCAGTATTGGTAAAAATGTGGTAAAATGAATAATAATGTAATATTTGAATAAAGAAGTTCAAGATAGAAGGAAGCCAATGCAGGGAAGATTAAAGGGCATGGAAAATGTTTTTGAGGACACATAAGAATAACTTTGAAAATGGTAAGGTTATGCCCAGCCGGCACGACTCAGTGGTTGAGCATCGACCTATGAGCCAGGAGGTCAACGTTTGATTCTCGGTCAGGGCTCATGCCCCAGTTGCAGGCTTGATCCCCAGTGTGGGGCATGCAGGAGGCAGCCGATCAATGATTCCCTCATAATTGATGTCTCTATCTCTCTCTCCCTCTCCCCTCCTTTCTGAAATCAATAAAAATATATTGTAAAAAATGCTAGGTTATTACTAAGGGAGGTGGTTTTGATGCATATAATAGGATGTATGTGGTATATATGAAAGTTATAAAGCACAGAATACAGTGAGCCCTAATAATCCCAGAATTCAACCGAAGAATTAGAACATCGCTAGAGTCATTGAATGAACTCATGCTTTCCTCTTCTCTCTCACCCTCATACCCTCGACAGAAGTGTTTCCTGGATTTTCGAATTTATCATCTTGCTTCTAAAATAGATGTATTTATAGCAAATACATTTCCTTTTTCTCTTCTTGGCATTAATTCCAGTTCTCCAACCATGCAACTTTCTGCTTAGGTTTTTATAGAATTATTTCTGTATTCCAAACATTTTAAAGAAAATCACCATAATTGATATGGACATGGGTATACTTCCATTCATCTTCCTTAGAGCCCTGTTGAACCCTTTCAATCTGTAGGCATGTGACTGTTTTCTATTGTATTTTTTATTATAGTTTCCATTCCACTGTGCTGTGCGCTCTCTCTAGGGAGCACCAATGATCTCTGGGTTTAATCCTGTTCTTGGTGTTCCCTGGGTACCCTCTCTGCTTGTTATTTTCAATCTTTTGCCCCATCCTCCCTTTTCGGGGACCTATTTTTTCTTCACGTTATTTTTTATAGCATCAGTTCTGTTATTTCCTTTTCTTAAAGTGTAAGGGATTTTTTTTTCTCCCTGAGGCTGCATTTAATTTAATGTTAATATTTCCCTTTCTCATCCATCTCTGTTGTATTTCAATCTGATTTCCAGCCAGAACTTTTGTCATATGTCTTTTGTCTTATCATTCCACATTTCATCTTTCATTACTGAGAATCCAAGGTAGATTGAATTATATTGAAAGCTCAGACAAATATATTCTAACATTTAGTCTTTTTTTCTTACAGCAAAATGTTTTTCTAAGCTTGTTTTTTGTCTTACCCTTGAATGGTACCACCATCTATTCTTTTGTCATTCTAGAATCTTTTCATAGGCTACACATGAGCGTTTTTTTTCCTTTTCTGTTTAATGGTATTAATATTAGAAATATTATTTAAAAAAATTTGGGGATAGTGCTAGACAGTTTGGCTCAGTGGTTGAGCATCGATCTATGAACCAGGAGGTCATGGTTCAATTCCTGGTCAAGGGCACATGCCCAGGTTGTGGCCTCGATCCCCAGTAGGGGGTGTGCAGGAGGCAGTTGATCTATGATTCTCTCTCATCATTGATGCTTCTCTCTCTCTCTCTCCCCCTCTCTGAAATCAATAAAAACATTAAAAAATGTTTATCACACATAGGTTCATGGAAGTTTGGCAGTTGCCATTCAGAAAACCTAGGCTGGAACAGCTGACTCTGATTTTTCCCTGACTATTTTTGTCCAGATGAGCTCTGAAAAAAGAAGACTAAATCTGAGTCAAGCAAAGTGTGAGCTTACGGTATCATTATATGTTAAAATTCTCCCTCTCCTTTTAAAAGAGAATTTCTATCTATTTTTCAGATATTAGATTTCATATATATATAGGGTGTCCCCAAAAATGTATACACCCACTTTGCATCATTATAAAGGCTGTGCTTATTCAAATACATTTCATTTTCATCATTGAGCTGTGGGCTGTTAAAGTACATATGCATTTTGGGGGGTGACACCCTGGATCTATATGAGCTCCCTATTTCTGATGACAGCATCAAGAAATGAAAACTGTGAGCCCCATGACTGATCAGCAGGACTTTGGGGATCCCCCCAATGAGGCCTTTGGAAAGGTGTGGACCACTAAACAGTTCTTCATCTTCTCCAGCGTGAAGGATAGGCAGGGAGTCACCAGAGACCGCGGAGCGGGCGCAGGAAGAATTATGCCCTGTGTCCTGAACGAGAAGAGCAGGAGAGGAGGTGCAGAGGCCGCACCTGCTCAGTCATATATCAAGCACATGGTGGCTCCCTCCTGGCCGTGAGCCAGGCTGCAGCCGGTCCGCACATCGCACATGGACCTGCTGCGCCTGAGCTGGAGGAAGGGCGCTCTGCCGCCTGTCCCTTTAGATAGGATGGCATTTCCCCACAGTTGCCAGCAAGGTCCCTGGTGGGGAATGGTCCCTGTTAAGACGGTTACTAACAAGGAAGACGAAGAAAGTGCACAGTCAGCGGTTTCAGCCTCCGAGCGGGAAGCCAGCCTCCAGGAGCAGAGAGGAGCCACGTGGGCTCCTGTCCCAGAGAACCAAGCACAGGCACCTTTCCCGGGGCCCCCGGAAATGCTCAGCTCCCCGGCAGCACCAGTACAGTCAGCGGTCTTTTTGAAATTCCCCAGCCAAGGGGACACTTGCATCTGACGGCTGCTCAGGAGTTGAGAAGGTTGGTGTTTAGGCCTTCCGTACTCTTGTGGCGACCAGGCTAATGGATTACTCTTGAACCATCTTTGGATGTTAATTTGAATTAATATATCAAAAAAATTCAATTAATTCTGAACTCCCCCCCAAAAATTTTTCTTTAGTATTTTAAAAACAAGTCTCTGTGTTCACACTGGTATAATGCCTGGAGCAAGAAAAAAGCAAAAATATCTTAATTTCTTCTGCCATCGCTGCTGCTATACTTAATAGTATCTCCACTTCTTGTTTATGTCATTAAGTCAGATGACAGAGCGAAAGAGCGCTCCCTCTTATCTGATTGGATAACCCTCACCTAGCTCCATCCATTACAAAGATTCAGCGGCAAGCGGCTGGCATGTGATTGCAGCGTCAGATCAAAGGCAAGCACCTGAGGTTAAGTGCAGGGGAGCCACGAGGAACCTTATGCTGCTCCCAAATTAGATGCGAGGTGTTGGCATGAGAAGACAGCTCAGAGGGAGGAAGGTGGAATAACTCAGGGGCAGGCACGATCACCTGCACAAATTCAACGCTTCAGGGCAAGCAGAGCTATTTTGGAAAGAACTTAAAAAGCAACTGGGAAATGTGCAAGACCAAAGGGATCAGGAATTGTCAAAAAGCAGAGCAGGGCACCTCTGTGGCTCATCTCAAAGGAAATGTGGTAAAACTCTGGCAGCCTAGTATAAAATAGGAATCGCCCCAAGGGAAAGTGGGAGCAGCCCAAGTGTGGCACCTCTTCGCAGTTATGCCACGTGACCTCTTCAGGATAGAACCAAGTCCCAGGTAGGTTAGGGATCTTGTTTCTACCTGGAACTGAATTAATCTTTCAGGGCAAGCTCTCCAGGTTAAGGGACAAGTTCATTCCTTCTCATCTAAGAAGGAGTGTTGCCCAGCCAGCATGGCTCAGTGGTTGGGCGTTGACCTGTGAACCAGGAGGCCATAGTTTGATTCCTAGTCAGGAAAACATGCCCGGGCTGTGGGCTAGATCCCCAGGAGGGGGTGTGCTAGGGAAGCTGATCAATGATTCTCTCTCATCATTGATGCTTCTATCTCTCTCTCCCTCTCCCTTCCTCTCTGAAATCAATAAAAAATGTATTATTTTTTTTAAAAAAGGAGTGTTAACCCTTGTGTAGTAAGAGGCTTTTCTAATCACATCCCTTAATGTCTCCTCTTGGGCCTTCCTGGGACAGTCATCTGTTTGATTTCTAATTATTGAATCTCTCGGAGGTTTGCCCTTTTTTCCCTTCAGTCCACATTCTTTGTTTAGTCGATCTTAATCAATGTATAGGGTGGCCCCATAGATGTACACATAGTTTGAATAATTATAAAGGCAATGTGTTTATTCAAATGCGTTTCATTTTCAAAATGTAATAGAATCAACTGTTGAAGTGTGTGTACAGTTTTGGGGGACAGCCTGTATTGTCTTGCCCCAACTTTACACCTGCTTCTTCCAACTTGTATTCAGAACCAAATGCCTAGAAAGAGGACTTAATGTTTTTATACCATAACAGAGAAGGATAATCATATAATTGGTAACAACAGAGAAGTTTTTGTTGGAATAAGAAAAAGTTAAGTAGTGAAGTTTTATATTCAAAGCTAAATGTTCAAACCATCATCTCTTCCCTACTCCCTGCTTTAAACTCTCTTCAACTCCTCAAAGATAAATTATTTGGCTGATGAAGAGTTAATGTGTGTGAAATGCTATGCTGCGTGTATTGTGTGTAGTATTGAATTTTGTGCTATCATAATTATTTGGAAATATAAAACTGTATTAGTCACAATCAGAAGAGAGCAGGTAACCAGGGTCTGAAAAAGTACAGTCTTACGGGAACTGGTTGAGGTTCTGTGCATGGAGTGAGTAAAAAAGACTGGAAAGGTGGGGAACAGAGAGAAAAGCTAAGTTACCTTTCCGGTCATTGAACACAAGCAGTTTGGCTCCTTGGGATTTTAAAAGGCTAATAAGTTACAAGGTACATATTTATGAAGCTCTCTGATATGTAAGGAAAAAGTAAATACATATTAGGAACTATTAACATACACAGTAATTTATCTTATAGTGGTAACTAATGAGAGAGCCAAGCTCTTTATACATTCAAATCATATATTAGAGTTTAAAGCAAAATGGCAGGAAATTAACTGCTTGTATCATGAATGTGTATTAAATATTTAATTTACTAATTAATTATGCTTCCTTTTTACAGCAGTAATTAAGATGTGCAATTTCTTAATTTTATGTACACTGTTCATGCTGTATTTGAGGATCTAGAGTATAATTTTCATTATTATCATTATTACAATCACATCTAATATCCCTTTACTCAAACATTCTCACTCTAAAAGTGAAGCCTTATCTTTCATCTCCTGCTAATCTTCTCACCTGCTTCATCTCATTAATATATCTGCACATGAGCCTTGCTGGTTTGGCTCAGTGGATAGAGCATCGGCCTATGGACTGAGGAGTCTCAGGTTTGATTCTAGTCAAGGGCACATACCTCAGTTGCAGGCTAGATCCCCAGCCCTGTTGGTGTGCATGCAGGAGGCAACCAATCGATGTGTCTCTCTCACATTGATGTTTCTCTCTATCTGTCTCTCCCCCTCCTTTCCACTCTCCAAAAATCAATGGAAAAATATCCTTGGTTGAGGATTAACTATATCTACATATCTATATCTGCATATCTTTATCATCTATATCTATCTATCTACACACACACACACACACACACACACGTCTGCACATGAAACTTTGACAGAGGAGTCACTCTGTAGGTATTGCTCAAGCTCATGATCTCACCATTACAAAGTCCTTTGCCTTGGGTCTGTTTTTGTTCTTTTCTGTGTTATATTCATTACAAATGCAGCTGCAAAATTAATTTTCCTTTCCCTAAGCGCACGTTACTTTAGCTACTTAAAGCCCCATTTCCTGCTCGCCAGAGGATGGAGCTGGAGCTGTTATTGTTTGCGTTCTGGAGATGGTGTGAATGGCTCCCTCGCACACCTTTAGCAGTCTGCCTCTGCGCTTTCCAAGGGCCCCTGCCGCCCCGGGGCCAGCTAGGCCTGCTCCGTTTCTGAATCCAGGCCGTTTTTCTTTTCTTTTTTTTAATTTATTTATTTATTTATTTTTTATTGCTTAAAGTATTACAAAGAGTATTACATATGTGTCCATTTTATCCCCCCGCCCTTTTTCTGTGTGACTCTGTCTTGATGAAAAGCTCCTACAATCCGAGGTTCGAGTATGCAAGTTACTTAATTACATTAAGAGCTGAGTGAAAGCCTATATTTCCCACCATATATTGTGTGTTCCTGGTCAGAGCTCATCTTGCTTTCTCTGTAACCATTGATTTTCTGTAATAATGAGATTTAGGGAGGGTCTGGGCATACAAAAGGTGCATAAAATATAGAATGAACGAAAGGATGCTGGCATCCATATACTAGTAACTTCTGCGGTTGTAATGTAATTTATAGTAAATTCTAGAACACTTCATTGTTGTTCTTTTTATTTCTGCAGTGACAAATATTGCAAACTTGGAGGTTGAACCAATACAACTCTATCATCATACAGTTCTGTAGGTGAGAATTCTGGCACTGGTCCAACTTGGCAAGAATTAGAGAATTCCTTTCTGGAGGCTTTAGGGAATCATCTGTTTTTTCCTCCTCCTCCTCCTCCTCCTCCTCCTCCTCCTCCTCCTCCTCCTCCTCCTCCCCCTCCTCCTCCTCCTCCTCCTCCTCCTCCTCCTCCTCCTCCTCCTCCTCCTTCTCCTCCTCCTCCTCCTCCTCCTCCTCTCTTCTTCTTCTTTTTTGTATTTAAATATATTTTATTGATTTCAGAGAGGAAGGGAGAGGGAGAGAAAGATAGAAACATCAGTGATGAGAGAGAATCATTGATCGGCTGCCTCCTGCACGCCCCACACTGGGCATGGAGCCCGCAACCTCGGCATGTGCCCTGACCGGGATTGGAACCGTGACCTCCTGGTTCATAGGTCGATTCTAAACCACTGAGCCACGCTGGCCGGGCACATCTGTCTTCTTGTTTGTTTCTCAGTTTGTAGAGACAATGCACGTTCCTTGGCTTTAAACCCAGCAGCAGTGGGTAGAGTCCTAACCATACTGCCTTTTCCCTAGTTCAAGGTAGCTGGGGAAGGGCTTTTAAGAACCCATGTCTTTGTCAGAGTGAAGGGGGGTTGGGGAGTGAAAAAGTGAAGGGATTAAGCAGTGCAAATGGGTAGTTACAGACTAGTCACAGAGATGTGGATCACAGCATGGGGAATATAGTCAACAACATTGTGATAACTGTATGGGGCCAGGTGGTTACTTGAAGCAGTGCAGGGACTAACCTGTAAAGTCCATGATTGTCTAACCACCTTGCTGAACATCTGAAACTAATACAGAATATTATTGAATGTCACCTGTGATTGGGAAACAAACAAAAAAAAAGAACCCATGTGAATAGATGGGCCCTCCTGGATAATCTAAGCTCATCTTCCCATCCCCTTGTCTTATCCTTAATCAAGTCTGCTAAGGCCCGTTGGCCTTATAGGGCAGCGTATTCCTAGTTCCATGGATTAGGGCAAGGCCATCTTGGGAGCCATTATTCTGCCTTCTACATGTGGACATAAACATGTAAGTGCCTCCAACACAAATGGGAGAGGACTGAGTCACTTCAGTTCAGCAAGGCACATGGTTAATTTCCTGTTAATGTCCCATATACTATTGCGTTTAAATTACCGCATCGGTTGCAAAAGCAAAAGAGAAACCAAGTCCATCTCTACCACTGGGTGAATTTCTTAGCACTCTGCAACTCAGTTTACTCAGATGCGTAAGAAGAATGCTAAACGAATCTACCTTTCTGAAATTTTGTGAAATTAAATACAACATTGCATATAAATTACTTGCCTCCCAGGAATCATGCATGTAAACTACCCTTATTATAATAATTATTATCAATCTAATTCATTTCCATCTCATTAATTTCAAAGCACTGATCTGCTCGTCTCTCTTTCTACTTCCAACCAAAGGAGCTTTGGATTTTAATTGTACCCTTTTCTATTATGTAGAAATCTAATAAAAATGGATTACTGGTATATTTGGCTTCTGATTCTCCTAAAATGTGATTTTATAAGGGCATGCCATCCAGATGCCAAAGGCAAGAGAAAATCCTTTGGTTGATGCATATTTGGTGTCAGTTTCACAGGCCTGGGTAGTGTCATGTTCATTCTTTCTGCTCCCCACCCAGGCATGGTTCCGGGGTGCACTTGCTTTGGATCAAATATTGAGTTAATTAAGACTCTTTTGGAAGGAAAACTCCATCCAGCTTAAAGGAAAGCGAGGAACCTACTCTAACCTCCGGAGCCTCACCACAGGGAGCATTTCTGGTAGCATGCACTGAACTCGAGATTCTAAATTAAATGAGGAAGAGGAGAAATGGAAGCTAGCGCCGAGCTCCTTGACCGTCTTTCTGGAAGCCTGTGCCTTCTGGCTTCTGTGTCCCTCCAACTCCCTGCGTTTTCCTCCCTCTTTCTGCCTAATGCCATTTACAACGTAGATTCTTGGCCTACTTAGGATAATGGCTAAGCTGCTACTCAAAAAAAAGAAAAGAAAAGAAAAAAAAAAGAAAGAAAGAAAGCAAGCAAAAGAGGCCCAAAGTAAAGGAGTTTAGAAAAAAGAGGATCTTTTTTTTTCTCTCTCTAGCTACAAAAGTCGGAAAGTGAGCCGCCCAAGTTAGCAGTCATTCAAAGACCCGGGTTCCTTCTAAACTGGTCTCTCTACATCCTCAGATTTCTGCATACCCCTGGGTTTCTGTGCACCTTCGGATTTTGTCTTCTGCCGTTCCAGCTGGGTTATAGGAAATTTTATGCTTCAATATTTCAGGGTTTGGGGAAACATGAGTTCCACAATGTCTTACAACCAAGAAAAAACCTTTTTTAATAGTGAGAATTTAGTCTGTGTCCACAGGCGCTGCACATTGAGGCAACCCTGTGAATATTAGTATTTTCTACCTTAATGTTTGAGCCTCTCAAAGTCCGTCTCAGCTCCTGAAATTACTTGTCCTAACTTCAAGAAACCAGAGAAACTGACTAATCTCTTTGAATCCCATTTCTGAATTTCCATGAGAGAGACCTAAATGGACTACTCTTGATCCCCAGCGTTGGACAGAGATAAGTGAAATAAGACAAACATGCTTTTCGCTCTCCATATCCAAAGTCGGAGAGGGATTCAGTGGAAAAGGTTATCGGTTGGACATGTAATCCGATGGTTATTTACTGCCTATGGATAGAATTTCAATTTTGTGAGGCTAACATAATGCTGGCATCAAACCAGGATAATGCACCCCAAACAGAAAGCTGCCAACCAAACACATTTAGTGGATGAAGGCATCATTATCTAAAATACTGCCAAGCTGAAATGTGAAAGACACGTCAGCAGTAAAACTCCGTGTACAAGTCCAGTTTACTTTACACTTGAAGGTATTTGATAGAAGGACTCCTGTTTATATATTTATTTTATAGATATGTCAGAGTAGAAAGACTGCTGTTACTATTTTTAGTTGATTAAAAGGCATTTGAATGAATTCAAATACATTTTTCTATTTAAAAGCATAGTACTAGAAGTAGATGGTTTTATCACTGTAAAGATACCACACCTCCAGAGTTTTCAGTTTTTTATTAGATCTGGTAATGAACTAATTTTTTCCTAACCCAGCATGATGCATAAGATGGCCTTGGGATCAATCTTCGTAGACATGAATGCCAGAGTCTGTGGCCTCCTGGTATAGTGTGTGTGTGTGTGTGTGTGTGTGTGTGTGTGTGTGTAAGAGACAGAGAGACAGAGGAAGGCTTTGTGTGTACATGAAATCTTGTCTAGAATTTTCTTTAACAAGAAAAATGGACATTTTCTTAGAAAAGCCTGCTGAGGATCTTTGATATTGATGGTCCCAATAATATCTATTACTATCTATACTAATAAAAGAGTAATACACTAATTAGATGGGATAGACCAGACATCTTCCAGACAAAGCCGCAGCAGCTGAAGGGCCAAGGGTGGCAGCCACAGTGGCTGGCAGTGGCAGCAGCAGCAGGGTGATGGGGGCAGCGCCTTCCCCTGATCAGTCCAGTTGCCTCCCGAAGAGGGAGGCCAGACTGTGGCTTAGGCCCACTCCCCAGGGAGCGAGCCTAAGCTGTCAGGAGGACATCCCCTGAGGGCTCTTGGACTGTGAGAGGGGGCAGGCTGGGCTGAGTGACCCCCCCCCCACCAGTGCATGAATTTTTGTGCACAAGGCCTCTAGTCTTTACTATTCAAAAATAGAAAAAGGAAAGCTACATATTTTTAAAAGTTTGAGATATTTCAAATAGTTCATTGAATAAAAAATGCAGAAGAAACTAGATTATCCTCAATTGAGAATTCTCTTCCTTGTTTCAATCTTCCACAGTATCAACTAATTCCCTGATTGAATGGCAAATCCCAGCACTTAGAAATACTGTCTAGATGTATGGCTGTTTGCAGTGAGATTCTCAAAACACAAAGCATAGCATTCAGCTATTCACACATATTATTTGCTCGTATGTGAAAAGCAGTTATTGATTCCTGTGTCTATTACTAAATCAGTTTTATAGTCATGCAATCAAGGTGCAGTGAAAGTTTCTAATTCAGACTTGCAGATACATTAGACATGAAATATGTTTCATTCTAAACACTCAGCTCTAGTCTCAAAACTTGCATTGCTCCTTCTTTCAAGAGATGAAAATTGTTCCCTTCTGTTATACAAATAGCCTGTTTCTGAACCCCATCATACACATTCAGAGAATAATCATGCTTTGAATGAAAAAAAAAATAGTTTTCTGTTTTCTATACATATTTCTCAATCTTTGCATTGCTGAGCCTTAGTTGAGTTACCTGTGTCCTAATTGTTTGTTTGTGTATTTCTAAAATGCTTGCTAAGGGGCGCCCTGCCAGGGAAGGCCATGAGCAATTGCTTTGAGGCCTGGGAAGGAACTGCTTATGTAAGCCCACAGACAGACCATCTTTCTAGCACCCCGACGCAACTGTGCATATGGGATGCTTAGTCATTATTATGTAACCGCCGAGCAGTGTAGTTAGAGAGTGCTGATGGCATCATAAATTGTATTTAAGAATCTGACATTAGATCCAGTATCCTGGCTTCAAAAATACAAGTTTTGCAAACAAGAATGCAATTTTGCTGGAGTTCCAGGTGATGTCTGTGGTTGCCTCTAGGGGTAATGTTCTTCAATGTCTACGACGTCCATGAGGGTCCATTTAAGCATATAAGTATAGAAGTTCTTTGGTTTATCTCTCCTCAGCCCCTCAACTCCACACCGAGGTATGTCAGTCTGTTCGATGCCTCCCCGCTTCGGGTCTCATTTTGTTGGTCAGTTCCTTTTGTTTATTAGATTCCACACTTTACTTTTGATACTCCTTCTCTGCACACACCACGGGAGGAGTGCAGTCATCTGATAGGAATCGTTTATACAAATTATAATAAAAGCAGAGGCGTGGCTTGCAGGCTTTCCTCTCTCACATTTAATGTGCTTGCATTTATGTGGGCAGTTGAGGTATGGATGGGAAGTGGACGAGGAATGAGGATAACATGGGAATTAAACGATGGAACTGATTTAGATGCTACTTGACTTTCAGTCCAGCTAGAAAATGTACTTCCTCACTTTTTTTTTGTTGTTGTTCTTATCATTGTCCTAATTCTTCTCTCTCTCTCTTTTTCTCCGGTATCTCATCGTGATCTGACATTGCAAAATAATAGAACCACTGACATGCTCAACAAAAATGTGATGCCTATAACCGTCTAACACTAAGAAGTTTCCAGATACTCTGGAGCCAGTGGAAAACCTGAAAAGTCTAATCTAACAACATTGCATTGTTTGATCTATGCCTTCAGGACAGAATGGATATTATTCAACAAGCCCAAGCAGACACGAATGGATGCTCTCATAAACACAGTGCTGGAGGCCAGCTACATCATCGCCAGCTTTATGTCCTAAACTCTCCTTTCACTGTTCGAGGCCAAGCACATCAAATGATGTGTCGCCTTCCTGGAATGTCAGAGAGGGTAGTGACTCCGACCAGGGACCGTGTTAATCAGCACAATTGATATGTTTGTGTCTACAGTCCCATTTTTCTCCATCTTCTTTTCTTTTCTCTCCCTTCTCCCTCTATATTTCAAGTTTTCCCATCACAGAATTTACTGTGGCCTGGATTTCTGCCCTTCCCTAGTCTGCCCAGAAGCAAAAACTCTGTATGTGGGGAATCAGGAAGGTTAACCACATCCTTAGATATATTTTAATTTGTAATATGAGGATTAGTTGTGTGTACCAAACAGAAGGACATTTTTTATTTTTTGTCACAAAATAGTTAAATAGAATAGGTTAGTGAATGTTGTTAGTTATTGCATATCTTCTATATTTTAAGTACCGTATGTGGTACATAAATTAGAGAGTTTATTATTATCTTCATCGTATTTGTTGCCTGTTGTAACAACATATACTCAAAGGAAAATCAAGAGAAACCTTATAAATATTTTCTCTAAGAAAACAGCATGGCACTGCAGATTTTAGAGGTGAGATATAGCTCACCTCTGAGGACTCCATAAAAATACAGGGGGACAAAGATATGGAAAGAAAGAATTTGAGTAAAAATGTGAGGGGTTGAATTGAGAGTATATTAAGTGGTAATAAACCACCAGATTAGAGAAGACATACGTATACCTGGAATGCAGTTCAGTTTCACTGAGGATGTGGTAGAATTGGTCATTAGAGTTGGGAAATACTGGGTATGAAAGGCCTAGAGTGTGGGGCAGGTGGCTGTATGGAATGTCTTCATTGTCATTAGGAGCCAAATGGGCTTCATGATTTTCAGGGCCGAGTGCAAAATAAACATGCACAGCACCTTGTTAAAATATGATTAAGACTTTCAAGACAGCTAGCTGCAGCAGAGCATTAAGCCAGTGGGGGGCTCTCCTAGGCATGGGGTCCTATAGGACTGCACAGGTACATGCCTGTGAGCGCCCCCTGCTGGTTAGTCAGTCTTTGTGTTGGAGTAAATGATAGGAGGTTTCCAGGTAAACTGGAGGATAAGGAATTAGGAAGGGAAAACAATTGAAAGACACTAGAACCATAGAGAAACATTTATAAATAGCCTAATGGTTGGGAATAAAAAGTCATAACATATTATGAATATGTTATGAAGTAAAAAAGAAAATCATCCATATTAGTTGACAAATAACAGCTAGTTGAAAAGACAAAGAAGAGAATTGAATAAAATGAATACACGTTTCAGTTTGGATGACTAGGAGAAAAAGCAAAAAAATAAAAACGACAAAAAAATCAGAAAGAGAGGCTGATTTTAGGGGAACATTGGGATGAGGTCAGTCTTAATCAAGGGGTGCCAAAATAAAACTGGATAGAAAAATAGATGAGGAAGCTAGGGATATGGATCAGATATCAGGAGAGCGGGGGCGGGGGGGGGGGAACATCATTAGGAAAAGAGATAAAGATTTGAAAGTTTTATGACCAAAGGGGGGAAAGGTTGTCCTCTTTGAAGATGAATTGTTCAAACAACTAATACTGACCATCAGTGGAGTAAATGATTCTCAGATGAGGTCTTGTTTTCTCATCCCAGACTTGCCTAGGTTGTCATTTCCATGAAGGGAAGAATTGGCCATGTGAGGTTAAATGGAATAGCTAACGAAGGGATATTTGAGCATGAAAATAATTTAGGCTCTAACCTTCAAGGCACAAACTAGTCAGAGAGAGAAAAAATAAGCAAAGAGCTGCAAGAGAACAGTAAAGAGTTACTGAAGTTCTAGGTGGAAAGACTTTCAAGATATAGGTACACGGAGACAAAGCATGTCTAATGCTGTACAGAGGTCAAGAGGGCACTTCTTGTTAGAAAGTCATGAACTGGGGGAGGAGGCTCCTGGTGCTAGTGTGGGAGCTTGCAATCCCCGGGGCAGCGTGCATAGCGCAGCCAGATAGAGAAGGACCATCACCAGGACATGTGACCCGGCAGGACGGTCAACTTGTAATGTGCATTGTGGAGGCACTCCCATTGGGGTGGAGCAGAATGGGCAACAGGAATGAGAAGAAAGTGACCGGTTCTGTGAACAGTGTTAAGAATGTAACCCAACTTTAAAGGGGAGGCAAAGACAGGTGCATGGGAGGAAAAATGGGAGAAAACAGATGAGTTCAAGAATAGAAGGTTTAAAGACTCCAAGAACCAGTTGTTCTAAGAGAAGGAGGGGGAAAGGAAATGTGAGAGGGGATGGGAAAAAGATTGAAGACACTGTGTTAAACACGAAAATTTCCAGATTCCATGACTGCAGAGCAAGACAGTGTTACCCTGTGAGTTCACACGAAGCCAAAGATAACGTCTTGTAATATGTTTCACTTCTTCTTCTATGAAAATGCTAGTCTATGGATAAAACATTGTTGGCATACCATTATTTTCATGTAATTTTTTTAGTTAAGATCCTAAACTCCAGCTTTCTGGTTTTGTACTTTAAGTTCTATACACAAGAGTTGTCCTCTGACTCTTTTGCTGCAGAGCTATTTAGGTGAATTATACTTAGCAAGTGTTTTCTGCAATCCGAGAGCTAATGATGCAGCCCTTTGCCTTCACCGTCTCATTGAAATTTCAACCCCCATAAAAAATGGTAGGACTTGGGTTCCTGGGCAGGTAACAGTCTAACAAATCTCCATCTTTCTGCTGCTCTACTTGCGTTGTAATAAATCCCAGCTCAGAATTTACAGTGTCTTCACACTAGTGCAGACAAGGAGCCAGAATTATCTCGGCCATTTCTCCAAGCTTCTAAAATATATACACATCCTTAATTCTGACCGGAAGAAATAGATACTTTGCGTTCTCCCACATGCTCTGTTGGGGAAATGGTTTTTCGTAATAGTTCTTCCGGGTGCCCAAGGTCACATAAGGCTGCTGCGCATACGTGTTCTTGCTGATGCTTTGAAAGCATTTAAGAAGTTTCTCTCCACTTTGCTGTTCTAGGTGTCTGCGATGGCATATGTGAAAATCGTTTACAAGGAAAACTTTTCCCTTGGGTTTTTCTGTCATTCTTGGCTTTCTCCCCCTGCTCTGCCCATTACTCCGACCACCACCGAATGTTTTAAGGGCCATCCATTTACTTCTTTGGCTCTACCTTTAAACATTACAATCTCTGATAGCAAGGTCTCTGTCCAAATAATGTTGGGATCAGTAATTTCTACTACAGTATCTGAATTATAATAGACTCTCAGCATACACTTCTTAAGTTCATGTGAAATGTGGGCCCAGGACCCACATTTTGGGGAAATGATGAGGTCTGTTTTCCAATTTCTCCCAAGCCCAGGACAGGATTCCTCGTCGTGGGGATCCACGTAACAGTATAGGTTGCCCCATGCACAGAGGGTGGCCCTTCGAGTTTCACAGATGGAGAAACCCTAACGTCTGGAACCTTCTGAACCCCATGGAATCAGGCAAGGTCAGGTTATGAGAACTCAGGAGGGAGTAGGGTTAGGGATCTTCTCTCCATCAAGGCCTCACCTCGGAAAAAAATGTCCTCTTGTCTCTTTGCTTAGGCATCTCTCTGTGCAGTGTTTTTATTCACCTGGGAATATGCAGGACCGACAGACAGCGTAGTGGCATACATGCATCCACCGGAGTTGTTGACTTGACCCCAGTCATGAATCACTTTGAACATATCGTGGCACGAAGAGGAATAAACCACATAATTTACCATGGTAGTCCAAAAAAGAAGCTGCAAAAGAAAAATTAAAACCAAAGGCATTGCATTTGCCATTGCTTAAATGCACACAGACTTGTTTTTAAGTGTGCGTGTAGCTTCCTTTGATCCTGAGTTTCCATAACTACAGAATAGGACATTTTTCACTTAGAAAAACACACAAACATTTGTCAAAAGGCGCTCCCTGGTGTGTAGTGCTTGGGTTCTCAGGAGTTTGACTTGGTGTAGTTTATACTTAACAACCTCTCCTGCTGAAGGGCTCTGCGCCTGACTCAGTCCTACCCCAGGTATTCTTCTTCCTGCTCCCACTCAGTGGTCATGACAATCAGTGCATCTACTGGCCCATAAATGCTTGCAATTAGTTCTGGCAGTAAAACTCTTGTTAGGAGTTTACGTATTTGAAAGCCATCTATTTTATTGGTAGGTCATCACTTTGGCCATTACATAAAATTGGTAAATAAGGAACAGAAGTTTCTCCAAACATAAATAGCAACATGAACATATTTAGAAAGTTTAAAAAAATGGATTGCATATATAAAGCCATTAAAATAGGGTCAAATTTCTAACTCTTTTCTGGCAAGGAAACAAAAATAATAATGCATTTAAAGAGCCAGCAGATGAGGATTTACAAGAAATGAACTTCTTATGTATCGCTAAGCCAATCTTTTGCTGGTAGAGAGGTTCTTGCCTTCAGTTTGTAAAAAAAACACAACATCCATGAAGCATTCAATGAAGTGAAGCCCAAGAAGAGGAGTTAACTAACTCCTGGCCGGCCTCGGGGGTTCAGTGGTTGAGCATCGACCTATGAACCAGGTGGTCACAGTTCAATTCTGGTCAAGGGCACATGCTTCTCTCTCATCATTGATGTTTCAAGCTCTCTCTCCCTCTCCCTTCCTCTCTGAAATTATATATATTTATTTATTTTAAAATGAGTTACTCCTCATCTGTAAAACAGGTTGGAGAGTGAGAAAGCAGTGACACCTGATTTTTCACTGTGATTGGTTATAATATGGAAATTTTTACTGGTTGCCTCCTATGGACCTTGCGCAACAGTTCAGGCTCTGCTTAGGGAAGCTTTGTGGGTCTGACAGATTGGTTTAGTCAGCTCAGGGAAGAAACTTTAAGGGCTGATCTCACTTGTTTTTTATTTTTTATTTTTATTTTTTAAGGGCCATGTGTCCTCAGAATTCTTCACTTAGCCCCAATCCCAAAGATATCTTAAGTGTTTTCTTCTGAACCTTAATATTTTAAATGTTGCCTGTCCTGATAAATGGTTTCTTGAGATGCCACAATACTACTTGTGGCAAATAAGTGATGTTCTGAAGTTTAGTTATAAGTTGAGGTGTATGAAAAACTTCCTGAAAGATGCTATAATTTAACATGAAATTACATTATTTCATTGTCATTCTGTTTTTCAGTGAAGGAATTGGGAAAAAAACTGTCAAAAACAAAATATGTAAATAAAAGGGCATTAATAAGGGGAGCAAAGCCAACAATTTGAATAAAATTTTCGATGCCTACTTTAATATAGAATGTAACTAACTAACTAGCTCATTGTTGCCCACCATGTACAGGACGCACACACCTGAGTAATTTCATAATCCATTAATTCAGTTACTCCATAAAAAGTGTCACATTTTTAAAAGTGAGGGTAGACAGTAGTGTTTAGCAAAAGTAGATTAAGCATAATCACTGCTATTAAGCATAAAAGTTAATTATGTATTTTCTAGAGTTGCAACCATAAATGAAAGCATAATGAATTACAAACATTTCATTATTTATTAGTAAGATGAATAGTGGCTGGTTAGAAGAAATGGCTCATTCCCTGTAAAATCTCAAAAGGATAATTGCACAGTTTTTCCCATCATTGCCATCAAATGAGAAAAGAGCATTGTTTCCTAATATAATTTTACTAGTAAAAGAAGAGATAGTCATAGGGATTTATTGATTCTTTGTAAATGAGTTCTCAAAAGAGGTAAAGAAATAATGTTTAGTTACATAAATTTCTGGTGTTGAAATTTCATACAGCAAAAGAAACGGTCCAAAAGAAAGAATATCCCACCCAGCCATTGTGGGTCAGTGATTGAGCGTCGACCTATAAACCAGAAGGTAAAGGTTCAATTCCCGGTCAGAGCACATGCCCGGGTTGCAGCTCAATTCCCACTGTGGGCCGTACAGGAGGCAGCTGATCAATGATTCTCTCTCATCATTGATGTTTCTTTCTCCCCCTCTCTCTTCCTCTCTGAAATCAGTAAAGATATATGTTTTTAAAAAGAATGAATGTCCCTTTGTTAATTCCTTCAAAATATTCCCGTTAACTCAATCATGTTTCTGAGAGAAACTGGAGATCAGACTATGAAAGGGCAAAGTCACAACAGAGGGAAGGAGCTCCCATTGGTGAGGTACCTACTGGTGGCTGTGGCAGTTTACAGTTGCCAGAATATAGCGGAAGGAAAGTAACTATAAGAAAAATGGGTCCAGTTGGTTAACGTTCTTCAAGAGATGCAAGGAAATTTGGAATTGCTTTTAATGTACTGTTTCGTCCTATGGATGTGTTTCTTGGAGTGTAACGGCACCTCAGATTAGATTTATATTCTGGTTCTATTTCAGCGCTGTTTGTCGACCCAGGGTGCAGGACCCACCTGGCCCTGTCATTAGAAGTATTACTCCCAGACAGACGTCGTTTTCATTATAACTCCTCAAACTTTCAATGTGATGTGGTTATAGTTCTAAACATGGCCAGAAAGCCAAGCTGGACTCCAGGAATATTATTGCGGTAGTGATGATTTTAGAAGAGGAAGCTATCAAGACTCGATGACTCAGACACATTTATGCCATACTGTGAGTTCTGTAAGTTGGAGAAATGTAAATATCTGCAGAAGCTATGAATTAGAAATTAGATTTTATCCCAACTTCTGAGGACACTGAGTTTCATACACTAGTGAGGAATTTTTTGGTGGGGGTAGATGAAGCTATTGTGATGCCTACGGAGATTAATTTGTGAATTCCACCAAGCCCATCAGCTATCAATCATCAGATACCCTGGAGAAGTAGGGGTTTGCTATATCGCTTTTAATCAATCCTCCTTAAGTGTTCTCACAAAAAATATGTTTTTAATTTAAGTAAAATAGAGGTATTGCTAAAGACACCAGAAACTTGGAACGATAGCAAGGAATGCTACAAAAATTCTATGTGCATAAGTGACAACTTAGATGAAATGACTAATACTTCAAATACCACAAATTACCAAATTTCCCCAAGATAACATAACTAACACGAAACATAATACATGTAATTATGAGAAGAATTGCACTCATATTTAAAACCTCCTGGAGAAAGCAAGTCTCTCGGGGCTGGGGAACGTCTGACCCACAGTCTGTATAAGACCCATAAGGCCTAAGAAATCATTTGTTCTGGCCTTGCCAAGGCATGGGGTGAGTTAATGAAATGTTTGCCAAATATAACAGGCTAATTTTTAATTTGATGATTCTGTGTGGCCCACAAGTGATGTGATAAATACCCAAAGGGCCCTTGGCAGGAAAAAGTTCCCCACCCTGTGAGCCTGGTGGTTTCAGGGGAAGATCTGGTCACACATTTAACAAAAAAGTGACACCAATGTTACAGGATCTTTTCTAGAAAACAGAAAAGAAGGAAATGTTTCCCAATCCATTGGTTTAGGCCAGTATTATGTGTTTGGGGGAGGGGGCGCGGGGGGGGGGGGGCGCGGAGAGAGAAGGGGAGGGGAGGGGAGTGGCGGATTAACACATATTTTGTATGTTATGTGTGTTATATATTGCATTCCTAGACTAAAATAAGTTAGATAAAAGAAAATGTTGTTAAGAACATAATAAGGAAGACAAACATTTACAGTACTCCTCTGTATTTATTGGTACGGTAAGTTTATGTTGCCTGTTTACAAGATGAATCACCCATCTGTCAGTACCTACATCAGTATTGTCTTA
Source organism: Myotis nattereri (assembly GCF_964212035.1). NCBI lineage: Eukaryota > Metazoa > Chordata > Mammalia > Chiroptera > Vespertilionidae > Myotis > Myotis nattereri. Next base: position 4,185,836 of record NC_138093.1, read on the forward strand.
TATGATACAAAGCACTGTAGGTGTTCTACATATGACTAACCCTAGACATCAAAAGTGAAAAGGCGTTTATAACGAAAAATAAAAAGCAGTGCTATTGCATTATGGTAGCCTAGCATAAGCTATATGATTGTTTCACAGTAGGAAGAAAATATCCAAAATATTTCCCAATGTATTTATTGAAATAAAATCTGTGCACAAGTGGACTCCCACAGTTCAAGCCCATGTTGATCAAGGGTCAACATGTATTTCCTAAATTAAATATATCTAAAAGCCTATAGAGAGAGAAAATAGAGATAGAGATATGGGTAGAAAGAGAGAGGGAAGATTATATATATATATATATATATATATATATATATATGAATTAAATTTATAGATGCTTGCTAGTCATCAATATGAATCATCTTTGGAGGAGAGATATTCTCATGAGATAAAGCAAAGTGTTTATTCTGTTCTAAGAAATGCATTCAAAATTTAAGAAAATTTAAATGATTTTCGTTATCTGTGTGTTCAGTAATTTACTAATATATTTGAGTATACAGATTAGTTAAGAGATTTTATAGTGATACTCTACCCTTCTGCTAATTTTCTCAGAAATCTGTAGTTTCATTATCTTGTTAGTTCTTTTAAAGTTCATAAGTGAATGTCATCCTGGCCTCAGCCCAGCTTCTAAGTTAACAAAGTCCTTTAATTGTAGCCAAATGCTATCCTTTGTAGTCTAATAATTTTGTGTAGAGCAGAAATTTAAAATCAGAACTACAGGAGGTCAATATCTGAGGTTCTTGCTTCACCACCAGAATAAAAATTAGATTAGTATATTTCAAAGGTTGTAAAAGGATCTAAGAAAAGCTAATTTTACTTAATTTCCAGAATTAAGAAGACATAATTGCTGTTACTCTGGGAATTGGAACATTCGTAATTATTGAATGTGCTAATTTCATGCCACTTGTGGTAAGTCTGTGGTAAGAGAAGTGAATGGTTATGTCCTCCACATATACCTTCTAAAATTGAGGACGTCAGCTCCCGCGTGATGTCTGGTGCCTCCGCGTGTGCTATGACGTAAGCCGGAGGTCGTGAAGAGCCCCCGGTTATAATGAACATTTGACTGAAGAGTCACTGCCTATGCATTTCTCCTCAGCATAACATGGAATCCAACTTTATCCTCAGTCACAGGAATTTTCTCCGTCAAATGGTCATCAGCGTCACCGCAACAATTTCGGTGGTTCTTGATGCCTCCTGAAATTGGCATCCATAGAATGCAGCACGCTGTTCAAAACTAATCTTCCTGGATAAGAAGAAAATAATGTCCAAAAATGATCTCAAGAGAGAACTGTCCTCATTTTTTTTTTTTACTCCAAGTTAGTCAGTGAGAACCAAATGCCAAAGCAAAATTAAACAAATATAAGCAAAAGTAAACAAAAATATTTTAAAGGGGAAATTAAAAGGAGGGATTTCTGGTTAAAGTGACATGTGTTAAATTGGAGATCCCAGATCCATGACGAGCCTTCCGAAATGTTGGAGGAGCATTTGAAATTATCAATGAAGTCTACGGCCATACCACCCTGAACGCACCGATCTCGTCTGAAATTATCAGTGAAGTCAGAGCACCATCCTGGAGAGGAAGGGAGTGGGAGAATTTTCCAAAAATCCTGATGGCGTTATGCCTTGGTCTCACAGCCGGATGCCACCAGAGATGGCAGGGACGGGGATAAGGGGGCTGAGCCTTTTTAAAGTCGGTACCCTCATATAAGCCAATGAAGAAGACACCGTATTTAAATATCGAGGTGAATTTAAAAATTGCAGATTCCTTCTGCTCCACAACCTCTCCAACCCTTGTTATTAGTTGTCTTGTGGTAACAGCCATTCTAGCTGCTGTGAGGTGGTATCTCCTTGTAGTGTTTTTTTTTTAATATATTTTATTGGTTTTTTACAGAGAGGAAGGGAGAGGGGTAGAGAGTTAGAAACATCGATGGGAGAGAAACATCGATCAGCTGCCTCCTGCACACCCCCTACTGGGGATGTGCCCACAACCCAGGTACATGCCCTTGACCTGAATCGAACCTGGGACCCTTCAATCCTCAGGCCAACGCTCTATCCACTGAGCCAAACCAGTTAGGGCTCCTTTTAGTTTTGATTTGCATTTCCCTAATAGCTAGTGAAGTTGAGCATCTTTTCCTCTATTTGTTGGCCATTTGTATGTCTTCTTGGGAGAAGCATCTGTTCAGGTCTTATACCCATTTTTTTATACCCATTTTTAAGGCAACATGGATGGATCTTGAGAATATCATGCTAGATGAAATCAGAAGGAAAGGTTAAGAACCATCTGATTTCACTCATAAAATTGACAGCAACAAATGAACAAACAAGAAAAACAAACAAAAACTCATAGACACCAATAACAGTATGGTGGTTACCAGAAGGAAGGGGGGTGTGGGTAGTAAAGGATAAAGGCGGTCAACTATATGGTGATGGAAGAAGATTTGACTTTGGGTAGTGGGCCACACTGCAATATGCAAATGGTGTATCATAGAACCATACGCTTGAAACCTATACAATCTTATTAACCATTATCACCCCAATACATTTAATTTAAAAAGAAAAAAAAAGTAAATAATGAAAATTTCAGATTCTAAGTTTCCTGGAAGATAATGAAAAAACAAACAACAAAAACTACCTCTAGTTCATATAACAGCACCTAAAATGCATCTGCAAATTTGAACTGTTTTAGTTTCTCACATTTTGAATTGATAAATTTGTCCTAAGAAGCATCTAGAGCAGTGATGGCGAACCTTCTGAGCTCGGCGTGTCAGCATTTTGAAAAACCCTAACTTAACTCTGGTGCCGTGTCACATATAGAAATTTTTTGATATTTGCAACCATAGTAAAACACAGACTTATATTTTTGATATTTATTTTATATATTTAAATGCCATTTGACATAGAAAAATGAACCAAAAAAATGAGTTTGCATGTCACCTCTGACATGCTGTCATAGGGTCGCCATCACTGCTCTAGATTTTGTAACTGAGCAAAGAGTCGTCTGAAAACCAAGTGCAAGTTTCCCTTTTGTAAGGAAACCTCCGCCTGGAAGGGCGTCCCCTGACTGTCCCTGGAGGAAGGGGGGTGACCATATCTCCAGGAACTTGGGGGTGTTTCAGCCAAGAACCTGGGAGGGTTGAGGGAAAATTATTCTCCATCCCCCACACAGGAAATTCAGATTGTTCTGCTTTGGATAGAAAATACACATTTGAACACTTCGGTTATTATGAAGCTTGCAAAATATGTTCCACGATTGGTCAGGAAGAGTGAACGGAGGGACAGAAAAGCAGAGACATAAAAAAGATCACTTTTCCTTCTTACCCTCCTTTTTGTTTTTTCTCCATGTGCTTGTTTTTTGTTCCTTCCTCTTTTGAATTTTAGGCTGAATGCTCAGAAGCCGGCCCCAGGTCAGCCCCAGCCCATCCTGTGCATGTTAATGACTTGCCATCTAAGCACCTGGCATTTATTTTTAGTTGTAATTGGAAGATTATATAACTTACTAACAACGTAATTGGTAACAATACACAGCTCAGGATGTTTCCAGCTAATGTTAAAATGTAATTGAAATGTAAATAGAGTAGCAAAATGTCATATGCAGCAATGAGTTCTAATATTTTCCTATTAACAGAGGAAATCAAAATGGAAAAGGCAGTTATAAGAACTGTAATTAATGATGTTGACTAAAACTACCTCATGGCACTGGACATTGACTGACTATTGCATAAATCCAATACTACGATTTTTGTTTGTTTTTATCATACATTAAAAGCTATTTCTAAAAAATGGCTGACATTGTCAGGCAAAAAGGCTTCCAACATTTAAGAAAAATCTGACACTTTTTTATGTCAAACACCTGGTATATTAAAGTAGAATAGAGCCTAGGCAATGTGGCTCAGTGGTTGAGCATCAACCTATGAATCAGGAGGTTGCGGGTTTGATTCCCGGTCAGGGCACATGCCCGGGTTGTGGGATGAGGAGGGAGGGGACATGTAGGAGGCAGCCAATCAATGATTCTCTCTCATCACTGATGTTTATATATTTATATTTTATATACATATTTATATTTTTATATATATTTATATATTTATATATATATACATATATATGTATATATATATATCCCTCTCTCTTCCTTTCTCTTCCTCTCTGAAATGGAAATATATAAACAAAAACAGAAATTGGTATGGTAGAAAGATGCGCACCATTTTTCTCTCCATAGAAATATTCATGTTCAGAAGTTTGTTTTTTCTTTTTCACTTATAGGATAAGCTGAGGCCTTTCTTTTGGTAAAAAGAAAATTTACTTTCTCTCTAACAAAGGAGTTTTCTGCACCATTTTTAAAGCCCTAACTATGTATATACACTGTATATATTCTGCAACTGTTCCTCCCGATACCAAAGATAAGTAAGTAAAACCAGTAGCAAGAGAATTGTGCTCCATAGATTGAGTTCAGCATGGAATTGGCCCTCCCCTCTCGGGGGCATCACCTTTCTTTTGGTGATGGGCATATCTGATCTGACATTTTCCAGCCTTGCTTTCCCATTGGCCACATCTCTCCGTGAGCCCTCCCCAAGGTACCACCTCTCAGACCCTGGGCTTTGTCCAGCAGCTGGCCGGCTCAGGAGTGGCTGAGCATTTTCATGAGAAAAGGACAGAGAGGTCAGGGAAAAGTGTCCATCATCTCCAGTTCCACCACATTCCCTGTGGCCTGGAGATAAAGAGGAGACTGTTTAAGGGCCTTCAGTGTAAATGCCATTTTGTTCATTTAGGTCTAAACGGAATGGTATTTGCCTGGCCTAGTCTAATGAGTGTAATTTGTGAAATCAGGTCTATTTCCACTAATTCAGTATCCATAGCAATAAAAGCATAATATGCTAATTAAACCGGACGTCCTTCCGGACGAATTCCCGGACGAAGCTGGGACTGTGAGGGAAGCCCGGGTCCCGGGTACCAGAGGGAAGCCAGTGCTGGCAGCCGGGGAAAGGAAGGCCTGCTCTTGCCGAATTTCGTGCATCGGGCCTCCAGTGTACATATATTAAATTAGTAGATTAACTCCAGTAAATGTGTATTTGGTGAGGAAATAAATCTTTTAGAAACTAGCCGGTGATAACCCTGACAGTCTGTTCACTGAAGCCAGGGACACATTCAGCATCAAACCGTCATGTGGTTCCCTGAATGTTTGTTCAACTCACTGTGGGAGGGGGGATGCATTTTAAGGATGAAAGGAATGATTTTTAGTATTTAAACGGCCTGTTTCTGTACCTTCGTAGGTGGAGCTATTCCGTGCAGAACAAGCCAGATGTTCCCAACAAATTATCTGGGCCCCGTTGGGAGACCATTCAGGTAGCCCGGGTCCCTTGCTCAACTGACCGCTTCCATGCATGCAACAGTGGCCTGTTTAGTGGCTCTGGGTTTGCAAAATGGGGCGCTCCGCAATGCACTGCTGGGAAGGGACCTCAAGCCCCCCCAGGCATGACCGCTGGTACCAAGGGGCAGGAGCAGGGGCGGCCAGCTAACGTGAATCCTGCAATCAGACGTGGACTGGCTGGTTTTGCGCAGAGGCCCAACAGCTGGGGAGGAAAGCAGCCGAGCTGCCAACAGCGACAGGCCCCGGAGAGAGTGGCTGCGTTAGCAACCGCCATGGAGACGCGGCGCCTCCTTTCCCCCACCTGCAGCCGTCCTCATGTTCATGGCAACAGCCTCAGCCACCAGAGCCAGGCTGGGACTTGAAACATCAGTGACATATTTTGAAATGCCTCAACATGGGGACGTTTGCTTAATGGAAGCCACGGCAGAGGAGGGAAGCGCACTGGGCTATGAGACCAGACCCCCCAGGGTGTAAATCCTGGTTTCGATCTTTACTGGTTTTGTGACCTTGAAGACCTTGAAGGGGTTCTCTTTGATCGCTCTCTTTTTAAAATACATTTTTATTGATTTCAGAGAGGAAGGAAGAGGGAGAGAGCTATAAACATCAATGATGAGAGAGAATCATGGATGGGCTGCCTCCTGCACACCCCACACTGGGCATGTGCCCTGACTGGGAATCCAACCACGACCTCCTGGTTTACAGGTCCAGCTCAACCACGGAGCCACAGGCGGGTGAAGGAGTTCTCTTTTATTCGCGATTCCTCGTCCGTAAAGTGGCGGTAATAACACGATGTATGAACAGAGAGGCAGTATGAGTGGCCTCGCGGGTGCTAATTGTAGATTTGGGTGGTAAGTCTAGATGTCCGGGGAGCATGATACTGTGCTAGAAGCTTGGCCGCCATGACATAGCTGTGACAGCTAACTGGTTTATAAGACTGTGTTGATTTTAATTTGATGATGTGAATGGTTGGGTTTCTCCAAAGCACAGTTATCTAAATAATAATAATAATAATTATTATTATTATTAAACCCTTTATTTACTCAATTTTATTTTTCTCAAACAAATTGAGGATGACTATTTAATGGCAGATGCCAACCACAAGGAGGAGCCCAAGATCCCTTCATCCCCTATTCACCCCCTAGCATGGGGCCCATCCAAGGGCAAGGGAGGGCCCAGGTGGTGGGAGTGCGTCTCTCTCTCTCTACCTGAGGACCCCAGGCTCTCCCCCTGCAGCCTCTCTTCAGAGGCATCACCTGGGGCCTGGTCTCCCAGGGAACCAGGAGGCAGTGGGGTCAAAGCAGGCCTGTTCCCCGACGAAGAGGCACGTCTCTGAGAAAACCTAATGTGGGTTCTGTCCCAAACACTGAGGGGCAGAGAGCCACACTTTTTTGTCTTTCTTTACTCTCTGTTAGTCTTTCACTCTCGCTGGACTAGCGACTGGTTGAGGGCTGTGATCTGGGAGTAGGCCTGGGGAGGACTCTTGGAACCGCAGGGATGTTTCTCGGTCCATTTAGATGCTGAACTTGTCTGTTCCTTTTCAGCAAGAGTAGGCTCGGCCTCCCCACCCTGGTCAGGCTGGTCCAGGAGGCGATTGCCCTGAGCGCGACATGGAATGCCAGGAGTACAGGAGCCGGCACCAGCTAGTGTAAGCTAGCTTGTCACTTGGTGTTATGAGAAACTGATGGCAGAATAGTTGAGCGTTCAGGATCCTAGGTCCCAGGCAATAATAATAATAATAATAATAATAATAATAATAATACTTCCCCACATCCATTTCTCCTTATAGGCAGCGGTTGTGTGTGCCCAGAACTGGGGTTCAGACCTTGGACCTCCCATCTGCTAGCTGTGTGAGCGTGCTTGTTTCCGCATCTGTAAAATTGCAGTTCCTCATTTTGTGTTTTGCATCAGTCTGTTCATTCACTGAGCCCCTGCCGCATGGCTGACACTGCCCTAAGCGCTAGAACGCAGTGCTGAGCAGCAGGCACCCAGTCGGCGCACACTGTCCTGGGGAAGAATGTTGACAATGAGCAGAGAGAGAGACGTAGGGTAAAGGGCTGTGAAGGAAAACAGTAGAAGGGACAGGACTGGTCAGGAAAGTCATCGCTGATGTCCAAGCCGCACGTACGAGGGGGACATCGGTTTCAGGCTGAGGGAGAGTGCAGCACAGGGTGCGTCGGGTGCCGGGTGCCGGGTGCCGGGCATGCAGAAGGACCTGCTGACATTGCGGTATTGTTGAAATTACGTCAGCGATGGGGAGAGCACCCGGAGGTGAGGTCAGAAAAGGTGAGGACACGCTGACACAGTCATCCTAGGATGAGCCTTCCTAGCACCGGGGACTCCATTATCCAACCAAAAGGTTGGTCATCAGTGCATCCTTTGGATTGATTTATGACCAAAAGGGGGATGTGTGGACGAAAGGGGCCACATGCTGACCGACAAGCCAGGGAAGGGCCTCCATGGCCGTCTTGCAAACTCAGAGACCTAAAGTCACCACAAAGGATGGCCTGAAATTAAACTTTAACTAAAAGAACTTTAATTAACAGCAGTGATGGTGGGTAGTCATCTCCTAGGCCGGTATCTTCACTGACAAGGTCAACCTTTACCTTACCTTTTTGCATCTATGATAACACACCCTTGAAATGTCTGGGTAACTTGTAACTTCCCTTTGTCTGTGCCCCTGGGGCACAACTTAATGTGCTGGGCGCCAGGACAGAGGCCACCAATTCCTTCATTGTTCCTGTACCCACCTAAGCATGTGTCTATCATTTTACTTCTTATCCAATCCCAGGGTTCTCCCCTAGCCACCCCCTCTCCTGCCTCTCTAATCTATCACCAATGGATTTCACCTAAGTCCCCTCCTTTGACTGCAATATAAAAATATAGATGTAACACCCAATCCATTGAGATATTGCTTCCCGGCAGTTGTCAACAGTGATTGCAATATAAAAAAAATAGATGTAACACCCAATCCATTGAGATATTGCTTCCCAGCAGTTGTCAACAGTTCGGCTCAAATAAACTCACAAAAATTATTTTTTAAAAAAAAAGGAAAGAAAAGGTCAGGACACTGGTCACAGAGTGTCCTTCCGGCCATTGGAAGAACTTCCGCTTTTCTTCCATGCATGAGGAGAAGGGATGGCCCTGGAGCAGATGTGAGGTGATGTGACTTCCGTTGGGGCCACACGTGGACAGTGGACCTCGGGAGAGGCGGGAGTGGATGGAGAGAAACATTGGGAGGAAGAAGAGTGAAGAATAGACCAGCCAATGATGATGGCGTGGACAGGGGCTGGGGGCGAAGAGAGAACTCTACTTGTACCGTAGCAGCGGCGCCAGAGGACTGTCTCACCATATGAATGGGAAGAGTTTGCTTTGACAAAAGGAAACTCACTTCCTTTATCATGTTAGAATTTCAACACGAGTTCTGTTTGAGATGCTTGTCAACCTCAAAGCAGAGAATTTCAGAAAATTCTGACCATGATTAAAGTCTTCAAACCACCTTTTGTGCACAGTCAGAAGAAGGATAGCTGTTATCTCCATGACTGTTTCTGCCTTATGATCTGGCATCCTATCCATGGGGGGCGGGGGGGAGTGAATGTGAACACAAGATCAAGGTTAAAGGCTCCCCGAGAGGACAGGGCACAGCACAGAGAGCTGAACTTCATCGGGACAGAATCCCCAGTCAACATAGCAACATCTGGCATCTGCAGGATTAGCATTTATTAAAAAGCCGGATGTGTGGAGTTTGGGGGATTCAGAAGATCCCTGGTCAATTCTTTTCAGGCCTCACTAGAGATGAAATTAGATTAATAAATGCTATCTTCATTTTTAAGGGATTGCCCAGGGGGGAGGGGGGGAAATGCCTTGCACAGTTTTGATAAAATTCTGTACTTTATAGACTATTTGCTGTGTTTTCTCCCTGTATAATCAATCTATTTTATCTTTAGACCTAGTAGAATATATAGGGTGGGGCAAAGGTAGGTGTACAGCCCGGCTGGCATGACTCAGCGGGTGAGTGTCGATCTAGAACCAAGAGGTCCGGATTTGATTTATGGTCAGGGCACATGTCTGGGTTGCAGGCTCTCTCTCATCATTGATGTTTCTCTCTCTCCCCTCTCCCTTCTTCTCTGAAATCAATTATTTTTATATATATATATATAATACACACACACACACACACACACACACACAATTTTTTTAAAGTTCTTGGGAACAAAATCTTAGATGCTTATATCCCTCCCACCCAACTTTATTTAATACCTTTGCAAGTTGATAGCTTTATCTAAAGAGTAGCAGTCCATAGTGCAATCATTTTTGCTCTTCTTTATATGTTTAAAAGTTATTCACGATGATGCATATACCTTTTGGTCATGTATTTCCATTTTTGGAACAATGCCGTAATGCACTATCATAGGGTAGTATATTAATTCACTCTGCAGTTTATAGACTTCTAAGTTGTTCCAGTTTTTCAGTATTAAAAATGAGGTTGCAAAGAACTTTTGTTCCACCGTCTCCTTGTGTACAATCCAATATTTCCTCTCCAGCGAAGAGTATTCGCAGTGTGACACCAGTGGGTTTGGGTACCCCAATGTGGTCGGGCCCTCAGGCCCTGAGCAGCTGGGGCAGTGGGAGACACCCTATGGCCTCCTGGGGCAGCCAAATTGATGGACTTAAGTGGGTCTTCAAATATTTTTTTTGGTACATTTTTCATGACAAGAAAATATTTGGAAGCACCCATTTAGCCTTTGTCGCTAGAGGTAGTTTCTAGTGATAGGTGTGTAGGAAAGTTAATGCAGCAAGCCTGACTGTTGTCATTTGAAAGGGTTGTCTAGACCTGGCCAGTATGGCTAGTTGGTTGAGCATCATCCCAGGGTACATGCCCTGGTTGCGGGCCCAGTAGGGGTCGTGCAGGAGGCAGCCAATCAATGTTTCTCTTTCATGTGGCTGTTCCTCTCCTTCCCCCTCTCCTTTCCTCCCTACCTTTCCCTTTCCCTTCCTCTCTCTCCAAAACCAATAAAATAATATATGTTTTTTAAAAAGAGCCCTGGCAGGTTTTTGCTTAGTGGTTAGAGTGTCAGCTCTCAGACTGAAGGGTCACAGGTTCGATTCTGGTCAAGGGCATATACCTCAGTTGTAGGCTCACTCTGTCCGGGTGCATGCAGGAGGCAACCGATCAAGGTGTCTCTCTTACATCGATGTTTCTCTCTCTCTGTCTCTCCCCTCCCTTCCACTCTCTCTAAATATTTTTTTTAAAAAAGAAAAGCAAGAAAGGGTTGTCTGTTAGGTTGGCTCTTACCTCGCTGTGCCTGAAGTGTCTGCACAAACAATATGACTTATGCTGAACATCTGATTTCCCCCCTTTGCATACCTCCTCCCCTCTCCCCCTCCCCTGGCCTTCACCACGCTAACGTCCGTGTCCGTGGGCTGTGCGTGTATGGTCTTTAGTGCATCCCTTCACCTTCTTTATCCAGCCACCCCCTCCCTTGGGGCACTGGCCAGTCTGTGCCAGGTATCCATGCTTCCCATTAAATTCTGTTCATCAGTTTATTTTATTCATTAAATTCCACATGTGAGTGAGATCATGTGGTATCTGTCTTTCTCTGACTGGCTTTTGTTCCCCTGAGCATCATACTCTCCTGGTCCATCCATGCCATCGTAAAGGGTGAGAGTTCTTTCGTTTTTACACCTGCGTCGTATTCCACTGTGTAGATGCACCACAGCCTTCTTACCCACGCATCTGCTGATGGGCACGTGGGCTGTTTCCAGAGAGGAACAAATAAAAACACTTTTATGCAATAATAAGTACTGAGAGTTTCTGGAGCTTTCCTCTCTGTTGATGATGGTTTCCTATCTTTCTCTTTGCATTTCCCCGTGGGATTAACAGATAGTGCACCCGGGGATACCTCCTCTTCTGTAGGTGCACTGAGGAGACTTCCTGTCACAGCACATCAAGTGTGTAGTTCCATGCTGAGTCATTCCTTTTCAGGTATAGTTTGTAATAAATGGAAAGTAGAATGAATTTTATTAAGCATCAGATACGTAGTTTTTTCTAAGAAATCTCGAGTAGGGAGCTAATTTGGAGGCACACATAAATCGCATGCATGTCTTGGCAGAGAACCAGTGAGCAATGCTACCAAATAGGCTATTTCCTATCATTTGATGACCTTTAAGGTGTTGGGTGCAGAGTGCCTGGGATGACACCTGGAGTGTTATCCTCACAGCTCTTCAGATCGCCCTCAGGGCTTTCCATGTGTGGGGTCATTAGAAAATAGTATAAAAGTTTTTCACCTATTTTTCATGTCATGTTCGGAAGAGATTATTATGTGCTATTGCCTTTAGAATTTCAACATGAGCTGAACTCTACATATTTTAGTAAAACACACAACAGCTTCGTGGTATAATCAACATGTGCTAGTTAATTGCTAGAGATTGATAAAAGCCCTCGCTCAGCTTGATGAAGTATTAAGTAAAGAAGAGAACAGTGAGCCTCACACCGAATGGGTCCTGATACCATGTGGGTACCAGACATGTCAGAAACATCTGGAGGACACCTTTCTATCAATAGGCACGGGGAGAAACACACAGTGGGGCTGCAGTCACTGTCTGAGCATGAATAATGGTCCAGGGTGCTTTTTGTTCAATGGTACCAGTATGTGATTATGCTAAGATCCACCAGTTATTTTTTTTAATAATTGTAAATATTGCAATAAAATGTAATGCTACAGGTATTGTTGAGCATCAGAATCATGTATGATTATTCATTTGCTCCTGGGCTGGGCCTATGTTAGGCACTGTAACATGTACTCGTGTGTGTGTGTGTGTGTGTGTGTGTGTGTGAATCTGAAATTCAATTTGCCTTCAATATAAAAGCACATGGTTATGGTGTGCCTCTGTTCATGCAGTCCGCAAATTATTACATGTCAGGCATCATCCTAGGTCAGTGATGGCGAACCTATGACACGCGTGTCAGAGGTGACACGTGAACTCATTTTTTGGTTGATTTTTCTTTCTTAAATGGCATTTAAATATATAAAATAAATATCAAAAATATAAGTATTTGTTTTACTATGGTTGCAAATATCAAAAAATTTCTATATGTGACACGGCACCAGAGTTAAGTTAGAGTTTTTCAAAATGCTGACACGCCGAGCTCAAGAGGTTCGCCATCACTGGCCTAGGCGCTCAGTGAGGAGAACAGACAGAAATCTCAGCCCGAGTTCCCCAGGAAGTTCTTGTTTTGGTAGGAGTATGCTGAGAGAGGAAGGAGAGAGCGAGGAAACGACACATAAACACGGAACCGGATACATACGTCCATTGCATGGTATAACAGAAGGCGGTAAGAGCTGTCGGCAGCTTCGCCCCAGGTGAGGCAGGGTCAGGGCGATCTGGAATGTGAGGGGGAGGAAGAATGGGGTTCCATTTGTATGGGTAGGTTACTAATTAGTTGACTCTGAGTCATGCACGTGGGACATTATCATCAGGGAATCTAGCCTAGTCCAGTGCGCCCGCCAGCGTGACGGGCCCTCCCTGATCATAGACCTCTGGTTGTCCCTCCCCTGCTGTTTCAGGGGTTCGGCTGCTACAAATCGTGACATGACGAGCTCTCTTGCACGTGTTTCGGGTGCCCATACTCTACTGGGCAGGAGAGGAAGTAGAGCTGTAGGCGATGCATATGTTCATCTCTGACAGACACCGACCAACAGTTTTCCAAAACCGCTGCATCAACGTAGAATCCCAAACGCAGAGGGGAGTTCCCGTTGCTGCACGTGCTCACCGGTCTTTGATATTGACCTTGTACTCTCGTTTGGCTTTTTTTTAGTGGTTAGATACACCCGTGGGTCTGATGGCCATGGCTCCTTCCAACAGCGTGGCCCATCTTGTCCTTCATCCTCTGTTTGAGTCTAGGCACTGACATCCTGAATTTCATTCAAACTGTGCCACTGCCTTTATGCCAGCTGGCTGGAGGGAGGAGGGATTGGACGTTTGTGGCACATTCTGAAAAGATGATCCTTCCTGAGATCAGCAGGCAGCTATAATTATAATGAAAGAGACAAGATATTTATTTAATCATTTCGAGTCTTTTTTTACTCCCCGACCACTTCAGAGGGACTCCTGAGCACTTCGCTCACCCTGAGTGCCAACACCTACACGGAGTGTAAGCACAGCTGCTATGCAAAGTTATTAGCAGCAAATTTAGCTCATCGTAATATCAACTTGTCAGAATTGCAGTGAAATAAAATGAAATAAAAGTTCCTGTTACTATACCATTTGAACATTTTCTCCTTTGGCAATAGTTGATTCCAAATAGAAAAAAAAAATTGGAAAAAAAAAATGAACTCTAAGTGCAATATTCTGATTCTCACTTAATTGATAAAAAAATCACTACACTATCTTCAAAATCATGCTATTTCTTAGAATAAAGATATATCCTTTTTAAATGTCCCTTTTCCTAGATTGTTCTAATTTACTTCATGATAGGAAGGGCATATCTAATATAAAGCATGAGGTAGAATTATAGAAATTACATGATTGCTCTGAGGTGCCCACTCGAGAGCACATCAGCCTACATATATGCCTTGTTTTAAGCAGATTCCATGCATAATAAACTTCATGTTTTAAATATGATTTATTGTTGGCTCCCTCGCATAGTAAAGCGGCTGAGGTTTAAACAAATTGTTCCATTTATACAATACTACTTAACACATTTTTCAGGTAAACATCTAGAGCAGTGGTTCTCAACCTTCTGGCCCTTTAAATACAGTTCCTCGTGTTGTGATTCAACCATAAAATTATTTCGTTGCTACTTCATAACTAATGTTGCTACTGTTATGAATCGTAATGTAAATATCTGATATGCAGGATGGTCTTAGGTGACCCTGTGAAAGGGTCGTTCGACCACCAAAAGGGTTGCGACCCACAGGTTGAGAACCGCTGACCTAGAGTGTAGAGACATACACGTGTCATGCACATTTAGAAACAAATCAGAAAATGTTATTTCCATGAAGCATTTCCAGCTAAAAAAACGAGTATAGAAATAGCATGAGAGGCACCAGCACATTCATAATTCACCTTTTACACATATTAGCATGTCATATTTAACTCAGAAATGTTTATCCAGTAAAATCACAGATGCTTACATCCTCCTCACCACCCCAGGAGACAGCCTCCAGTCCGGCCTGTGCAGCCTTTGAAACTCCCGGCTACCACCTCAGAGTCATCTATGTCATGGTCTTGTCTCAGATAATAAACAATCCTTAGTGTTAATGGGGACTGTAAAGATGGAAGCCGAAATCATCTCCAGAAATCCCTGAGCGCTGGTGACGGCAAGCATGTCAGGGAGACAGCCAATGGGAAGAACACCAGGGTGTTGAGCCAGGTCTGCTGTAAACCATCTCGTGTGGAACAGGCCACCTCCCATATGGCCGGTCTTCTCGTGGAATAGTCCTCCCAAGGGGCTCTGCCGCTGCATGGATGCCTGTCGTTGGATCTGTCCTTTCCTGTTGGCCACGGGTTCTAAGCTTCCCTCTGTCTTACACCAAACGACGTTATTATTTGAGTTTTGTTTCCTCCCAGTAAGTCCTTTTGTTAGGTTGCCCATGACCAAGTTATTTAAACTCTGTGGACCTCCACGTTCTTATCTGTCCTCTGAGTGAATTGAACCTGCTGACTTGCTTGGGCACAATATTGTGAAAACCATAGACCGAGGGTCCAGCCTCATCATCACTGTATCTTCAGTGTTCAGAACAGTGTTTGGCATCTGGTAAATAATAAATGTTGAGTGAATATGTGTAAAATTTCCCCCCAAAAAAAATTACACTCCAAGGAATACAATTGTAGATGCTACATTAGTCACATTTGGGATAGCCCTAAACAAATCGTAGAAGTGTGACTAAATCTTCACAGATGGCATGTGTGTGTGTGTCTCTTCATAGCCTTCAGTTACTTACAAACTCAAGTGAATTAGAAATTATACCCTATTACATCCATTTTTGATACACTCTATGATGAATCTGTTTTAGCATTTTTTTCTGGCATAAAGCATAGTCTCTACTTTATATACTTAAGGAAAATTTTATAATAAAGGGAAATATTTTACAACGAATAGAAATATGCTCAAATTCACTGTTTTATAAGCTGTGATGATTTCATAACATTTATTGGTGGTAAACTTATTTTTGTTTCCTTCTCAATCTGTCACTGGATCCTAACATAAATGTTTTATTCCTGGCAGCTTCAGATAATAAACCTCCACCTTTCTTTCTCCCTTTCAAAACTCCAGAGCACTCTCCTACTCCATATAAATATTCTCATCCCCAGCATCACCTTCTCTAAGGCAGATCTCAAATGTCAGAGTATCATTAACTGAGGGGCTGATTAAAACACAGATTCCTGGCCTGGCTGGCATGGCTCAGTGGTTGAGTGTGGACCTATGAACCAGGAGGCCACAGTTCAATTCCCTGTCAGGGGACTTGCCTCGATTTTGGGGCTCAATTCCCAGTAGGGGGCGTATAGGAGGCAACTGATCCATGATTCTCTCTCATCATTGATGTTTCTATCTCTCCCTCTGCCTTCCTTTCTCTGAAACCAATACAAACATAGTTTTAAAAACCAAACACACACATATTCCTGGGCCACACCCCAAGAGTTTCTGATTTGATTGGTTTGCTGTGTAGCCCAATGCATAGAGTCTGACTCCATTTTGTATGTTCCACTCAAGTCTTAGCATTTCTCTAATCACATCTTCGCAAGCTGATCAGAAAGCTTTTCAGATTTCCCATGTGTAACAAGGGTTGTGGGTTGTGGGCTAGTTAGTACAGGCTGTATCTCATGGGCTATAAATATTTTTTTTTAATTTTTAAATGTGCATATTTTGCCACATATTGAAATATTTGAATAACTTATGCATATTGGACTCTTATAAAGAACTAAGATTTTAATGAAGAGCATAGAAATAGATTGCTTTGTTCCCTTTGTGATGAATTGGCATAGCTTGGTTAACCAATTCGAAATCAGAAATCATGACCTAGCACATCCTTAGAGAGAGACCTGTTGTAGCGAAGAGCAATGCAGCTGTACACATTTATAATTCAAAGGCACTGAGGCAAAAGCTGTCAAAACATTGCTGAAATTGACAAAGATAGAAGGTTCATTAGTCTAAGAACTGATGCGTTATAAACCAGTGGGTGATCAGCTTAATAATTTGAACAAAGTTGCACATTTATGCAAACAACAACAACAACAACAACAAATCCTGTTCTAGCTTATAATTAAATTTCACATCTTGGTTGGAAGAAAGGGAGAAGCAATTGTGGTTATTCTTTATGAAGTTAAACCTAATGCCTTATCATAATCGAATTTAAAATATTGTTTTAATGGGAAATTTCTTACTATTTTCTCAGTATTGACTTGAAGACTTAACAGTGTCAATAAACCAATTCTTGGTTCATTAACATGGAATTAACTTATAAATGATTTAACATTCAGAACAGTTCAATAAGACGGGAATAAAGAAAGACAGTTTCATCTTTCCAATCTGCATCATAGTATTAAGTTTGTCTAAAGAAGGAAGTGCTGAAGGCAGATGGGGAAGGGGAGTGGGCATTGTAACATCATGACGATAGCAAATAGGGAATAATGAGAGCAAAGTAGCTCACACAACTATGACCACTTATAAAGTAAGGTTAGATATTTATCTCACTGTTCTCTCCCAAGAAACACGGGGTTGAGTGAAATCACTTTATAGAGGAGGAAATGAAATCACAGAGAAAATAAAAATATGAAAAGGCATCGACTCATCCCTGCCACCTACTGTAGTGCTGTGTCACTAGACCAGTAGACCTGGAGGTGGCAGAAGCAAGGCGTGGTGTTTGATGCTCCGTCCGTTCCAATAATCTACACTGTCTCTTAGGTATTGTCACAGATTTTCTACTGCAGAGCTGCCATTGAGCTTAACTTACTTGAGTTCGTTTATAAAAGAGCATTAGAGAGTAAGCCATGCAACATGAGGCATCTTCATGGAAATTGGGAAGGCAGATTCGGAAGGGAAGTGGGCATTGTAACATTATTCTTGCCCTTTATGAACAAACTAGAGGCTCAGTGCACGAAAATTGTGCACAGGTACAGTCCCTAGTGGCTGCCAGCTGCTGGCTGGGGCCTCCCTTCCCACAGTTGGCCAGCCAACCCCGCCTCCTGGTCAAACTCCTGGTTGAGGGGACAATTTGCATATTAGGCTTTTATGATATAGGATATTCAAGTTCAATATTAGAACAGTTTGCTTGGTCTCCTACTTATCCAGTCATGGTCAATTAAGTAATGTTGAATAGTACCCGCATCTTCATCAAAACACTGACGCAAAAACTCTTACACTAAACCAATAATGTCAGAGGAGGAATGCTCAGACATTGCCGGGAGCCGGTCCATCCTTGCTGTTTCAAAGGACCTGGAATATATGGCATACTGTTCTTAAAATGTTTGCTCACCTTCTTGGCACTATGTGTTTTAACCAAGGTCTCTGAGAAAGGTTGTTTCCCCAGGTAGGGATTTTCCCCTGAAGTTAGGGAGGGAATAAAACCTCTTAACTAAGTGCCAGGCGGGTAATTAATCACTTCAACTACGAACAATCATGCTTAAGCTACATAATCTTTACTCCCTGGAATGGAGATAAGAAACGCCCTAACCTTTGGAATAGAGATTGATAGGATTGAATCAACTGGTATAAATACAGATGTAACAAGACAAAGAGAGACAGAACCTAGGCACAGAACCTACACAGAACGTTCTCTAGAGACAGAAGAACTTCGCTGGAGAGAACATGGCAAAAGATCCTGGACAGAAACTGGCCTCAGAACCTAGAGACAGAACCTAGCGAGAGAACATGGCAAAAGATCCTGGACTGAACCTGGCTGGAGAACCTAACGAGGGAACTTGGCTACAGAACCTGGCTGGAGAACCTACAGAACCTGGCTGGATAACCTAGCAAGAGAACATGGACACAGAACTTCGCTGGAGATCCAGACCAGAACTTGGCTGGAGATCCTGGTTAGAGATCCTGGCTAGGCTGCTGATCAACTGAACACTGTCTCTGTGTCCTTCCTTCTTCGCCGACTCCGTCTACGCCTTTGGGAACCCCTGGACCTGCTGGGGTTGGACCCCGGCAAGACATGTCACTGTGGTGTTAACAAAGGAAGCCCATTGCAAGAAAACAGTCTTTTCTGTAACTCAGCTGCACAGAGGAAAACATATCTTTGCTTGCGACTATGCCCATGCGTGCAGGCAATCACCCAAGGGTGTAGAGATCACAGCAGACCTCCTCATGCCTGGCAAGACATCAGTGATAAAGCATTTGTTAGCCTTGACCTTGGAGCTACGGAATTTGATTTTAAAGCTATGCATGCCTTGTAGTAAGGGATTTTGTCTTTAAGATAATTTTAACCTTGGAATCTTTATCCATTGCTCCTGTGCAAGGGACAATGGCTTCAAGTCTTAGGTAACATAAAAGGGCAGGTGTTCCCACTTCCCCGTTAATGACTTTCTAAGTGTGGATGAGGATGGTCCTTATTGGTCATTACTAAATCTACTTCACAGAAATTAAGAATTAAATTACAGCTTCAAGGCTCATTAGGTCTTGTTAAATTTGTTGAATGGCCCACGTGTGGATGTCTTGTCCTCCGTGGGGCATCTGTAAAACAGGTGTTTCAGTTCATTGGATTTTTTTTTTTTTTTGCATTCTCTTCTGCCCAAAGAATATTATACAATTGTGTTTGGAATTCCAGGTTGGGTTCTTATATTGGAGGATCAGACTTCATATAATCATACTTGACTCTCAAGTTTATCATAGAGTTGGAACAATATGGAAATGGTCTCATGGGAGCCTTTAGAAAGGAGTATTGCATGTGAAATTCAAGGGCAGAGTAGGGACCATATTCCAAACTTAATGTCTTCTCACTTGTCTTAACATTCTTATTTTTAACTGAATTTACTGGAGTGACATTGGTTAATAAAAAAATGATATAGGTTTCAGCTGTACAATTCTATAACGTATCATCTGTATATTGTGTGTTCATCACCATATATGCAATCTGTCCCCTCCCTTACCGCTCCCCCCCCCCCCCCCCCGGTAATTACCACTCTGTTGTCTCTGAGTTTTTTTCTCGGATGCCAAATAATTCCACATACAAGTGCAAGTGGAAAGATCTTTTATGTGTTTTATCCATGCTTATGGGGATGTGTCTTCTAAGGCACTCATTCCTCTTTGTTTGAATGCTGGGGATCTCAGACCAGATAAAAAACCCCTGCTCTTGTATCCGTCCTCTTTTCGCAGTTGTCTGTATGCTGTCTCTTTGGCACAAGGAAAATGCCCCAATGTCACCCAATGTCTTTGAAAACTTAAGCCAAATCAAACTGTAAATTTTTGGGTACAAAAAAAAAGGATTAGATTTAGGAGCAGATCAAATAACTGTCTGGGCTATAAAACAAATGTTTGTATTTGTAAATCAGCCGTTCGAATATGATTAGAGAGTCACAGAGTCTTTGGAAGATCAATTAACCTCCCTGATCCATTATCTCATGATAGGATGAGATGCTGTGGTTTGTGCTAAATTTGCATTGGAATTTCAGAAGCAGGATGAACTCTCACACTGCATGTCTTAGGAAAGTGTCCTGAGGCAATGTCACAGAGAGAGAAGAAATTGAGGGTGGATTTCAGCTGCTTTAATCTGCTCCAGCTTTCTCTCCATGGACCTGACTATAGTTAAGAATTACGTCATCATAAATATTACATACAAGGAATTCCAAACCACTGAAATCTCAAATACAGTTATGGTTAAAACATATAAAAACAGTAATAAGTAGACTCCTTTACACTTAAGAGGCAAAGAGATAAGTTTAAAAATTAGTGTTTAAGCATTTTAAAGTATTGCCTAATTGTAAATTAGTGCAGCTACTGTAGAAAACACCATAAAGACTTCTCAAATAATTAAAAATAGAACTGCCATACGATCCAGTATTTCCACTTCTGGAGGTATGTCTGAAGAAAACAGAAACACTCATTTGAAAAGACATATGCAGCCATACACTCACTGTAGCACCACTAGTAATAGGCAAGATATGGAAGCAACCTGGATGTCCATCCCTAGAAGAATGGATAAAGAAGAGGTGGCCTCTATATAATGACCAATACTGGATGATTTCACTTATATGCTAGAATCTAAAGAAAACCAAAATAAGTGGATAAGCAAACAACAGCCAGAAACAGACCCCTAAATGTAGAGAACCAACTTGTCAAAGGGGAAAGGGTCGGGGTATGGGAATTAAAAAAAATAAATGCAAGTAGTCTGGTACTGGTACAAAAGCAGACAGAAAGTACCGCCTAAAATGCTTCCAAGTTTTAAGATACTCTAAACGTTCCAGAAAAATGGTTTTAAGATTATTTGCTAATGTTTATTCTCAGATCAAAAGCGAACTTTCTAATGGCAATAGATCATAGCATGCTTTTTCAGATGACAAAAGAAGTTCTCGCTTCAAGCTTTTATTAAAAAGCACTGATTCAGAGGAGATTCCCTACTTTTCCAAAGACCAACACATTTTAAAGTGCCAGGCTGGATATTTCTCTAATTCAGTGGACTCATTTTCTATGTAGAATTGTTCCCTCTATTATTGTTTTTTACTAAGGCAGCAAAAGGTTTCAAAATAGAAGCCTTATAAAACTTACAATAAAATATTGCTTTAAGAGGCAATAATTTTGCTGATGAAACATTTTTTTCTTTGAGGTTTGTTGAAATTCAAAACCCATAATCAAGTGGGATTATAGTATCTGATAACCAGGTTTTAAAAAAATGATTTAAATTCAGCTCACAAGTCTTTCTAAAAAATTAGAAAGGCTATATCATTTATAAAATATCATTGTATGTTATTCTATACATACTGATACATTTTTATTTCTAAATTTTTTACGGCTTTCCTTTATCCCAGTATTTCCTGCATCTCTACATAAACATATCAAAAATAATATGAGAAAGTTAAGCTTATAACAGTAAATTACACCAGCAAGCAACTCAGTCATTTAATATATAAATGTTTTCACCATAATTTTTTACATTATTTTTCAGGTAAACTTTAAACGCACAATAAATGGCATTTGTACAAGTTTTAATTTTTCTTTCATTTCTTTCATGTTTTGTTTTAGTTTGTTCTTGATTATTTTATATCAGTGTTAAAGATATTTCTACTGGTTTGTGATGTTTTGGTTAAGAATTTCCAACTATGCTCCAGATGTCTTTTTTTCAAATTAGTTACACCGCAACTTTTATCCCTGGGAAGTGTCCTGTGAAACCCATTCCAAAGTGAATGGAGCCCAGTGGGAACTGTCACTTAGGTTCAGGGATGGCACCTGATGGCATCAACGTTCTAAGGTTGCCTGGAAGTGGTTCCAAGGTATTGATCTGAAATAGATATTCCCTTGTACTTAGATTCTAACCATCTCAGGGAATACTTCCTCAAATTCCAGTCAAGGAAATAGCAGTCTCTGAGTAATTTTTTCTCAACATTCTGAGAAAAAATGAGATGTCTTACATGGACTATGATTTGCCCCAATAAAGAAAAATATCTTGTTACTAATAATATGGGCAAATTAACTCTCAAGGGTTTTCACTGACTGAGACTGGTGTGTGGGAATGTAATTGGACCAACTCTCCGCTATCAAACATGCAAAAACTACCAAAGCAAAATCTCAGAATACTCTTTAGCAGTAATTTGGTTTTTGTTGTTGCCGAAATATGGCACTGAACAGATTTGGAATGATGGCTAATGGATGTTTTTTACGTCATTTTAAATATTAGTATCATCGCAGAGTCCAGTCCATTAAGAGAAAATTTAGAAACTGCCTCCCTCTCCCTCCCTTTCCCTAGTCAGTGTGCGCGCTTTGTTCAGTTACGCTGACTCGCTGACCCTCCGCTGTTGTCCCCTCTTCTGTGTGGGTGCCGTGTGCAGCTGGCCAATAGAACCTGTGAACACATTGAATTTCCTAGCAGTGATTCAGTAGCTGTCACAGGAATCAGCATGGGAACACCTAACTGCTATAGATGGCTTCCTATCGACTGCTATAAAAACACACAAATAAAGTGTGAACTCTAAAATCTATTTACCGCCGTAGATGTGAGCCTTAAATACAGTTTGCTGATGTCCAGCTGGCTTCGCTGGAGCAACTTCTTCCTCTCAAGGACATCTGTTACACAGCAGGCGTGTGAGGAAGCCTGCAAGTGCAAGGACCCTGGGAAACACCTACCCTTCAGCCCCTCAGAGAAAGGCAAGTGTCTCATGACCTCACTCAGAGGTGGAATCTAATGAACAAAGTAACCTGATGGACAGAATAGATCCAGGGACATGGAAACATGGACTAGACTGTGGAATCTCAGAGAGAAGGGGGTGGGGGTGGGAAGAGATCAACCAAAGAACTTCTATGCATGTATACATCACCCATGGACACAGACAATGTGGAGTCAAGCAGTAGAAAGGGCTGAGACTTTAAGGCTGTGGCTGGGACATTTGGTTGAGAGCAACACACTTGGGGCATAGTTCTACTGAGGGGCCGTATGTCATCACAGTATCCTTCCTCTCTCACTTAGAGGAGTGAATACTGCTGAGCTCATTCACAAATCTAGAGACTGTCTTTGGAGACAGAGTGCTGGTGTGTCCAGGGGAGCAGCACTGGCTCTCACCTTTGCTAGCGCGCGCTTCTCTCTCTCTCTCTCTCTCTCTCTCTCTCTCTCTCTCTCTCTCTCTCTCTCTCTCTCTCTCTCTCTCTCTTTCTCTCTCTCTCTCCCTGTTGAGCGAGTAACATTGACCAGGGAACACTGGCACTTTGGAGATCACCTTAACTCCATCAGGCCATCGGGGGATCCAAAGGTGTCACTTTAAACTATAAAGTCATTGTGGCATTTTTACTTCCATCCATGCCACCGTTCATCAGCATATGGTATCTTTCCCATCGCTTACATCCCCTGTAACCATTTGGTTAAACACTCCTTTCTTTGGGGCCCCTTTCACTTATAACAAATTCAGTCATTACTTAAGTCAGTCTTCGTTCTGGCTTCATGAAACAGACCTCACCTCTCTGATTTCACCGCCTCTTACAGAACAGGGGCCGGGGGAGAAAGAACAGCTCTGAGGGTCTGAGCTACGTGGATGGATTCAGCTACGGGAATCCCTTTGTGGGTTCACTGCACTGTGGCATCTGCTCCAACGCCAACCCCTGGTGCTCCCTAGGTGAATTCATGCTACAGCATGAAATGACACAGCCGTGGGGAAGGCCGGGCTAGTACATGACAGCACACTCGGCAGGGGTGGGAGGGAGGAAGAGTGGACTATGCATCCTTTAGAGAAAGAACGATAGTATATAAGTATCTACACTAATAAAAGGGAAATATGCTAATTGACTGTACCTTCGCTACGCCCATCAGCCAATCAGAAGAGTATGCAAATTAACCCAACAAAGATGGCCGTTAAACTTGCATACTGCAGGCGGGGCTGGGCAGGACAGCGTGAGCCGCCGCCCACCCCGCCGCCATCCGGGCCTGCCATCTGCGACCTGGGGAGGCGGGGCAGGCACCGCGGGATCGGGCCTGCCATCTGCCATCCAGGGAGCGAGCGGGCCTAAGCCAGCAGGTGGTTATCTCCCGAGGGGTCCCAGACTGTGAGAGGGCACAGGTCGGGCTGAGGAGACCCCCCCCCCGCCCCCGCCAGTGCACAAATTTTTGTGCACTGGGCCTCTAGTATCCTAATAAATATACTAATTCTAATACCGCATAGTATATCATGCAGTCTAATACTGATAGCATATTTAGAAGTAAGGGTACAGTATGGCTAACATGATTTTATATTCATGAAGCATCAGGTGCTACGTAGAGGGCTTCCTACAGGGAATCATGATAACATATTCAACAGTGATTTTTCACAGTAGCTGATATGATCCCCTCTTTTTAGAAGGGAAAACTGAAGTTGAAACAGAAAACTAAGAAGCATTTGTTTTATCATCTCCCGCATAGGTCCAGTTTATATGTAAGTTTTTTAAATCACTATAAGGAATCAGAGAAGTCATTTTTTTCAGGGTGTAATTTACTGGGGATTAGATTGAAAGCACTGAAATGCCATGGAAATCAAACGGATTAGGAAATAAACATGTGCTTGTATTTGTGCCCAAGTTCACACTAATAAGTTCAACAGGAAAGCAAAGAGCCCATTCCAATTATGAGTTCCTTTCAAAGATACGTTTGGTAAAGAACAAAAGATGGTCACTGTGCTTTTCTTTATGTCAAACGTCTTCTGATGTAAGACACAAAGGAGACAGTTTCTAAAGGAAACTTTAAAAAGTCGCTGAAGAAAAACTTTCCTAGGCTTCCAATAAAAAAAAAAAAGAAAAAGAGAGATAAAATGAAACTATAAAATATATGAATGTTATCGCTTTCCTAATAAGGCAAACACTTCATCTTTTAAAATCTCCTGGTGGAGAGAGGCGCGTAACAGTCCCCTTAAGGACCATCAGGGTGTCTCACTGTAAGTGAATAAAAGGCTGCACTTAAGGCATTGCGAGCGCCTATATTTATAACTAATTTTTTTCCTCTTCAAAGACAAAGCAAATGGGTAAAGTAATGAAATCCCCCACCTCCACGGTCCCGGCCTCCCTCCACAGGAACCCGGGACTGCCTGAGCATCTTCCAGGTTACATGCTCGTTTCCAATGAGAAATGCCAGCTCGCACCCCAAAAACCTCCTTTACAAACCACCGATATGCCCACGTTTCCGATCCCCACAAGCCCAGTTAACAAGCAAGAGAAATCACAAACGTGCCCCTGCGTGTGTGCTGATGTTGCGATGGGTCTCCTTGGCTGGCGACATTTCCCAGAAGGCGCTCCTGGTCTCCCTCCATCCTCCACCTTCTCCTCATCCCCCTCCTCGTGCTGCACTCTGGCCTCTGGGCCTGCAAGCACTGAAGCCATTGGAAGCGTGGGGGAAGGTGATGCAGTTGGTCACCTGAGCTTGCTCAAAAGATTTTTCTTAAACACCTTTTAAAATCATAGTGAAAACAGGATGAGAATTGAAGGACCAGTGCAGGCGGGTAGCTATCGGATTGACTATTTGTAAATGTATAGGGACCTTCGGATGAGCAGTGGGTGTCTATCCTGCTTCAAACACATAGGTGAAAAGGTTAAAAAAATGTTTATCCTTATGACATAAGATGCTACTTTCTTAAAAAAAGATTTAAGGCGATTTTCCTTCCATCTATATAACATCTGAGATTCACTTCAAAAATGAGAAAGTAAAAGTTGCCAGGTGACCTCCCCGTGACACCAAACTGAAACAACAGTGTAATAGACTAGTTTTTCCTCTTGTGAAACCCTGTTACTATCCTGTAATATAAGATTGGGGGGAGTTAAAAGTCCCACATTAATGGGAAGGCTTTTCATCCATAGAAAAAAAATTTCGCCCAGCCGGTGTGGCTAAGTAGTTAAGTGTTGACCTCTGAATCAGGAGGTCACAGTTCGATTCCCGGTCAGGGCACATGCCAGGGTTGTGGGCTCAATCCCACAACCATGGGGCATGCAGGAGGCAGCCAATCAATGATTCTCTCATCATTGATGTTTCTATCGCTCTCTCTCCCTTTCTTTCTGAAATCAATAAAAATATATTTTTAAGAAGAAAATATTTTTCCTCCAGGTGATTCCATAAAATCTGTAAGGAGGCCCTGTCTGCCTTCTTTTCCAGAGGACATGCATTTGGAGGGCCTGTGGCATTATACCGCGCAGACACAGAGAAAGTGTGGGGCTGAGCCAAGTCTCCAGGTTCCCCCTCTGCTCACCTGCTACTTCATTCAACCCGTCCTTGTTCTTTCCCATCGGAGCAGTTACCACCCGTCTTTCCGAACCCACCAACGACTTGCTGTAACCTTTCTGAGCCAGCACGATGGGCTGCTGCACTTTCCTCCTGGGATGTGGAAGGGGGAGTGAGAGCTGCCTCCACCCCACAGCCCGGGCCAGGGGAGCCCTGTCAGCCCAGCCCGACTCTAGTCCTGCACACACTGCCTGGATTTCATCCCAAGCCTCTCCATTCTGTCCCCACAGGCGGGGGACCTGTAGCCACTTGCTTACACCGTCTACGAGGAACTCACATCTTATTTTCAGTAACATGGAAAGAGAGGTCTTTTTTTAAAATATATTTTATTGATTTTTTACAGCGTGGAAGGGAGAGAGAGAGAGAGTTAGAAACATCG